>NC_092151.1:17907330-18262330 GCF_045791955.1 Oncorhynchus clarkii lewisi | reverse complement strand
GCTCCGTTTGGTGCGTCACGTTTGGCTACCAAAAAAACCGAAAATCCAGTCTTCAATTACGCCAAACTTTTTTCCAAATTAACTCCATAATATCGACTGAAACATGGCAAACGTTGTTTAAAACCAATCCTCAAGGTGTTTTTCACGTATCTCTTCGATGATATATCCTTTGTGTAAGTGTGCGTTCCGTTCTGAATCCCAGGACAAATTGACCGCAACTGGAGATTACGCACGAATTTAGACAAAGGCCACCGGGCGGTCCCCTGGAAAATGTAGTCTCTTATGGCCAATCTTCCAATGATATGCCTACAAATACGTCACAATGCTGCAGACATCTTGAAGAAACCACAGAAAGCACATGGTCGTTCCTGCTGCATTCACAGCCATATAAGGAGACATTTGAAAACAGAGCTTCAGAGATTCTGCTCATTTCCTGTTTGACGTTTCATCTTGGTTTCGCCTGTAGAATGAGTTCTGTGGCACTCACAGATCAAATCTTTGCAGTTTTGGAAACGTTAGACTGTGTTCTTTCCAAAGCTGTCAATTCTATGCATAGTCGAGCATCTTTTCGTGACAAAATATTGCGCTTAAAACGGGCACGTTTTTTTATCCAATAATGAAATAGCGCCCCTATAGGCTTAACAGGTTAACCGTAATGTCGTTGAGTCCCTGGTAGTCAATGCACGGATGCAGGGTCTTGTCCTTTTTCTCCACAATAAGGAAGAAGCCTGCACCGGCGGGAGAGGTAGAGGGATGGATAAATCCAGCAGCTAGGGAGTCCCCAAGGTAGGTATCCATAGCCTTGGTCTACTTTAATGACAGAGAGTACAGATGTCCCCGGGGTGGTGTGGTGCTAGGGAAAAGGTAAATCCCGCAGTCATAGGGTCGGTGCAGCAGAAGCGATGTGACCCGGGCCTTGCTGAGCACCTCCCAGAGGTCCTGGTACTCCGTGGGAATGGCAGAGAGGTCCGGGGCACCTTCCCGGGGCAGGTTGTGCTGACTTCAGGCAATGGGCGTGGCAGAACGGGCTCCAGCCCATGATGGCACCAGTTGACCAGTGAATGAGGGGATTGTGTCGTTGAAGCCAGGAGAATCCCAATTGCACGGGAATCAGAGGGGACTTGATGTAAGTGGATGGGAGTGGTGTTGTGGGTGACTCGGCCTATAGAACGCCTGTCCAGGGCTCTAATGTCCACTGGAATGGAGAAGGGCTGAGTGGGGATGTTCAGTTCGGACGCCAGGGTAGCGTACAAAATGAGAACACTGAGCAATTTGGACTGGTCTCCCCACAGCAGAATGGCATTAAAAAAGGGTGCAGGACATTCTCCATACGGCCCACGATAGTCCTTGCTCCTACCGGTGAGCCTGGCTTCTTTAGAGGACAAGAGGAAACAAAATGACCAAGATTCCCGCAGCCCAGCTCTGCCTAGTGGCATATGCTCAGGAAGCTGTGATTCGGCTGTCTTCGGCAGCCCTCGGGGCAGGTCTGCACCCTCAGGTCCTCTTAGTAACGAGACCGCCGGGAGCTTCTGGGTTGACTCGGAAGCAAGGTGGGATCCCTGGGTGTGCATGCAAATTCAAATTTCCTCTCCCTCTGTCGTTTCTGTAGTCGCCCATCGATTCGGATGGTCAAAGCGATGAGGGAATCGAGATCCGTAGGTAACTCACGAGCAGCAAGCTCATCCTTGACCTCCTCCGAGACGCCGTGCAGGAACATATCGAAAAGTGCTTCCTGGTTCCAAGCACTCTCCGCTGCCAACGTGCGGAAATTCACCACTTAGTCAGCCACACTGCAGGAGACCTGCCAAAGCTGGATTAGCCTCCGGGCAGCTTCTCTCCTGGAGAACGGGGCGTGAAAAACCTTCTTCACCTCTGCCACGAATCCCTCCAGACTAACGCATATGGCCAGCTGCTGTTCCCATACAGCAGTAGCCCAGGTGAGAGCCCTCCCGGACATCAGCTTGTTGAGCTTGATCAGCTTAATGCCTATCTTTATCTGACTTAGAACTTGTATTGTTCTAATTCCCCTCATTGGTCTCTGCTCTGCTCTTCTCTTGGACTCCTGTCAGTTCACACTGGATCTGAACACAGCACATAAAATGTATAGGGGAACAGTAAGGTGACAACTACAGGCCAAGATCAGCTGTAAACTAATGGCTGATCTTGGCCAGATTCAATTACTTCTTGCAGGTGATGTGTAAAGAGAATCTGTCTGGACGCTGTTACTGGGAGGTTGAGTGGAGTGGGGATACTGTTCGTACCGTCGTATCATATAAAGACACTGTCCTCCTACAGCGTCTCTGACACAATGGCCCTCGTCCAGACAATATTTACCCAGCCCCTCTATCCTGCGTATTGGTTCAGGTAGCTGTGTAAGCTGTGGTAAAGTTCCCTTTAGTACAGAGATGCTTTATTATGCTCCACTTTGCACTTTTTTGAAAATATCTTTCAATCTTGTGCATTCACATTGATATCCTGTGAAATTGTAACATATAATACTCAGTTATAACATGCACATTCCAATGTTCTTTTATGAATTAGGAAATAGAAAGTTGAATATGTAGTATCAACTAACAATGTCTAACTCATTGATCTTTGTGATTTAACCCCTCTGGTAAAAAAAAAATCTTGACACTGTCTGTTAAAACTTGTTATGTCTAGCGTTCCCCTAGGGGAACTCACCCCCCCCATTCAGCTGAAAAGGTGGCGCGGGAAATTTAAAAAATATTCTTTAGAAATATTTAACAAGTCCAATACAGCAAAATAAAGATAAACATCTTGTTAATCTACCCATCATGTCCGATTTTTTAAATGTTTTACAGCGAAAACACAACATATATTTATGTTAGATCACCACCAAATTCAAAAACACACACAAACATTTTTCACAGCCAAGGATAGAGTCACAAAAGCAGAAATATAGATAAAATGAATCACTAACCTTTGTTTATCTCCATCAGATGACACTCATAGGACATCATGTTATACATGTATTGTGTGTTTTGTTCGATAATATGCATATATATATATATATATATATATATATAAAATATCAGTTTACATTGGCGCGTTACGTGCATTAATATTTTGATTACTCCGGTGATTTTGCAGAAATACTCACAATAAACATTGATAAAAGATGCAAGTGTAATTCACAGAATTAAAGATAAACGTATCCTCTATGCAACCGCTGTGTCAGATTTTTTTTTTAACTTTACGGAAAAAGGAATAATCTGAGAACGGCACTCAGAACCCAAAGAAATAGCCGCCATTTTGGTGTCAACAGAAACTACAAAAAACACTATAAATATTCACTTACCTTTGAATATCTTCATCAGAAGGCAGTTCCAGGAATCCCAGTTCGACAATAAATGACTGATTTGTTCCATAAAGTTCCATAAAGCCCATCATTTAGCCACTTGTTGATAGCTTGTTCGGCCCAGCATTCAATCCTCAAAAAGCACGAGCAATTCCTCCAGACAAAAACTCAAAAAGTTCCTTTACAGGTCGTAGAAACAAGTCAAATTATGTATGCAATCCATATTTAGGATGTTTTAAACATTAATCAGCAATAAGGTTCCAACCGGAGAATGTCATTGTCTGAAGAAACGCATTGGAACGGAAGAACACTCTCGTGACCGTACAATGAGAGCTAGGCTTTCTGCCAGACCACTCACTCAAAGAGCTATTATGAGCCCCTCCTTTATAGTAGAATCATACAACCAGAATCTAAAGATGGTGACATATTGTGGAAGCCCTAGGAAGTGCATAAACATCCATATCTAAAATGGACATCAAATGGCACTGTTTTCAAAATCGAGTTCTCACTTCCTGTTTGGATTTCTTCTCAGGTTTTTGTCTGACATATGAGTTCTGTTATACTCACAGACATAATTCAAACAGTTTTAGAAACTTCAGAGTGTTTTCTATCCACAAGTAATAATAATATGCATACAGTGCCTTGCGAAAGTATTCGGCCCCCTTGAACTTTGCGACCTTTTGCCACATTTCAGGCTTCAAACATAAAGATATAAAACTGTATTTTTTTGTGAAGAATCAACAACAAGTGGGACACAATCATGAAGTGGAACGACATTTATTGGATATTTCAAAATTTTTTAACAAATCAAAAACTGAAAAATTGGGCGTGCAAAATTATTCAGCCCCTTTACTTTCAGTGCAGCAAACTCTCTCCAGAAGTTCAGTGAGGATCTCTGAATTATCCAATGTTGACCTAAATGACTAATGATGATAAATACAATCCACCTGTGTGTAATCAAGTCTCCGTATAAATGCACCTGCACTGTGATAGTCTCAGAGGTCCGTTAAAAGCGCAGAGAGCATCATGAAGAACAAGGAACACACCAGGCAGGTTCGAGATACTGTTGTGAAGAAGTTTAAAGCCGGATTTGGATACAAAAAGATTTCCCAAGCTTTAAACATCCCAAGGAGCACTGTGCAAGCGATAATATTGAAATGGAAGGAGTATCAGACCACTGCAAATCTACCAAGACCTGGCCGTCCCTCTAAACTTTCAGCTCATACAAGGAGAAGACTGATCAGAGATGCAGCCAAGAGGCCATGATCACTCTGGATGAACTGCAGAGATCTACAGCTGAGGTGGGAGACTCTGTCCATAGGACAACAATCAGTCGTATATTGCACAAATCTGGCCTTTATGGAAGAGTGGCAAGAAGAAAGCCATTTCTTAAAGATATCCATAAAAAGTGTTGTTTAAAGTTTGCCACAAGCCACCTGGGAGACACACCAAACATGTGGAAGAAGGTGCTCTGGTCAGATTAAACCAAAATTGAACTTTTTGGCAACAATGCAAAACGTTATGTTTGGCGTAAAAGCAACACAGCTGAACACACCATCCCCACTGTCAAACATGGTGGTGGCAGCATCATGGTTTGGGCCTGCTTTTCTTCAGCAGGGACAGGGAAGATGGTTAAAATTGATGGGAAGATGGATGGAGCCAAATACAGGACCATTCTGGAAGAAAACCTGATGGAGTCTGCAAAAGACCTGAGACTGGGACGGAGATTTGTCTTCCAACAAGACAATGATCCAAAACATAAAGCAAAATCTACAATGGAATGGTTCAAAAATAAACATATCCAGGTGTTAGAATGGCCAAGTCAAAGTCCAGACCTGAATCCAATCGAGATTCTGTGGAAAGAACTGAAAACTGCTGTTCACAAATGCTCTCCATCCAACCTCACTGAGCTCGAGCTGTTTTGCAAGGAGGAATGGGAAAAAATGTCAGTCTCTCGATGTGCAAAACTGATAGAGACATACCCCAAGCGACTTACAGCTGTAATCGCAGCAAAAGGTGGCGCTACAAAGTATTAACTTAAGGGGGCTGAATAATTTTGCACGCCCAATTTTTCAGTTTTTGATTTGTTAAAAAAGTTTGAAATATCCAATAAATGTCATTCCACTTCATGATTGTGTCCCACTTGTTGTTGATTCTTCACAAAAAAATACAGTTTTATATCTTTATGTTTGAAGCCTGAAATGTGGCAAAAGGTCGCAAAGTTCAAGGGGGCCGAATACTTTCGCAAGGCACTGTATATTCCCATCTGGGAAAGAGTAGGAGGCAGTTTACTCTGGGCATGCCTTTCATCCAAAAGTGAAAATGCTTCCCCCTAGCCCTAACAGGTTTTAAGTGTCCTGTAAAATCCCCTTAAATCTGTAAAATAGCCTTAAATCTATCTAACTTTTTATAATCCAGTTATGCCACTTTGTTTATTCGTAAACTAAACTGAACATTGTGGGACCCTGTACTGTGGCTGACTGTTGACACATACAAGATGTTATTAATAAGGTATTAACCTCTAGTGACTCCCCATCCCGCATGCGGGAGCGTAATCATCGACTGACACTAATTAGCATAACGCAACGGACATAAATATTCCTAGAAAATATTCCTATTCATGAAAATCACAAATGAAATATATTGAGACACAGCTTAGCCTTTTGTTAATCACCCTGTCATTCAAAATATGCTTTACAGCCAAAGCTAGACAAGCATTTGTGTAAGTTTATCGATAGCCTAGCATAGCATTTTGTCCAGCTAGCAGCAGGTAACTTGGTCACGGAAATCAGAAAAGCAATCAAATTAAATTGTTTACCTTTGATGAGCTTCGGATGTTTTCACTCACAAGACTCCCAGTTAGATAGCAAATGTTCCTATTTTCCAAAAGGATTATTTTTGTAGGCAAAATAGCTCCGTTTGTTCTTCACGTTTGGCTGAGAAATCGCCCGGAAATTGCAGTCACAAAAAAGCCAGAAAATATTCCAAATTAGCTCCATAATATCGACAGAAACATGGCAAATGTTGTTTATAATCAATCCTCAAGGTGTTTTTCAAATATCTATTCGATAATATATCCACCGGGACAATTTGTTTTTCAGTAGGACCGATTGGAATAATGGCTACCTCTGTATTTTACTTGAGAGTCACTCTGGGAGCCATCAGGTGACCACTTGCGCAATGTAGCCGCTTACGGGTATTCTTCAACATAAATGCGTAAAACTACGTCACAATGCTGTAGACACCTTCGGGAATACGGAGAAAAAGTAATCTGGTTGATAGCCCATTCACTGCTCAATAGGGACGCATTGGAACGCAGCGCTTTTAAAACATGAAGCACTTCCGGATTGGATTTTTCTCAGGCTTTCGCCTGCAACATCAGTTCTGTTATACTCACAGACAATATTTGTACAGTTTTGGAAACTTTAGAGTGTTTTCTATCCTAAACTGTCAATTATATGCATATTCTAGTTATTTTTCCAAAAATGAAAATACTGCCCCCTTGTCACAAAAGGTTTTAATAGCATGGAAATAATATTATCAGATATCATGAACAGCAGGTCTGTGTGTATGTGTGTGTCTGTATGCGTTCGTGAATGGGTGCATGCGTGTGTGTGTGAGAGAGAGATGGAGAAAGAGAAAGAGAGAGGATTAATGTTTTATTTTCCCTTTTGTACTTTAAATATTTGCGCATAGTATGACATTTGTAATTTTGGAACTTTTGTGAGTGTAATGTTTACTGTTCATTTGTAGTTCACTTGTCTGGCAATGTTAACAGCTGGGGTGAAAGAGGGGCGATTACGATAGAGGAAACCCAAGTCTAGATTTAACTTTATTGAGATTGTTTGGGATGAGTTGGACTGCAGAGTGAAGGAAAAGCAGCCAACAAGTGCTCAGCATATGTGGGAGCTCCTTCAAGACTGTTGGGAAAGCATTCCAGGTGAAGCTGGTTAAGAGTATGCCAAGAGTGTCATCAAGGCAAAGGGTGGCTACTTTGAAGAATCTCAAATATGAAATATATTTTGATTTGTTTAACACTTTTTTGGTTACTACATGATTCCATGTGTGTTATTTCATAGTTTTGATGTATTCACTATTATTCTACAATGTAGAAAATAGTAAAAATAAAGAAAAACCCTTCAATGAGTAGGTGTGTCCAAACTTTTGACAGGTACTGTATGTTTCCCATGCCAATAAAGACCTTAAATTGAATTGAGAGAGAGAGAGCGTTTGTGTGTGTTATACTGATACAGTAACAGTTCCTATTGGCTGAATTTCCCCTGCCCTCTCGCTGTGACCTTTACCTTCTCCTAGCTCTCAGGGGGATCACACAAATCAGCTTAAGGCCTGCCGTCATTTCAAATGTACATGTTTGGGTTGTGTGAGCCTGAGCCAATGCCATTGTCCCAAATGGCACCCTATTCCCTACATGGTACACTACTTCTGAGCAGAGACCTACGAGTCATAGTCAAAAGTAGTGCACTATAGTGAACAGAGTGCCATTTGGGATGAATACACACTGTGAGATGCTGAGAGGAGAGGAGGTTGCTTAATCATTAATACACAGCTGTCGTTCCCCACAGTAAGGTAGATGGTTTAAATGAATAGTAAAAATACAATAGAAATAAATCATTTTAAAAAATAAGTTAGTCACATAGTGTCACTGTACTCACAACCCTCGGAACCTACCTGTCTGTCTCGTGTCTTTCACTTCCTACCTCACTTTTATTTTTACCAACCTACCTTTCTACCCTTTCTTTTTTCCAACCTACCTTTCTACCATTTGTTCTCTGTTTCCTCTGCACTCTTTTCCTTTTTCCCCTATGAAGCTGGGCCCCTCTTTTATACACTTCTACACTACCAGTCAGTCAGTCTGAGGGAACACAATCATCAGATATAGGCCGACATGGTTTGTTTTGACTCCACAGTGTCCTTACTCTCCAGGGCCTAGCTTATACTCACAGCAACACTTACCCTCAGTCAGTGGCTGCCAACTAGTTATCCTAAATGAGTTTCTTCATTTTCCTTTTATTTGTTTAGTTGAATAGACACTCCCCATTATTTACATACAGTAGGCATGCTCCACAGAGCTACCAGTAGGACTAGAACTGAGGAGCTTCAAAGTGATTCACAATGCAGCATTGAACATCAAATCAAATCAAAGTTTATTTGTCACGTGCGCCGAGTACAACAGGTGTAGGTAGACCTTACAGTGAAATGCTTACTTACAGACTCTAACCAATAGTGCAAAAAAGGTTTTAGGTGAACAATAGGTAAGTAAAGAATTAAAACAACAGTAAAAATACAGGCTATATACAGTAGCGAGGCTATAAAAGTAGCAAGGCTATATACACACGGGTTAGTCAGGCTGATGGTCGGCCCAATTGAGGTAGTATGTACATGTAGATATGGTTAAAGTGACTATGCATATATGATGAACAGAGAGTAGCAGTAGCGTAAAAGAGGGTTTGGCAGGTGGTGGGAGGCGGGACACAATGCAGATATCCCGGTTAGCCACTGTGCGGGAGCACTGGTTGGTCGGGCCAACTGAGGTAGTATGTACATGAATGTGTAGTTAAAGTGACTGTGCATATATGATAAACAGAGAGTAGCAGCAGAGTGAAAGAGGGTGGGGGCAATGCAAATATTCCGGGTAGCCATTTGATTACCTGTTCAGGAGTCTTATGTCTTGGGGGTAAAAACTGTTGAGAAGCCTTTTTGTCCTAGACTTGGCACTCCGGTACCGCTTGCCATGCGGTAGTAGGGAGAACAGTCTATGACTGGGGTGTCTGGGGTCTTTGACAATTTTTAGGATGAACGTTCATGATATCCTGTGCTGGATGGTGAAGATGGTGCTAATCCATCGTCTGTTGGTATGTCAGCCTTCTTACCCTGAGCCAACGCTTCATCAAGCCCACCACATATGTATATGATGCATTAAAGAACCCAATTGGTGCCCAGATTATTTAGAACAGTTCCTATGCTTGGGAAGAGATGAATTTAAAGATGAATTATATGTGTAACCCTCTTACCAGGCTCGAATTTGACTCTCACAATATTACCTTACATAGAATATCTCAACCGCATGGGATGTCAGGTGAGAAGGACATGTCCAATAAGAATCCCTATTGTAAACGATCTATGGTGATGACAACTAGGGTATTAACTTTAGATGGAATGATTATAGATTTTTGTTATTGTATAAGGATATGCTTTCTCAAGCATTCAATTAAATTGAAACAGTAAATGACTCCACCAAAGTAACATACATAAGGTTCAACATGTGTATTATTACATTTTCAAAGCACCACATCAAAAGAAATAAAAATAATAAACCACAATGAGTCATGCACAACCCATGCCCAAATTACTTCAAGCTTGCTTAACCCCATGGCGCGCGTTGGAGCTAAAAAAGAATGACGACACATAAAGTCCTGAGGCACCCCACCGTTGTGGTTACTCACTATTCGTAGATATTCCCTCAGCGAAGTATGGTAGTTCTGTGCAGATTTCCTCACAAGATCCACAGCAAGCACAGCTATCAATGCAGACAGTACTCTTTAGCAGTAACCGATATCCCATGGGAACATGAACTCGTTAATCTTTTCCAAGCAATTCTCTCTCGGTGTCGCACGATGCTAGGCTAACCCCAAGGCTATCAAATATCTCCACAATGAGACGGTAGCTTCAGTCTTTACTAAGTCTTTCTTAACAAAATTATAAAAACTCTCTTATAAAATAAAATCAATGTTTCCCTTCAAAACTCACTAGGTATGTGTTTTGTTCTATTTTTATCGTCTTCTGTTATAATTTTTCGCAACCAACGGTCATAATATAACGTTCATCCTTTTCTCAACTTCTCTCTCTCTTTTTCCCCAGGCCTCCCGTTAACCAGGTCAACTCCCATTGGCCACAGCTTAACAAGTGACCTTATTGGTCAAAACTTAAACTTAAAAGTAAACCAACCTATTCACTTATACATTAAATAAATATTTATTAAAAATAAATGCATTAACAACAATACAATTCGGGAGCAATTCAATCACCTTTTAAATCTAATACCAATGAATTATAACAAAGAAATTCAATACTTGGTTCTAACAAGGGTATTACACATGACTTGCATATGAAAATCTTGACACTTTGGGAGGGAGTTTGGAAACTGAAATTGTCAATAGGGAGGGTGAAGAGTTGTCAGTTAAAGTTTGATCAATGATTGCATTCAGAAGTGGAAAAAACAATAAGTTTCTGAACCTCTGTGCATGGTTTCATGATAGAGCATAACGGAGCGCCCACATACACACAGAAAGAACAATCCTTATAGGGTCAGAGGTTGCTTCTGCTGCTACTTCTACAATGCAACTGCAGTAAGATCTACTGTAGGTACAGAACTACACAAGAGGCCATTTTGTTCCAACTCTGTTCTCGCAGATTCAGCACAACCTCCTCAGATCAAAACCTCTCTGGAGAAACTGAAGAAATGTGGAGAAGATCCCGAGGGAATGTATAACTGGCATACTGTAGTGTCTGCTAGAAAGGCCACACAGTATGTGTGATAATAAACAGTTAGCAAGATGACACTTTGACACAGTGAGTCGTTAATACCAGACAGGTCAGTAAAACACAGTAAAATACCTCCCGCACATAAAGAATACATAAACAAGGACAATCATCAACAATATGTCCCATTCATTCGATTGACAAAATTACGACGACAAAACAAAAAGTTGCCAATTAGCAACACTTTGTTGCCCCAGTGACTGCATATATTATCATTTTGGGTTATAAATGTAATTAAATGTAGCTGACATTTTCCCAATTATCATGTGTGTTCCATGTTGTTGAACATACTGTTCCAACCTGCATAAAGGCCTCCCCTTTAATGTGTCCATATGTCTCCCTAACTACATACTGAACACAACCTATTAAACCCCACAGAGAGAGGGAGAGTTGCCCCTCTCCTCAACTCTCACCACATCAATGAATGGACCAGTAGACCAGGGTTCTCTAAGTGGTTACCCTCTTGAAACTAGCAATCCCGGATCCGGGATCGTAATCATAGCCTCAAACGAATTAGCATAACGCAGCGGACATAAATACCCCTAGAAACTTTTCCTATTCATGAAAATCGCAAATGAAATATATTCAAACACAAGCTTAGCCTTTTGTTAACAACACTGTCATCTCAGATGTTCTAAATATGCGTTACAGCCAACGCTAGTCAAGCATTTGTGTAAGTTTATCATGGCATAATGCTATGCTAGGCTCTGCTGGAAGCAGGCAACATTTTCACCAAAATAAGAAAAACAACCAAATTAAATAATTTACCTTTGAAGAACTTCAGATGCTTTCACTCAGGAGACTCCCAGTTAGATAGCAAATGTTCCTTTTTTCCAAAAATATTATTTTTGTAGGCTAAATAGCTCCCGTTTGTTCATCATGCTTGGCTGAGAAATCGACCGGAAAATGCTACCTCTACACGCCAAACTTTTTTCAAAATTAGCTACATAATATCGACAGAAACACGGCAAATGTTGTTTAGGATCCATCCTCAAGGTGTTTTTAACATATATATTCGATAATATATCCGTCGAGGCAATTGGTTTCTCATAAGAAGCGATTGGAAAAATGGCTATCTCAGTATTTTACGCAAGATTTTCTGCAGGAGACACCATCTGAACACTTGCTAAATATGCTCCCTTACGGCTATTCTTCAATGGAAATGCGTAAAAAGACGTCACAATGCTGTAGACACCTTGGGGAATACGTGGAAAACATAAGCTCATTCGTAGCTCATTCACAGCCATATAAGGAGTCATTGGCATGAGGCGGTTTCAAAAAATGCGGCACTTCCTGGTTGGATTTTTATCTGGGTTTCGCCTGTAACATCAGTTTTGTGGCATTCACAGACAATATCTTTGCAGTTTTGGAAACGTCAGAGTGTTTTCTTTCCAAAGCTGTCAATTATATGCAGTCTTTTTTGCCCGCTTTGAGGACAATACAATGCCACTGACACGGCCCGCAACCAAAACCTGCGGAATCTCCTTCACTACAGCCGACGTGAGTAAAACATTTAAACGTGTTAACCCTCGCAAGGCTGCAGGCCCAGACGGCATCCCCAGCCGCATCCTCAGAGCATGCGCAGACCAGCTGGCTGGTGTGTTTACGGACATATTCAATCAATCCTTATCCCAGTCTGCTGTTCCCACATGCTTCAAGAGGGCCACCATTGAAACTAAGGTAAAGCTAAGGTAACTGAGCTAAACGACTACTGCCCCGTAGCACTCACTTCCGTCATCATGAAGTGCTTTGAGAGAGTAGTCAAGGACCATATCACCTCCACCCTACCTGACACCCTAGACCAACTCCAATTTGCTTACCGCCCAAATAGGTCCACAGACAATGCAATCGCAATCACAATGCACACTGCCCTAACCCATCTAGACAAGAGGAATACCTATGTGGTGAGAATGCTGTTCATCGACTACAGCTCAGCATTTAACACCATAGTACCCTCCAAACTCGTCACCAAGCTCGAGACCCTGGGTCTCGACCCCGCCCTGTGCAACTGGGTGCTGGACTTCCTGACGGGCCGCCCCCAGGTGTTGAGGGTAGGTAACAACATCTCCACCCCGCTGATCCTCAACATTGGGGCCCCACAAGGGTGCATTCTGAGCCCTCTCCTGTACTCCCTGTTCACCCACGACTGCGTGGCCATGCACACCTCCAACTAAGTCATCAAGTTTGCGGACGACACTACAGTGGTAGCCTTGATTACCAACAATGACGAGACGGCCTACAGGGAGGAGGTGAGGGCCCTCGGAGTGTGGTGTCAGGAAAATAACCTCACACTCAACGTCAACAAAACAAAGGAGATGATTGTGGACTTCAGGAAACAGCAGAGGGAGCACCCCCCTATCCACATTGACAGGACAGTAGTGAAGAGGGTAGTAAGTTTTAAGTTCCTCGGCGTACACATCATGGACAAACTGAATTGGTCCACCCACACAGACAGCATCGTGAAGAAGGTGCAGCAGCGCCTCTTCAACCTCAGGATGCTGAAGAAATTTGGCTTGTCACCAAAAGCACTCACAAACTTCTACAGATGCACAATCGAGAGCATCCTGTCGGGCTGTATAACTCATCTCATATGTATATACTGTACTCTATACCATCTACTCCATCTTGCCTATGCCGTTCTGTATCATCACTCATTCATATATCTTTCTGTACATATTCTTTATCCCTTTACACTTGTGTGTATAAGGTAGTAGTTTTGGAATTGTTAGGTTAGATTACTTGTTGGTTATTACTGCATTGTCGGAACTAGAAGCACAAGCATTTCACTACACTCGCATTAACATCTGCTAACCATGTGTATGTGACAAATAAATTTGATTTGATTTGACTGACATTTTCAACCTAGCCCTGACTGAGTCTGTAATACTAACATGTTTCAAGCAGACCACCATAGTCCCTGTGCCCAAGAACACCAAGGTAACCTGCCTAAATGACTACCGAACGTGGCACTCACGTCTGTAGCCATGAAGTGCTCTGAAAGGCTGGTCATGGCTCACATCTACACCATTATCCCAGAAACCCTAGACCCACTCCAATTTGCATACCGCCCCAACAGATCCACAGATGACGCAATCTTTATCGCTATCCACACTCAATAACCTGTGCCCCCACACATTGACTCTGTACCGGTGCCCCCTGTATATAGCCTCGTTACTGATATTTTATTATTTGTTATTTTTCTATTTTCTTCTTTATTTTTTTAAACTTTAGTTTATTATATTAAATACTTTCTTAACACTTATTTTTTCTTAAAATTGAATTGTTGGTTAATGTCTTGTAAGTAAGCATTTCACTGTAAGGTCTATCTATACCTGTTGTATTCGGCGCATGTAACAAATAACATTTGATTTGATGGACTTTATCATTAAGGTGATTTTTTACATAATATATATTTTTTATCTTCCCCTAACTTTAAACTCACATGCCGTCTATGCCTAACACAAACCCTGCAGCACAGAGGATCTCTGATCTAATTTTGTGTGCGTATATGCGTGCGTGTGGGAGGGCCATTAGTGTTGCTAAATGGAAACTAATGCTTCCTGTTGGAATCCTCCCCACTACAGCCAATTACATTCCCCTTCTTCTATGTATTTATATTTCACACATTACTTTATTTCCTCCCTTGAACACAGCACAGCAGCACAATTAGAGAAGTAGACTAAATGAGGACTATGAATCTTAGATGGTCCAATTCCTGTGGTAAACACAACACTTCAAAGCCTCTGTCTCGCTCAGCTCTTCCTGCTCTGCTCTTCTGAGGTGGTTTTATCTAACGCCACTGCAGCGGAGCAACACATACTCCTCTTTCTCTCTCCTCAGCCTTTCTGCTTCTTTTCTCTATTCATCTTTTTCTCTCTCTCCCTTCTTGCTTCTTTCTTTCGACAGGCCTGTGGAATACCTTGTTCGATATCCATTTGATACCTGCAAGTCAGTGGGATTCACGTCTGCACTGTGACATAGACATTCCTGTCTATCAGAGAAATTCAGCACAGGGTATTGTCATGACTGTCCTGATCAGGTCAGGTTACAGGAGACCACAACCCTACAGATTATCTCTCAACCCCAACAGAGGAGGAGAGATCTAGGGGTCTGAAGATGTGGGGTTTTTATGACCCCTCACGCCCCTGGTAAATCTCAGGCCACAGACAAATTCCTTTGTCCTGTTACTATGGAGAACCAGCCTCAGAACATTAAACATGAAATAAAGGGACTTTGGAACAATGGTTTTCCGTCAGCCACAATGGTGGTCATGACGATAGATGGAATATGAAAATGTATGTCATTTTTGTTTTGTTATTAAAGGTTAATAGATGACGTTATCACGAAAACATTGTAACGTGAAGAGTTTTCCTAGTATATGTTTGATGTTTATACATTGTACGTTGTATGGAAAATATCCAAATCAAAGAGAATGTTTTGGGGAAGATGATATGTGAAGTTAGTTGTCTAAAATTGGATTTGAGTAAAATCTAGACCTTGCCCTCTTAACATGGTACGACCAGAGAATTGCCCTAAAGGCGGTTACACCCACTTCTGACCCAAGTGTATAAAACCTGTGAGTAAAGAATTTCCAGAGAAGACTACGTGACCCAAGCTGCAGCCAAGGTCTAAAAAGTCAACGAACCCAAAACGCAACGCAAGTTTGAAGACAAATAAATATTTTTCTACCCAAGCTACGGATGAGTAGCTGTGTCTAATCGGGTAAATTCAAGTCTAACCACTTAGCCTCCATCTCCCATCAAAATCGTGGTATCTACACTGTTTCATTCCAACGCTGTGAGCTCTGAGCTACAGAGCTATCTGTCCTCAGAAGACCCCTTCCAGAGAAAGGGTGAGGGAACAGACTAATAAGCCAAAAGGACACTGACATCGGGAGAACGATCAGAGAGGTGCGCTGAAGAAGTTGCGTCATCGAGAGGCCTGAACGGTCCCCTGAAAGGTCTACGCAGAGAATCCTCGGAGGTCCTCCCCACGTAATTACATCATTATATTCTGACCCATAAGAGCGGCAGTTTGGGGCAAGGCTAGGGTTAGAATAGCATAGCTGACAAATTCACCCAAATGTATATTTCTCTCGTGTACTTTCTTTTTCCTCTCTCTCTTTGAAATCCCCATTTTGGGTAACACGCGCCATAGTGTGTTGGCCCGTTATTGTCACACCCTGACCATAGTTTACTTTGTATATTTCTATGTTTTGGTTGGTCAGGGTGTGATCTGAGTGGGCATTCTATGTTACATGTCTAGTTTGTCCAGTTCTATGTTCGGCCTGATATGGTTCTCAATCAGAGGCAGGTGTTCGTCATTGTCTCTGATTGGGAACCATATTTAGGTAGCCTGGGTTTCACTGTGTGTTTGTGGGTGATTGTTCCTGTCTATGTGTTTTCACCAGATAGGGCTGTTTAGGTTTTCGTTACGTTCATCACGTTCTTTATTTTGGAGTGTTTGTATTGATTCGTGTTTTACGTTTGTTCATTAAAACATGGATCGCAATCTACACGCTGCATTTTGGTCCGACTCTCCTTCTCATCAAGAAAACCGTTACAGTTATACTAAGTTCTAATCAATAGCCTATAATGTGTTTTGTCTATGTGTATCTTTTATCATCATTTTAGCTTTTTAGTAAATAAATATTCAACTAAGATTGGTGTGGTACGAACTCATTGGTGAGACCCGGGTCCGTGCAGATTCACGGGCTATACGACGTTCAGAACGAGATTGTAGAGGTAACTGGTTAATTAGCGGCTGTTGTAAAATCGATGTTCTGATATTTTTTGAGTTAATTTGGGAAATAGAAACTCAATAAAAACTAGTTTTCCCATGGTGCCCCAGGTTAATGAGTTAATAATTGCTTGATTCAGTTAATCACGCAATCAGAAACTTTAATCATTCGATGAGCAACAGTTGTCACATTAACTAATACAACGTCACGACAGTATTATCTTCATACACTCTTTAAGGAATTGTAGACCATCCTATGAGCTATAAGAGCTCTCTGGCACTACAAGATTCCACCGGATGGAGTAGAGTATGTTATGATAAATATTAAGACAGGATATAGTGTAGAATATTCTATGAGACTCTGGAACAAGTCAATACATCACCTATACAGTCCAGTCAACCGGCTACCGCTCAACCCCAAACCACAACCATTAACACCCCTAAAAACCTGATGCAGCATTCGCATAGTCTCCACATCACAACATGAAACACACCATAACAAACAAAGATGAATTGGAAACATGTCCTTTCATAATGCACTAATAAATCAACAGTCCTGTTTATTCATAGTCACTACGTTACAATTTAGCACGGTATTGACAGACTGGCAGGTGTGTTTATTCTCCATCCCTAGGTGCTGCATGCGTCCTTTAGAAGGGTTATTATATTTGCTGTCTGATCGATGTAGAACCCATCCCAGGTTTGACCTGAGCATCTTCTCTCCTCCTCCTCCCTTCTCCTTTCCTCTTCCTACTCCTTCCTCTGCCCCAAGCCTCTCCCTCCTCCTCCTCCCTTCTCCTCCTCTCTCCTGCTCCTCCTCCCTCATTTGCCCCATCCTCTCCCTCCTCCTCTCCATGTCCTCCCCTTTTCTCCTCTCTCCTCCTCCTACTCCCTCCTCCACCCCCAGCCTCTTTCTCCTCCCTTCTCTTCCTCCTCCTCCCTCTGACCCCAGCCACTCCTCTTCTCCTCCTCGATCCTCCACATCCTTGCTCTGCTCACTGTGGTATTCTGGGATACTGGAAGACTGGAGGCATCAAGAGGTTAATGAGGTCATCTAAATCTATTGGCTTGAAGTCAAAATAGAACTATTAGACCACCATAAACCATCATTAAATCAGTATAATGAAAAATAATCACTGAGTTCAGTACTGAGGAGATGCATGGACGATGCAGTGTAGTAGAGAGTAAGGAGGTACATGTGCCTGCAGTAGCTAGCTGGCTAAGCTGGGGGTTGAGAACCATTGGTTTCCTATAATCATGATAAATCTCCCTGATGTCAGAAGACAGTGGTTCTTATGATGAATGGATCTGCTTTAATTACTTATTGAAATTGAGTGCTGGGTTTGTTTGTGACACCATGGGAAGACCTGGCAGGACCACAACACACACACACACACACACACACACACACACACACCTTGTGGGACCACAGCACACAGGATTTACAGCATGCTGTGTACCATGCACAGCCCTCAGGAAATGGTTTTGCATTTCTACAATACATATCCACAGGGTCTAAGCCATTGTCATAACTCACTGTAATTAAAAGCACCATGTAAATATTTACAAATGAAAATACGTGAAACACACACACACACGTATGCACATACACACAGACACAGACAAACACACAGTTCAAACACTTTAGTGTCCACAGGGAACTAACAGTCAATTACATGTGTCAAACAGTGTTTTGTTGTTATGCTCTTAACATATTCACAGAGAAACAGGGTTAAGAGAAATACACACCTCAGTAGAGAAACAGGGTTAAGAGAAATACACACCTCAGTAGAGAAACAGGGTTAAGAGAAATACACACCTCAGTAGAGAAACAGGGTTAAGAGAAATACACACCTCAGTAGAGAAACAGGGTTGAGAGAAATACACACCTCAGTAGAGAAACAGGGTTAAGAGAAATACACACCTCAGTAGAGAAACAGGGTTAAGAGAAACACACACCTCAGTAGAGAAACAGGGTTAAGAGAAATATACAGTGGGACAAAAAAGTATTTAGTCAGTCACCAATTGTGCAAGTTCTCCCACTTAAAAAGATGAGAGAGGCCTGTAATTTTCATCATAGGTACACTTCAACTATGACAGACAAAATTAGGGCAAAAAATCCAGAAAATCGCATTGAAGGATTTTTTATGAATTTATTTGCAAATTATGGTGGAAAATAAGTATTTTGTCACCTACAAACAAGCAAGATTTCTGGCTCTCACAGACCTGTAACTTCTTCTTTAAGAGGCTCCTCTGTCCTCCACTCATTACCTGTATTAATGGTACCTGTTTGAACTTGTTATCAGTATAAAAGACACCTGTCCACAACCTCAAACAGTCACACTCCAAACTCCACCATGGCCAAGACCAAAGAGCTGTCAAAGGAAGACTGAATCTGCAATAGGTAAGCAGCTTGGTTTGAAGAAATCAACTGTGGGAGCAATTATTAGGAAATGGAAGACATACAAGACCACTGATAATCTCCCTCGATCTGGGGCTCCACGCAAGATCTCACCCCGTGGGGTCAAAATGATCACAAGAACGGTGAGCAAAAATCCCCAAACCACACGGGGGGACCTAGTGAGTGACCTGCAGAGAGCTGGGACCAAAGTAACAAAGCCGACCATCAGTAACACACTACGCTGCCAGGGACTCAAAAGAAGATTGGGAGAATGTCATATGGTCAGATCAAACCAAAATATAACTTTTTGGTAAAAACTCAACTCGTCGTGTTTGGAGGACAAAGAATGCTGAGTTGCATCCAAAGAACACCATACCTACTGTGAAGCATGGGGGTGGAAACATCATGCTTTGGGGCTGTTTTTCTGCAAAGGGACCAGGACGACTGATCCGTCGTGTAAAGGAAAGAATGAATGGGGCCATGTATCGTGAGATTTTGAGTGAAAACCTCAACCAGCAAGGGCATTGAAGATGAAACGTGGCTGGGTCTTTCAGCATGACAATGATCCCAAACACACCGCTCGGGCAATGAAGGAGTGGTTTTGTAAGAAGCATTTCAAGGTCCTGGAGTGGCCTAGCCAGTCTCCAGGTCTCAACCCCATAGAAAATATTTGGAGGGAGTTGAAAGTCTGTGTTGCCCAGCAACAGCCCCAAAACATCACTGCTCTAGAGGAGATCTGCATACACCTCAGAAGAGAAACAGGGTTAAGAGAAACACACACCTCAGTAGAGAAACAGGGTTAAGAGAAATACACACCTCAGTAGAGAAACAGGGTTAAGAGAAATACACACCTCAGTAGACAAACAGGGTTAAGAGAAAGCACACACCTCAGTAGAGAAACAGGGTGAAGAGAAACACACACCTCAGAAGAGAAACAGGCTTAAGAGAGAACACACACCTCAGTAGAGAAACAGGGTGAAGAGAAACACACACTTCAGTAGAGAAACAGGCTTAAGAGAGAACACACACCTCAGTAGAGAAACAGGCTTAAGAGAGAACACACACCAAATCTCAGTAGCAGTTGAGTATTGGAGAGCTCCTAGAGGGAATCATGTTGTGGGTTAACACTCAGTGATATTGACACGCAGTCTTTGATGAGCTTGGGATGGTGTGTGTGTTTGTGTACGTTATTGTACTTGTGTGTGCGCATGATTGTGTGTATGTGTTTGTGTGTGCGTACGTGGTTGAACAGAGGTACTGATTGGATTGATCCCAGCCTCTCTCCTGTAGTGGGATGAGGAGGGAGATGGGGGAGACTGTGGGGGATCAGGGGGGAGACAGGATAAGGGCCCATGGTGAGGGTGAGTACGCCTAATTGCACACAGACACGCTCTTTCTCTGCCAATCTCTCCATCTCCCCTATCCCAAACCATATCTCTCCCAGCCATCACTTTCTCTGCCAATCTCCCCATCTCCCCTATTCCAAACCACATCTCTCTCTGCCATGCCTTTCTCTGCCAATCTCCCCTATCCCAAACCACATCTCTATCTGCCATGCCTTTCTCTGCCAATCTCCCCATCTCCCCTATCCCAAACCACATCTCTCCCCTCCATTCCTTTCTTTGCTACTCTCTCGCTTCCTGTGTGAATGTGATCCCATCCCTCCCCCTCCTGATTAGCCAATGAGATGTAGAGAGATAAGGAGATTCTATTTCATCCTTCTGTAATAGTTGCACTAATGATATGTATTATCACTTTCATTCTGTACCATCTCCTCTACTCTCCTCTCCTCTCCTCTCCTCTCCCCATCTCTTCTCTTTCTCAACTCCTTATTCTGTTCCAATAACTCCCTCCTCCCTCTTCCTACCTCCCATCCACCTATCTCCACTGCCTCTATCATAGGGTACCGTGGTCGTGATAAGCAATAAATAGCTGTGCTTCATCACAGCCACATTTGGACTATTCCTTGCAAGGCTAGTTGACCTGAGCATGTTCACATTACAAGTCAGTGTGATTCATGTCTGATCTGTGACATTACAAATACAGTAAGAGGTCCTCATTATACTGTATGCTGCACTATGAGAGACTTACCCCCCCCCCCCCCCTCTCTCTCTCTCTCTCTCTCTGTCTCCCTCCATCCCTCTCTCCTGGTGGGGTGTAGCTCTTTCCTCCAGTCAGCTAACCTAGTGGCCTCATGGGTGGAATGTCATTGATATTTTTCATAATTTCAGAAATCCTGTATTTTTAAACACAGACAATTCGGTGTTTCTATGTTTAAACAGTTTTGTTATATTTCAATCTTCTGTGATGTATATAAAGTGTAATATTGGAATGCTAACTCAACTCTATTTTTGACATTGTACGAGTGTCTTCTTTTTGTGTGTGAGGTGTGTACTTTTTATTTTAACGTAGATTTGTTTAAGACTACCAAGAAACACTCTGTGTGACCCTGATTTAGCCCGCTGCAGTAAAAGGTTAATAATGAATAGATATTGAGTGACAGTGTCTGGCTAGCAGCAGTTAGTGGAACTGCTGAAGGAATCGTTGTCCCTTGAAGGTTATGTTGTAATGGATCTGTGCTGTGAGATGGGTGTTCTGTCCTTGCCTGGCTAATGCTGAGCCCTGGTCTATTGCTTCAGGGAGAAAGGGCAGACTAAGTCTGTGTTTGCAATGGCACCCTACTTGCTATATAGTGCACTACTATGGGACCTTGTCAAAAGAGGTATAGAGCAGGCCTGGGCAATTATTTTCCATGGAGGGCCACATTATAATATATTATTGCCATCACAGGCCTGAATAGGATTATACATCATGTGTATGACAGATGTTGACAGTGTTGACAGATATTTCTACTGTATAAATCACATCCAGATATGCTACTTATTTTACTTTTTTAACACGCACAGAAATGTACTACATCCATACTCTTTTGGTAGGTATTTTCATTATTAAAAATGCAATGAACTACATGGAGGGAAAAGTACACTGTGCTTTCAGCACCACGGACAGAACTCTGGTTAACGGGTATGCACAAAAACATAAGAAGGAGACAGTGCTCAACATTACATTTAAACTACTCAATCAGTGTGAGGAGCGAAGTCTCTGATGGGTATTACCTAGTCAGGTATAGTTTCTGATGTCACTATGTAACTGGAAGGTTGCTCGGATCGAATCTCCGAGCTGACAAGGTACAAATCTGTCGCTCTGCCCCTGAGCAAGGCAATTAACCCACTGTTCTTCGGGCGCCGAAGATGTGGATGTTGATTAAGGCAGCCCCCCCCCCCCGCACCCCTCTGATCAGAGGTTGGGTTAAATGCAGAAGACACATTTCAGTTTAATACATTCAGAAGGACAACTGACTAGTTATCCCCATTTCCCCCAGTAAGAGATGATCTGTGCCTTGACTTGTTATATTTCCTCACTGAAAATGTCTGTTCACATATGTTGACCAAAACAGTACAAACATCTTCTGAGCATGACTCCTAATCTTTTGTTCATCGAGAGAAGCATAGAACCTCGTCAGTGACAGTGTTTTGAATAGTTCTCCAATCATTGCATCAGACTGAAGATCGATAAGCTCAAGTTTCAGGTGAGTGGGAGGGTTACCCACATTGAAAGTGAAAGGAGAGGAAACCAACAGCATGTCATTTTCCAGCACTTTGAAAGCCTCAAAACGACAAGAAAACTCACTGTTCAAAGCAAGCGGCAGCGATGTATGCTTCTCCCGCTTGTCATCTGATAGTGAACAGACGAGTAGTACGGAAGGTGGGTGAGATTGTTGGCTTCTACTTGATGGGTTAGGAGTCATTATCCCTCGACGGCTTTGACAAGGCTGTACTTCTGATGTGCAAAAAGGCCCTTCCCTTGTAGTTTAGAATTCAGTTCATTCATGAGGGACATAATGTCCACTCTGAAGGCAAAATCAGCCAAACATTCTTTATCTTGCAGTTGAGGGAAATCCACATATTTGCCTTTCATTTGCAAAAACACAGCAACCTCTGACTTTAGGTCCCACACCCTTTAAAACACCTTCCCCGAACTCAGCCATCTCACGTTTGTATGGTAGGGGAGATCTGCATGACCCGACTCTGTGTCTTCTAACAGTGAGACAAACCGCCTGTGGTTTAAACATTTTGCTCTTATGAAGCTTACCACTTTAGTGACTGTATCCACAACATGGCTCATTTTCAGAACACATTTACAGAGCACCTCCTGATGAATAATGCAATGCAGGAAACACAATTTCTGATCTGGGTTCAGCTCGGCTACTTGATCTTGTATCCTTTTCAAAAGGCCAATGTTTTTTCCTGTCAAGTTTGGGCACCCATCAGTGGTCACACTGGATAACTTTTCAAAACTCAGTCACAGCTTTGCCACACACTGCCACAGTCACAGCTTTTATCACACACACTCCTCCAATAAGTATTTCACTGTGGTTGTGCTCTTCATTGACTGCACTGAAGAAAGCTCTGGGGTTATGCCTCGTAAGAATTTTAACAACTGTGCCGTGTCACGTGCATCACTGCTCTCATCCAGGGCCAAGGAGAAATAGGTGGAATCCTGTACCTTGTCTTTCAACTGTTGTTCCATATTCTCTGTGAAGTCCTCAACACGCCGTGTCACTGTTCATCTTGTCAGGGAAACATTTTCAAACAGCTCTTTCTTGTCAGGGCAAAGTATTGCTGCAGAGTCAATTAAACATTTTTTTTACATGAATTCTCCCTTAGCGAATGGCTTGCTATGTTTAGCAATATTGTGGGACAGTACATAGCTAGCTCTCGTAATTATGTTGTTTGCTGAATGCAGTTTTCTGAAAGTCCTTGCTGCTTTTGCAACTGAGAAAGCAACTCTTTCGATGCACTTGCCCTCTGCTCAGAAGACATATTCCTATATTTTTCTGCATGCTTCATCTGGAGGTGTCGGGACAAGTTGTAGTCTTTCAAGACAGCCATGCTCTCTTTGCACACTAAACACACAGCTTCCCTGATACCTCAATAAAGAAATATTTATACCCTACAGTCATTGTCTACTTTCCATTTCTAGCTAGCTACTATTTGTAACTGTGAAGTGCGTGTCAGCCTGTCAGTCACTGTCTGTCCTCGTGCAGTTGTTATTTATACTTGCCTTCAAAATACATGTCCCACAAGTGGGTCGGCCTTTGCCCAGGCCTGATATAGAGAATATTGCCATTAGGGACGACGCAGACTCAGAATCAACTAATGTACATAGAAGTTAGTGTAGTAATGTGATGATGTGTAATGAATGTGTGAACTATTATCAGTATTCTTCTTACTGACAGAACAGACAGACAAATAAACAAGATAATGAATAACATGTCAAATGTTACATTAAAATGTTCCGCTAAACCTTTTCTAACGACCTAGTTAATCACATGTGAGTGGAGTGTGAATTAGCATATATTAAGATCTCTCATCTCCATTCATTTTGAATGCGTCCCAAATTGCACCCTATGCCCTATGTAGGATGCAGCCCCAGGTCATTGTGAAAGGACCAATACTCAGCCCATAGAGAACATGTGCTTATGTCTTTATCTGCTGTATGTCATTATAACACATAGAATGCATCCGTCACTCCAGAGAAAACCCCAGCTCCATGGAGATACCATACTATGTCATTCTATTTCTATGGGAGATGCTGGATTGAATGATGGCATATTGACACGGACATGGTGTGTTAGTATGTTATTCATCTTTCATAAATGGAATAGGAATAGATCAGGAATATATCAACCAAGCCTCACTCATCCAAAGCAAATCTATTTTCTCTCATTCTTTCGTTCTCTCCTTTATTTTCCTGGTCAATGTGACGCGTCTAGTGCAGTAGTGCCTAAGTTGTGCCTAGGTAGACGTGCCACGCTGCCGCCGGCTAGCCCTTGTAGTGAATTGGGGAGCAGCTTCATGCACAAGTCTCCTCTTGCCGGTACAAAGCCTCTCCATGACTAAGACTCCTGCCATGCCTCCTCGTGGCGGCACACGATAACTGGTTGTTTTCAAACTCATGGTTAACTGGCAGGGGATCTCGGAGCATCAGTGTGCCCAAGACAGGCACCCTCAGTGGCACTTTAAATAACTTTCTTTGCACAGGTATTCACTTCTTACCTCGGTGAAGCCATCAACCAGAAACCAGACTAAAGTCACCCCTTCATGACTCACTCCTTCATGGATAGGCTACCGCACCTATCGGTAGTTTCACTCAGCAGTCAAAAAATGCTAAAGAAATTAAGTTTCCATCTTCCATCTTCCTCCTATATGTCACCCAGCTTCTCCACAAGGAGCTTGATGACAGCAGCGGGTTTGCGGTTGACTGGACGGAAACCTATTCAACATCAGAAGGCTCAAAGCAACCACCAAGGTTTTGACAGAGCGTGCTCTTTAGGTGCAGTATGCTGATGACTGCGCTCTCATGGCCCACCCTAATGGCTGTGAGGGTCTATAGCAGGATGGGACTGTCTATCAACACCACCAAGACAGAGGTGGTCTGCCAATGGAGATCCAGCCTTCCACCCACCATGCCTGTCTTCACTATTGAACACAAATCACTGGCAATAGTTCCATCATTCAAATACATGGGCAGCAACCTCTTAAAACAGGATCCAAAAAGCATCAGCTGCCTTCTGTAAACTCAGACACAGGGTCTTCCCATGAGATAGCAAAAACTCAGGTTGCCCAGCCCGGCGGAGATACAATCTTCGGCAAAATCATTTGCAAGGAGATTCGTGCAAAAATATTAGACCCCTGTTATTTGA
Organism: Oncorhynchus clarkii lewisi; assembly: GCF_045791955.1. NCBI lineage: Eukaryota > Metazoa > Chordata > Actinopteri > Salmoniformes > Salmonidae > Oncorhynchus > Oncorhynchus clarkii. The sequence continues at coordinate 18,236,545 of NC_092151.1, read as the reverse complement.
TTTGACAGGGATCTCCACCTCCACACCAAAGTCACTGTCTATGAAGGCGTCTGCATCACCACACTTCTTTACAACTGTGACGCCTGGGTCACCTACGGTCACCACAACAAGCAGCTCGAGCGATTCCACATGAGATGCCTACTGCGCATCCTGGGAATCACACGGTGCGACCATGTGCCTCTTAAAGAAATACTTGCTTAGACCAACTGCAAGAGTATCAAATCAAATCAGTCCTCTTCTGGCTGTGCCGGGTGGAGATTATAACAGAACATGGCCAAGATGTTCAAATGTTCATAAATGAACAGCATGGTCAAATAATAATAATCACAGGCAGAACAGTTGAAACTGGAGCAGCAGCACGGCCAGGTGGACTGGGGACAGCAAGGAGTCATCATGCCAGGTAGTCCTGAGGCATGGTCCTAGGGCTCAGGTCCTCCGAGAGAGAGAAAGAAAGAGAGAAAGAGAGAATTAGAGAGAGCATACTTAAATTCACACAGGACACCAGATAGGACAGGAGAAGTACTCCAGATATAACAAACTGACCCAAACTGACTCCAGCATGAATACTGGAGGCTGAGACAGGAGGGGTCAGGAGACCTGTGGCCCCATCCGAAGACACCCCCGGACAGGGCCAAACAGGAAGGATATAACCCCACCCACTTTGCCAAAACACAGCCCCCACACAACTAGAGGGATATCTTCAACCACCAACTTACCATCCTGAGACAAGGCCGAGTATAGCCCACAAAGATCTCCGCCACTGCACAACCCAAGGGGGGGCGCCAACCCAGACAGGAAGTATCATCAGTGACTCAACCCACTCAAGTAACGCACCCCTCCTAGGGACGGCATGAAAGAGCAGCAGTAAGCCAGTGAGGCAGAGAATCCCAGTGGAAAGAGGGGAACCGGCCAGGCAGAGACAGCAAGGGCGGTTCGTTGCTCCAGAGCCTTTCCGTTCACCTTCAAACTCCTGGGCCAGACTACACTCAATCATATGACCCACTGAAGAGATGAGTCTTCAGTAAAGACTTAAAGGTTGAGACTGAGTTTGCGTCTCTCACATGGGTAGGCAGACCATTCCATAAAAATTGAGCTCTATAGGAGAAATCCCTGCCTCCAGTTGTTTTCTTATAAATTCTAGGGACAATTAGGAGGCCTGCGTCTTGTGACCGTAGTGTACGTGTAGGTATGTACGGCAGGACCAAATCAGAGAGATAGGTAGGAGCAAGCCCATGTAATGCTTTGTAGGTTAGCAGTAAAACCTTGAAATCAGCCCTTGCCTTGACATGAAGCCAGTGTAGGGAGGCTAGCACTGGAGTAATATGATCAAATTTTGGGGTTCTAGTCAGGGTTCTAGCAGCCGTATTTAGCACTAACTGAAGTTTATTTAGTGCTTTATCCGGGTAGCCGGAAAGTAGAGCATTGCAGTAGTCTAACCTAGAAGTAACATAACCATGGATGAATTTTTCTGCATCATTTTTGGACAGAAAGTTTCTGATTTTTGCAATGTTACGTAGATGGAAAAAAAAAGCTGTCCTTGAAACAGTCTTGATATGTTCTTCAAAAGAGAGATCAGGGTCCAGAGTAACGCCGAGGTCCTTCACAGTTTTATTTGAGACGACTGTACAACCATTAAGATTAATTGTCAGATTCAGCAGAAGATCTCTTTGTTTCTTGGGACCTAGAACAAGCATCTCTGTTTTGTCCAAAAATAGAACGTTTGCAGCCATCCACTTCCTTATGTCTGAAACACAGGCTTCTAGCGAGGGCAATTTTGGGGCTTAACCATGTTTCATTGAAATGTACAGCTGTGTGTCATCCGCATAGCAGTGAAAGTTAACATTGTGTTTTCGAATGACATCCCCAAGAGGTCAAATATATAGTGAAAACAATGGTGGTCCTAAAACGGAACCTTGAGGAACACCGAAATTTACGGTTGATTTGTCAGAGGACAAACCATTCACAGAGACAAACTGATATCTTTCCGACAGATAAGATCTAAACCAGGCCAGAAATTGTAGACCAATTTGGGTTTCCAATCTCTCCAAAAGAATGTGGTGATCGATGGTATCAAAAGCAGCACTAAGGTCTAGGAGCACAAGGACAGATGCAGAGCCTCGGTCTGATGCCATTAAAGGGTAATTTACCACCCTCACAAGTGCAGTCTCAGTGCTATGATGGGGTCTAAAACCAGACTGAAGCATTTCGTATACATTGTTTGTCTTCAGGAAGGCAGTGAGTTGCTGAGCAACAGCCTTTTCTAAAATCTTTGAGAGGAATGGAAGAGTCGATATAGGCCGATAGTTTTTTATATTTTCTGGGTTTGGCTTTTTCAAGAGAGGCTTTATTACTGCCACTTTTACTGAGTTTGGTATACATCTGGGGGATAGAGAGTCATTTATTATGTTCAACATAGGAGGGCCAAGCACAGGAAGCAGCTCTTTCAGTAGTTTAGTTGGAATAGGGTCTAGTATGCAGCTTGAAGGTTTAGAGGCCATGATTATTTTCATCATTGTGTCAAGAGATATAGTACTAAAACACTTGAGTGTCTCTCTTGATCCTAGGTCCTGGCAAAGTTGTGCAGACTCAGGACAACTGAGCTTTGAAGGAATACGCAGATTTAAAGAGGAGTCCGTAATTTGCTTTCTAATAATCATGATCATTTCATCAAAGAAGTTCATTACTGCTGAAATGAAAGCCATCCTCTCTTGGGGAATGCTGCTTTTTAGTTAGCTTTGCGACAGTATCAAAAAGGAATTTCGGATTGTTCTTATTTTCCTCAATTAAGTTGGAAAAATAGGATGATCGAGCAGCAGTAAGGGCTCTTCGATACTGCAAGCTAGTCGGAAGACTTACAGTTTGTGTGGCGCCATTTCAGTTCCAATTTTCTGGAAGCTTGCTTCAGAGCTCGGGTATTTTGTATATACCAGGGAGCTAGTTTCTTATGAGTAATGTTTTTAGTTTTTAGGGGTGCAACTGCATCTAGGGTATTACTCAAGGTTAAATTGAGTTCCTCAGTTAGGTGGTTAACTGATTTTTATCCTCTGACATCCTTAGGTAGGCAGAGGGAGTCTGGAAGGACATCAAGGAATCTTTGTGTTGTCTGTGAATTTATAGCACGACTTTTGATGTTCCTTGGTTGGGGTCTGAGCAGATTATTTGTTGCAATTGCAAACATAATAAAATGGTGGTCCGATAGTCCAGGATTATGAAGAAAAACATTAAGATCCACAACATTTATTCCATGGGACAAAACTAGGTCCAGAGTATGACTATGACAGTGAGTAGGTCCAGAGACATGTTGGACAAAACCCACTCGATGTCGATGATGGCTCCGAAAGCCTTTTGGAGTGGGTCTGTGGAGTTGTCCATGTGAATATTAAAGTCACCAAAGATTAGAATATTATCTGCTATGACTACAAGGTCCGATAGGATTTCAGGGAACTCAATGAGGAACGCTGTATATGCCCAGGAGGCCTGTAAACAGTAGCTATAAAAAGTGATTGAGTAGGCTGCATAGATTTCATGACTAGAAGCTCAAAAGACGAAAACGTAATTTTATTTTTTGTAAATTGAAATTTGCTATCATAAATGTTAGCATGGGGGATATGGTCACTAGTGTAGCCAGGAGGTGAGGCCTCATTTAACACAGTAAATTCATCAGGCTTAAGCCATCTTTCAGTCAGGCCAATCACATCAAGATTACGATCAGTGATTAGTTCATTGACTATAATTGCCTTTGAAGTAAGGGATCTAATATTAAGTAGCCCTATTTTGAGATGTGAGGTATCATGATCTCTTTCAATAATGACAGGAATGGAGGTGGTCTTTATCCTAGTGAGATTGCTAAGGCGAACACCGCCATGTTTAGTTTTGCCCAACCTAGGTCGAGGTACAGACACGGTCTCAATGGTGATAGCTGAGCTGACTACACTGACTGTGCTAGTGGCAGACTCCACTATGCTGGCAGGCTGGCTAACAGCCTGCTGCCTGGCCTGCACCCTATTTCATTGTGGAGCTAGAGGAGTTAGAGCCATGTTTATGTTGGTAGATAAGATGAGAGCACCCCTCCAGCTAGGATGGAGTCCGTCACTCCTCAGCAGGTCAGGCTTGGTCCTGTTTGTCGGTGAGTCCCAGAAAGAGGGCCAATTATCTACAAATTCTATCTTTTGGGAGGGGCAGAAAACAGTTTTCAACCAGCGATTGAGTTGTGAGACTGCTGTAGAGCTCATCACTCCCCCTAACTGGGAGGGGGCCAGAGACAATTCCTCGATGCCGACACATCTTTCTAGCTGATTTACACGCTGAAGCTATGTTGCTCTTGGTGATCTCTGACTGTTTCATCCTAACATCGTTGGTGCCGACATGGATAACAATATCTCTTTACTCTCTACACTCGGCAGTTTTAGCTTTAGCCAGCACCATCTTCAGATTAGCCTTAACGTCGGTAGCCCTGCCCCTTGGTAAACAGTGCATGATCGCTGGATGATTCGTTTTATGTCTAATACTGCAGGTAATGGAGTCGCCAATGACTAGAGTTTTCAATTTGTCAGAGCTAATGGTGGGAAGCTTCAGCGTCTCAGACCCCATAACAGGAGGAGTGGAGACAAGAGAAGGCTCGGTCTCTGACTCCGACTCGTTGCTCAAGACACCGGTTGAGCATTCATACAGCATTTCCCTCCAGAAACCGTGAGAAAGTTGTCCGGCTGCAGGGACCGTCTATCCTCGCCGTAAGGCGATCGTTCTTCTGTATATTATGAGTACAGCGACTGCAATTAGAAGGCATCATGTTAATGTTACTACTTAGCTTCAGCTGTTGGAGGTCCTGACAAACCATGTCCAGATAAAGCGTCCGGAGTGAAAAAGTTGAATGAAAGAAAAGTTAAACGGTAATATCAATATAAACGGTAATTAAAAAGTAAAAACCGCAAAGTTGTCAGGTAGCAAAGTAAGGTTGGCAACAAAACGCACAGCAACACGTAAACAAGTCTGCAAGTTGTGACCGGAAATGGCGTCAGACAGGCCTGTAGACATTCAGAGCCACTGCAAGCTGTTTCAAATACAGACCGTGTATTTGTGTATGGAATCTCTTCAGCATGGAGGCCATGGTCATCCAACACCAACTGCGCTGGCTTGGGCATGTCATTAGAATGTCTCAGGAGCACGGAAGATCCTGTATGGCCAGCTACACCTTGGCCAGCGGTCTACAGAGGGGCAGATGAAAACGCTACAAGGACCAGCTGAAAACGTTGCTGAATTAGTGCAACATTAAACCCACAGACCTGGAGGACACTGCAGCCGACCGTTCCATCTGGCGGCAGCGCTGCCAGAGTGGTGTACAGAAGTCAGAAGAGGAGAGGAGCATAAACAAACAGCTCAAATCAAATCAAATCAAATCAAATTTTATTTGTCACATACACATGGTTAGCAGATGTTAATGCGAGTGTAGCGAAATGCTTGTGCTTCTAGTTCCGACAATGCAGTAATAACAAGTAATCTAACTAACAATTCCAAAACTACTGTCTTGTACACAGTGTAAGGGGATAAAGAATATGTACATAAGGATATATGAATGAGTGATGGTACAGAGCAGCATAGGCAAGATACAGTAGATGGTATCGAGTACAGTATGTACAAATGAGATGAGTATGTAAACAAAGTGGCATAGTTTAAAGTGGCTAGTGATACATGTATTACATAAGGATACAGTCGATGATATAGAGTACAGTATATACGTATGCATATGAGATGAATAATGTAGGGTAAGTAACATTATATAAGGTAGCATTGTTTAAAGTGGCTAGTGATATATTTACATCATTTCCCACAAAAAAAAAAGGATGTGGACACCTACTCATCGAACATCTAATTCCATAATCATGGGCATAATATGGAATTGGTCCCCACCCTTTGCTTCTATAACAGCCTCCACACTTCTGGGAAAGCTTTCCACTGGATTGCAGTCAACGTTCCAATTAATTTAAAGGTGTTCGATGTGGTTGAAGTCAGGGCTCTGTGCAGCACAGTCAAGTTCTTCCACACCAATCTTGACAAACCCTTTCTGTATGGACCTTGGTTGTGCATGGCGGCATTGTCAGGCTGAAACAGGAAAAGGCCTTCCCCAAACTGTTGCCACAAAGTTGGAAGCACAGAATCTTCTAAAATGTAATTGTATGCTGTAGCGTTAAGATTTCCCTGGAACTAAGGGGCCTAGCCCGAACTACGAAAAACAGCCCCACACCATATTTCCTCCTCCACCTTTACAGTTGGCACTATACGTTCGGGCAGTTAGCGTTCTCCTGGCATCCACCAAACCCAGATATGATTTATATTATCTTGTTTGATATTGTAAATTTAACCAGATGGTGAAGCGTGATTCATCACTCCAGAGAATGTTTCCACTGCTCCAGAGTCCAATTGCAGTGAGCTTTACACTACTCCAGCCAATGCTTCGCATTGCGCATTGTGATCATATGGTTGTGTGTGGACGCTTGTCCATTGAAATCAATTTCATGAAGCTGTAGACAAACAGTTCTTGTGCTGACGTTGCCGTTTGGTGAGCTTGTGTGACCTACCTCTTCACGGCTAAGCTGTTGCTGCGCCTAGACGTTTCCACTTCACATTAACATCACATACAGTGGGCCGGGGGCAGCTCTAGCAGGGCTGAAATTTGACAAACTGACTTGTTGGAAAGGTGGCATCCAATGACGGTGCCACGTTGAAAGTCACTGAGCTCTTCAGTAAGGACATTATACTGCCAATGATTGTCTATGAAGATTGCATGGATGTACAGTGGGGAGAACAAGTATTTGATACACTGCCGATTTTGCAGGTTTTCCTACTTACAAAGCATGGAGAGGTCTGTAATTTTTATCATGCTTCCAGCATTTATCACTTCAACTGTGAGAGACGGAATCTAAAACAAAAATCCAGAAAATCACATTGTATGATTTTTAAGTAATTAACTTGCATTTTATTGCTTGACATAAGTATTTACCAACCAGTAAGAATTCCGGCTCTCACAGACCTGTTAGTTTTTCTTTAAGAAGCCCTCCTGTTCTCCACTCATTACCTGTATTAACTGCACCTGTTTGAACTTGTTACCTGTATAAAATACAGCTGTCCACACACTCACTCAAACAGACTCCAACATCTCCACAATAGCCAAGACCAGAGAGCTGTGTAAGGACATCAGGGATAAAATTGTAGACCTGTACAAGGCTGGGATGGGCTCCAGGACAATAGGCAAGCAGCTTGGTGAGAAGGCAACAACTGTTGGCGCAATTATTAGAAAATGGAAGAAGTTCAAGATGACGGTCAATCACCCTCGGTCTGGGGCTCCATGCAAGATCTCATCTCGTGGGGCATCAATGATCATGAGGAAGGTGAGGGATCAGCCAAGAACTACACGGCAGGACCTGGTCAATGACCTGAAGAAAGCTGGGACCACAGTCTCAAAGAAAACCATTAGTAACACACTACGCCGTCATGGATTAAAATCCTGCAACGCACGCAAGGTCCCCCTGCTCAAGCCAGCGCATGTGCAGGCCCGTCTGAAGTTTGCCAATGACCATCTGGATGATCCAGCGGAGGAATGGGAGAAGGTCATGTGGTCTGATGAGACAAAAATAGAGCATTTTGGTCTAAACTCCACTCGCCGTGTTTGGAGGAAGAAGAAGGATGAGTACAACCCCAAGAATACCATCCCAACTGTGAAGCATGGAGGTGGAAACATCATTCTTTGAGGATGCTTTTCTGCAAAGGGGACAGGACGACTGCACCGTATTGAGGGGAGGATGGATGGGGCCATGTATCGCGACATCTTGGCCAACAACCTCCTTCCCTCAGTGGGAGCATTGAAGATGGGTCGTGGCTGGGTCTTCCAGCATAACAACGACCCGAAACACACAGCCAAGGCAACTATAAGGAATGGCTCCGTAAGAAGCATCTCAAGGTCCTGGAGTGGCCTAGCCAGTATCCAGACCTGAACCCAATATAACATCTTTGGAGGGAGCTGAAAGTCTGTAATGCCCAGCGACAGCCCCGAAACCTGAAGGATCTGGAGAAGGTCTGTATGGAGGAGTGGGCCAAAATCCCTGCTGCAGTGTGTGCAAACCTGGTCAAGAACTACAGGAAACGTATGATCTCTGTTAGTGCAAACAAAGGTTTCTGTACCATATATTAAGTTCTGCTTTTCTGAAGTATCAAATGCTTCTGTCATGCAAATAAATGCAAATGAATTACTTAAAAATCATACAATGTGATTTTCTGGATTTTTGTTTTAGATTCCGTCTCTCACAGTTGAAGTGTACCTATGATAAAAATTACAGGCCTCTACATGCTTTGTAAGTAGGAAAACCTCGGCAGTGTATTAAATACTTGTTCTCCCCACTGTATGTGGACACCTGTCAGCAGCAGGTGTGGCTGAAATAGCCAAATCCACTAACAAACTTTCGTATATATACAGTGGCTTGCAAAAGTATTCACCCCTTTGGCATTTTTCCTATTTTGTTGCCTTACAACCTGGAATTAAAATAGAATTTTGAAAGGTTTGTATCATTTGATTTACACAACATGCATACCACTTTGAAGATGCAAAATATTTTCTATTGTGAAACAAACAAGAAATAAGACAAAAAAACAAAAAACTTGAGTGTGCATAACTATTCATCCCCCCAAAGTCAATACTTTGTAGACCCACCTTTTGCAGCAATTACAGCTGCAAGTCTCTTGGGGTGTGTCTCTATTAGCTTGGCACATCTTGCCAAGGGGATTTTTGCCATTCTTCAAGGCAAAACTGCTGCAGCTCCTTCAAGTTGGATGGGTTCCGCTGATGTACAGCAATCATTAAGACATACCACAGATTCCCAATTGTATTGAGGTCTGGGCTTTGACTAGGCCATTCCAAGACATTTAAATGTTTCCCCTTAAACCAGTCGAGTGTTGCTTTAGCAGTATGCTTAGGGTCATTGTCCCGCTGGAAGGTGAACCTCCGTCCCAGTCTCAAATCTCTGGAAGCCTGAAACAGGTTTCCTTCAAGAATTTCCATGTATTTAGCGCCATCCACCATTCCATCAAATCTGACCAGTTTCCCAGTCCCTGCCAATGAAAAACATCCCCACAGTATGATGCTGCCACCACCATGATGATAAGAGGTGTTGGGTTTGCGCCAGACATAGTGTTTTCCTTGATGGCCAAAAAGCTCAATTTTTGTTTCATCTGACCAGAGTACCTTTTCCATATGTTTGGGGAGTCTCCCACATGCCTTTTGGCGAACACCAAACATGTTTGCTTATTTTTTTCTGGCCACTCTACCATAAAGCCCAGCTCTGTGGAGAGTACAGCTTAAAGTGGTCCTATGGACAGATACTTCAATCTTGGCTGTGGAGCTTTGCAACTCCTTCAGAGTTAGCTTTGGTCTCTTTGTTGCCTCTCTGATTAATTCCCTCCTTGTCTGGTTTGTGAGTTTTGGTGGGTGGCCCTCTCTTGGCAGGTTTGTTGTGGTGCAATATTCTTTAAATTTTTTAATAATGGATTGAATGGTGCTCCGTGGGATGTTCAAAGTTTCTGATATTTTTTTATAACCCAACCCTGATCTGTACATCTCCACAACTTTGTCCATGACCTGTTTGGAGAGCTCCTTGGCCTTCATTGAGCCACTTGCTTGGTTGAGCCACTTGCTTGCCTTTCAGAACAGGTGCATATATACTGAGATCATATAACAAATCATGTGACAGTTAGATTGCACACAGGTGGACTTTATTTAACAAATTATATGACTTCTGAAGGTAATTGGTTGCACCAGATCTTATTTAGGGTCTTCATAGCAATATGTATGTACGTACCACTTTTCCGTTTATTTATTGTTTAACATTTTTGAAACAAGTAATGTTTTTCATTTTACTTCACCAATTTGGACTATTTTGTGTATGTCCATTACATGAAATCCAAATAAAAATCCATTTAAATTACAGGTTGTAATGCAACATAATAGGAAAAACGCCAAGGGGGTGAATAATTTTGCCAGGCACTGTAGTGTACCTACAGAATTGAGGTAAGGCTGGTCGTCCCTACAGAGACAGAGACAACCTACAACTGTATCTTTGCTATTGCTTGGTATTTCACAGTGGTGGGAGAGTAGGATCGCTGACATCTCCTCTCAAGGATTCATCTAGAGTTTCATTTTCAAACTTGAGGTGTGTTGGTGTACTGGTTAAACAATCCTTCAACAGTAATAAGAGTAGCCTACTCAAACACGCACAGTGAATGGAAATCAGTTGGTTGTCTTTCATTTTAGGATGTAGACATTGTCTCTGTCCTCTATCACAATAACACAAAGACATGTCTCTGTCCTCTTCTATCATAATAACACAAAGATATGTCTGTCCTCTTCTATCATAATAACATGAAGACATGTCTCTGTCCTCTTCTATCATAATAACACGAAGACAAGTCTGTCCTCTTCTATCATAATAACACGAAGACATGTCTCTGTCCTCTTCTATCACAAAAACAAGAAGACATGTCTGTCCTCTTCTATCACAATAACACGAAGACATGTCTCTGTCTTCTTCTATCACAATAACACGAAGACATGTCTGTCCTCTTCTATCATAATAACACAAAGACATGTCTCTGTCCTCTTCTATCATAATAACACAAAGATATGTCTGTCCTCTTCTATCATAATAACATGAAGACATGTCTCTGTCCTCTTCTATCACAATAACACGAAGACATGTCTGTCCTCTTCTATCATAATAACACAAAGACATGTCTGTCCTCTTCTATCACAATAACACGAAGACATGTCTCTGTCCTCTTCTATCACAATAACATGAAGACATGTCTCTGTCCTCTTCTATCACAATAACATAAAGCCATGTCTCTGTCCTCTTCTATCACAATAACACGAAGACATGTCTCTGTCCTCTTCTATCACAAAAACACGAAGGCATGTCTCTGTCCTCCTCTATCACAACAACACGAAGACATGTCTCCAACATTTATGCAAATCTGATGTTTCCTACGTGAATAATTTAAATAGGAAAGAAACAAGCCTTCCTCTCGGCTATCTTGACCTCTGGGTGGACTGGGTTTACGTAACTCTTCCTCCTCCTCCTCCTCCTCCTCCTCCTCCTCCCACTATCTCACAGTGCACCAGCTTCATGCTAGGTTGATCTGATATATCTCACCATTCCTCTGGTCTCTACAGAGATCTGAGAGAGAGAGAGAGAGAGAGAGAGAGAGAGGGGAGGAATAGAGAAAATGAGAGAGATACTATAGTGAGAGAGATACAGAAAAAGTGGAGAGAGAGAGAAACGCTGAGCTGCATGTTCTCCTAGCTGAGATGAAACAGAGGGCTTGACTCAGAGACTGTGGCTGGGCTCAGAGTAAAGCTCATCATTAGTCCTCTCACTGCATGACCTAAGCTTTAATAATCTATACGTCCAAATGGGCTACTTCTCACCATATCAGCACATTTATCAGGTCCACTAGGATCACAGCTAATGACCATGTCTCCAGCAGGGTCATACCAGGAAAATAACGATGTCTGGAGAGAGAGAGTGGGTGAGAGTGTGAAAGGGGGAGAGGGAGAGAGAGAGGGAGAGAAGAAAGATGGGCTAATACGTTAGCATGCAGGAAATCGAAATCAACATATGGTGTGCATGTGTCTGAATATTTCCATGTGTGTGTGTGTGTGTGTGTGTGTGTGTGTGTGTGTGTGTGTGTGTGTGTGTGTGTGTGTGAATATTTCCATGTGTCGCGTGTGTGCGAATATTTCCATGTGTGTGTGTGTTTGTGAGTGCATCTGAATGTGCATGTGTGTGCATGTCTGTACATGTACGTTACAGGAGGGTGGGCCAGGGTACCCAGAAGAGAACCCTCCAGAGAGCTGGCTCATGTCAAATTCATCAGGAGACAAAACATTGACCCAGATCCAGTGTGAAACTCATATCACCACAGATGAATCCCACGCCCATGATAGAACAGAACTGAGCAGAACAGAGGATAAGACAGGAGAACAGGGGGAATAACTAAATGAGGGGCCTAAGAGGTATTGAGAAAAAATAAAAAAACACAAAGGAGGAAGCAAAGAGGGTTATGACTGGAGAGAAGAACAGAGAAGAGAGAGAAGAAGGGAAGAAGAGAGATTCCCCTGTGAGAGTAGGGAGGTGAAGCAGCCTTAATGTTAATACTGATCTGATTCACTCCATAGGGACCTCATTAGGTTCATTACAGATTATACTATAGACCTCGTTTACACACACACACACACACACACGCACACGCACACGCACACGCACGCACACGCACGCACACAATCACACTTTCTCTCTCACACACCAGCATTAATGATACCTATAACAGGGCAATCAAAGGGTGGGAGGGAGTCCACACCTGCCTGATGTTCAAATGCTTCCCATGACAATATGGTTTCTGAGATGGTGTATTCCATCATTGATCAAATGTGTCCTGGCTGGGAGATGATATCCCCATTCATGTGTTGTTATTCCCATTGCAGCCATTGTGATTCGCTGGGAAGAAATTCAGAGTAGCAAAGTAAAATTTAGCTCTGAAACTTTTCTTCAGTTTAACCTTTGAATGAACAAATCGTTGATAAACCGACTCACCACATTCCGCTCCCATATTCTCACAGCCTTGTCTTGGACGACATCATCAGTCTGACCCCATTCCATTACCTAGAAAACCAAACGAGGGTATGTCTGGCATTGCACACCTCACGCCCCTTGCCTCTAATAATCAGTAATAGCCATCTAGCCTAGCCATCCATCTGTTGGATAGAAGACAAGGAGACAAGGAGACAGGGTATGGCACTGAATGGCTATGAATCAATCATTGACTCCATAATAATGATAATATCTAACTGGCCCACAGCCACAGTCTCATAGAGCCAGGCTCTTAGGTGGAATAAAGATATGGATTTAGAATGGAATATTCTGTTATGATGAAATGGTTTGACCTTCAAGGCAATTCACAAACACATGCACACACATACATCCACACTCACACACACTATTTTCACACTAAGTGTCTTACTTTGTAATCTGAATATTAATCTGTCAATACTTAAACCATCAATACATCTATAGAAACATCTATACATGGATTACAGCTATCATTATGGACAGAGACAAACAAGGAAGGAAAAGAGAAAATGTTCTCACCTTCTTCCGCCTCTCTATGTCCTTCTCTTTGTCGCCCCCCACCCCCACCCCATCCCTCCCTAGAGTCTAGGGCTCATAGATCCCTGTGTGTCCCTGTCACTGTGCCCGTGGGTCTGCTGTGTGCTGTGCTCCAGTGAGGCTGAATGGCTGAAGGTCTTCTCAGGGTCAGGCCTGGGTGCAGAGAGCTCCAGACCCCCCCCCCCCCCACACACACACACACACACACACATGAGACACACACACACACACAGACTGCAGGGCACCCTGTTAAAACTGTGCTGCCTGGCTGTTAGGAGCACCATGACACCGTGGTTATTGGGATTTTCACAAGGCATCGTTACACTCTGAGACACTCAGTGACAATCACTTTATATTACCAGAAGCCAGATTGGGTCTTTATGACAATGTCGTTAATAAGAGAAGGTCAAAGACACAAACACACACACACACATACATGGTATAATATGGTTAACATTGTCATAACCTTGCACTGCTGTTTGTTTTGGTACTCCTCCCCCAGGAGACCTAAGGTCAACTCTCACTCCCTCCAGAACTGGTCTGTGATGTGAGGAAGGTTAAGCTGTAACCACACACACACACAGAGAGAGAGAGAGAGAGAGAGAGAGAGAGAGAGAGAGAGAGAGAGAGAGAGAGAGAGAGAGAGAGAGAGAGAGAGAGAGAGAGAGAGAGAGAGAGAGAGAGAGAGAGAGAGAGAGAGAGAACATTTATTAAGCTGTGCAATACATAATGTATCGTTCCGTCTGCACCCCTACTACTACTTCATGACCTGAGAGAGGAATTGATCAGGTTGATGTAGATATGTATTGACGCAAATACTAGCCTGACCTTACATGCAGTCTCTTGTTATTACAGTATAGTATTACAGTATTACCCTGGAAAGTAATCTCTGGAACAACAAACACAAAGGGATTTGAGTTTTAGTTCTTCATTTTTCTTTGGCACCAATAATTCAGAATGAATGGAAAAGTCTTAAGAAGACTTCTTTGAAGTATTTAATGCTCTGACCAGGGAGACATATTTACTTTGCTATACTCCCTTTAACCTGAAGTCATTACTGCTGCTGATGAGTGTTTATACAGACGCATCTGGATGGGGAGAGCAGCTTTGAGAAGCAGTCAGAAACAAACAAAAACTTCATTCTGAAAGTCATCAGCCTATTCTTGTTCTGAGAAATTAAGGCTATTCCATGAGAGAAATTGCCAAGAAACTGAAGATCTCATACAACGCTGTGTACTACTCCCTTCACAGAACAGCGCAAACTGGCTCTAACTAGAATAGAAAGAGGAGTGGGAGGCGCCGGTGCACAAATGCCTCAACATGTCCTCAACTGGCAGCTTCGTTAAATAGTACCTGCAAAACACCAGTCTCAACGTCAACAGTGAAGAGGCGACTCTGGGATGCTGGCCTTCTTTTCTAATGATAAATTAGCCTTTTAAAATGTTAAACTTCGATTAGCTAACACAACGTGACATTGAAACAGAGGAGTGATGGTTGCTGATAACGGGCCTCTGTACATCTGTACGCTGTAGATATTCCATAAAAAATCAGCGGTTTCCAGCTACAATAGTCATTTACAACATTAACAATGTCTACATTGTATTTCTTTAAAAAACAAGGACATTTCTAAGTGTCCCCAAACTTTTGAACGGAAGTGTATATTTTTTAATACAGTTAAAATCCTAATATGACAACATAAACGTCATATACATTAAAAAAAAAGATGCCCTAAAGCTTGTGTTTTTGTGTGTGCACCAACTGTTTGCCAGAGTAAGTGTCTCTTTGTCTATGGGAGAATTTGTTTGTACTGTTAAACATGTGGTTTGACAACATAAAAGTAAAAAATAAAATAAAAACTTCCTGAAGCTTGGGTGTGTACAGTAGGTGCCAAATGTTTGCGTGAGTGACTGTCTCTTTGTCTATAGAAGTGTGTTCTGACAACAGTAGCAGAGCAGTGGGATTTCCTACAAAACTTCCCACATGACGCTGGCACACAGTCTGCAGGGAAGAACAGGGGAGAATAAAGTGAATATGACACCTCCATTGATGAGTGTGACTGAGAAACAGAGTGCACTGAGTGTCAAGTCAAGGCGAGTGAAACAGAGCATCCTGAAAAATGTGCACCTATATGCCATTTTCAGTGAGCGCAACTAGGGATATTTAAGACCAACCAAAAACTGGTCTTAGCTCGTAATGCAATTGTTATGGCATTGATTTTGCCAGCACACAGTAGCAACAAAAATCTCTGCCTCTGATTCCAAAGGTTGCAAGTTCGAATCCAGCGATAGAATGTTGTTTTTGAGATTTTTGTTTAAAGCCTATCCCAAACCTTAAGACATACCTGAACCCTTCTGAGTTAATGTCTAACATTAACATTTCGGAATTAATAGATCAGAGGCAGATGCTTACGCCCATCCACCATCCCCGTCCATATTGCCCTGTCAAAACCGAAACTTACTTGAAGGTAACAGTGCTCACTGTTGCCCCTAGTGGCCGGTTTCCAAGTCATCTCCCGATGTCCTCAGACATGGATGGACGTCGAGTACTGACTTGTATCACAGCAGACCTTGCTGAATATGGGATAGCCCTACATTTTTAAAATGTGTTTTTGTGGGCTATTTAACAAACTAGCCTATAATGGACTAACATTCAAATTGGAGTTGATGACGCAACACATAAAATACCTTAACTTCTTCGGGATCGGTGTCGCTGACGTAGGCTAATGCGATTAGCATAAGGTTGTAAGTAACAAGAACATTTCCCAGGACTTAGACATATCTGATATTGGCAGAAAGCTTAAATGCTTGCTAATCTAACTGCACTGTCCAATTTACAGTAGCTATTACAGTGAAATAATGCCATGCTATTGTTTGAGGAGAGTGCACATTTTTGAACATAAAAAGTTATTAATAAACAAATTAGGCACATTTGGGCAGTCTTGATACAAAATTTGGAGCAGAAATGCAATGGTTAATTGGATCAGTCTAACACTTTTCACATACACTGCTGTCATCTAGTGGCCAAAATCTAAATTGCACCTGGGCTGGAATAATACATTATGACCTTTCTCTTGCGTTTCAAAGATGATGGTACAAAAAAAAGAATGGTTGTTTTTTCTTTGTATTATCTTTTACCAGATCTATTGTGTTACATTCTCCTACATTCCTTTCACATTTCCACAAACTTCAAAGTGTTTCCTTTCAAATGGTACCAAGAAAATGCATATCCTTGCTTCAGGGCCTGAGCTACAAGGAGTTAGATTTGGGTATGTTATTTTAGGGTGGGGGGGGTGGATCCTTAACTTAACTTGAAACAACCACATATTTAGCCATGGAACACGTTCTGATTGACCAGTGAGGGGTCAACCCTCGACACACCTTCAACTTGTGTATTCATCAATACCCAGCCCATTCATGCCATGCCAGCTACTGTGCCCATAATTCTGGTTATGAAAATAGCAAAAATATTTCAGAAATGTTCATTCAATCAATTTACAATCATATTATAGATTTGTTTCTGACAGGTGGATAGAGGTAATCCCCTTAACCTGGGTTCGATCGAACCCAGGTTAAGAACCACTGCTCTAAACCATACTGTTGAACAATCTTTGTTTTCAGGTCATTTGAGAGTTGTTTTGAGGCCCCCATGTTGCCACTCTTCAGAGGACAGTCAAAGAGAACAACAGCTTGCAATTGGCCACTTTACAGGAGACCTTGTTGAATATGGGATAGGCCTACGTTTTGTTATTTTGTTTCTGTGGGCTATTTAACAAACTAGCCTATAATGGGCTAACATTCAAATTGGAGTTAATGACACAATGCATAAAATACCTTAAATACACAACTTGAAACAACCACATATTTAGCCATGGAACACGTTCTGTGTGGGGTCAAGCCTAGACACACCTTCAGCTTGTTTATTCATCAATATCCAGCCCATTCGCTCCATCCCAGCTACTGTGCCCATAATTCTGGTTGTAAAAATGGCAAAAATATTCCTGAAATTTCCATTCAATCCATTTTACAATCATATCATATCACTGTATCCATTTACAATCCTATTATAGATGTCTTTCTGACAGGTGGGTAGAGGTAATCCCCTAGCACAGGGCTTAGATACAGTAATTGGGTATTTCAGTTCCAGACCAACCATGCTAATAAAAGTGGTATACGGTAATGGAGTTGTAAATACACAAAGCAGCCAGAATACTAATAGACAACATCTTTCATCTTTAGCAGAAAAGGGCATTCTCTGACTGATAAAGATAAAGTTATGACAAAAACCCATAGTTGATGAATACAGTGTCTGATTGGAGATTGGATGTTGATCATGATTGATTAGTCATGCCTGATGAGTGCCAATAAATTGTTGTCTGTCACATGAGATGATTGAGATGACGGTTGCTTTGATTGACAAAATAAAGATATGTCCCGTTGATCTCCGTATTTTGTCTCCGTCTAAGTTTTAATTGTCCTATAGTTCCACTCTCTGAACCCTCCAAATGCTGTGTTACCAAAGTATAGTTGAGGCAGGAAATGAATCCAGGCAGGTGTCTCATGCTCAGTGATTCATTGTTACAGTAATTATTCCATCAATTTATTCCTCCCTATCTTCATAGACCTTCTACCATTTTACAGTGATAACCCCCTCCCTTGCTCATTGACTCTGTCCTCGCATGTTTGTAGAAAATCAGTTCATTTCTCCAAGGTTACGTGGTTAACCAGGTGGTGGGTGACAGGTTTACAATTTTCCTAGGGTGGAGCTGTGGACCCAGGGAGTAATTCATCGACTGACTGCTGCATCTAACAGGACCACAGGGAAAATACTTAATTAATCCAGAGTAGAATCTAGCTCCTGTCATCTATGCCATTTATGACAGGTGGATAGAGGCAAGACAACCTTGTATTGAGAAAGCAATCCCCTAGCACAGGGCTTGTGCACAGTAATTGGAAATCTCAGCCGTGGACCAACCGGGTTAATAAAAGTAGTATACACGTCTGCATCAATTGAAGGAACAGGGGAGAGACAAAGAGAGTGGAGCAAAACCATCTGACTGTGAAAAAATATTTGTATTTATTTTTTGCATTTAGAGAAGAGATTGCATTTTTTGATTGTGGGTCTTCCTGTCTTCATGTCTGTGAGAATGAAAGGAAAGAAGGAAAGAGAGAAAGGAAGATAGGGAATAAAGGGAGACATCTCTGTTGGAGGGAGGGGGAGGGGTACACATTAATTAGCACTGATACTATTCTAAACCTCCAACTTGTCACGACTCCGACCGAAGGGGAGTCGTCGCCGGCCTACTAGCTGCCACTGATTATTTTCTCCCCCTCCTTATGTGTTTATTGATTACACCTGTTTAGAGTTGGTTGTAATTAGTTGGGCTTTATTAGTCAGCCGGCCCATCCGTTTCTTTGTGCGGGATTGATTATTGTAACCCTGGTGTTTGTTACAGACGAACGTGTTGGTGTATGTTCGTATATAGTGCTGGACTGTTTTCGTTCCCCGTGTCTGGGGCATTTTGGTTTTGAGCACCCAGTGTTTAGTGGGGTGGCCGTGGTTCACCGTGTGTGCATTAAAAGAGCACTATATTGAACTCTCTGTTTCCCCTGCGCCTGACTTCATACTCACGACATCCAGTACGTTACACAACTGAATAATGCACAGCCAAAGTGATAAGCTCCAAAAGTCTACACAAATCATACACAAGATCAAATTTACCCAATACCTCTTAAATAATAGACAACATTATGTATAAAAAATAACCTTTGGCGTAGCAGTCCCTCATAAATAGAAGATAGCTGGTTTGTTGGACCACAGAACAGCTGGAGCTCAGTTGGTAGAGCATGGTGCTTGCAACACCAGGACAGTGGGTTTGATTCTCGGGACCACTAGTACGTAAAATGTTTGCAAGCATCACTGTAAGTCTCTATGGATGAAAGTGTCTGTTTAATGGCATATATTTTTATATATTACCATACAGACACAATTATTATATATACAGACACAATTACTAAAACTCAAACTGACGGTTACTAGGGTATTACTACTAGCCTGAATCAACAGCATTTTTATGTTTGGACCAAAGAACATCTTCAGTCGATAGACACTGTTATAAATTACAACAGTTCCACATGTGGTTGTTAGTTACTGGGTGTCCTAGAAAACAGTCTGTAGTAAAACCCCTCAACCCTTATTTATGAGGTGCAGGGCTGGACAAAAACTAGGCCTACTTGTAACTAGGGCTGACACATACTTTTCTATTGGTTCAGTGACCTAGAAAACACTTCACACTTTTATCATGTCACTATAGAGTACAGTAGTACATCCTATACTCAAAGATCCTGAAATTACCTCCTTGCATTAGTATCCACCCATGTCGACCATAATTGAATCGGGCTCAACCAGTCCCTCAGCCAATCTAATGGGACTCATACAGCAGAGAGTTGCATCCCAAATGGCACCCTATTCCCTTTATAGCGCACTACTTTTGAGCCCTGTGGGCCCTGGTCAAAAGTAATGCACTTACAGGGAATAGGGTCAGTGCATATTTAATACAGTGCATAGATTTCCATCGACAGTTTTGATGAATCTATGTATAAACTATGTTTAAACCTGTGTGGAGAGGAGCCTATAGTAAAAAAGCATTAGCTTGGAATGGGATATGAAATCTGTGCTGAAACCTCTCAGTAAATAGTCATGCAGTAATTGCATAGAGGGATCTGAGGATGATGAGATAATACATAATGGTGGAGATTTATCAAAAGAGAGAGAGCGAGAGAGCGATGCCAAATGAAACAGATTTTTGTCAGATCTGGTTGGAGGTTGGCGAAGTGTGTGTGTGTGTGTGTTTGGTTTTACTATCCTTGTGAGGACCATCACAAAGATAGTAAAACAATGAAAATTCAGACACGTGGGGACATTTTGCTGGTCCCCAAAAGGAAAGGATATTTTAGGCTTAGGGGTTAGGGTTAGGTGTAGAACTAGGGTTAGGAGTTAGGGTTAGGTTTAAGGTAGGGGGTTGGAATTAAGGTTAGGGTTAGGGTTAGGTTAAGGGTAAAGGTTAGGGTTAGGTTTAGTGTTAGTGTTAGGGCACATGTGTCAAAGTCATTCCATTGCACTTGATTGAGGAATTAAAGTCACTGATTAGTAAGGAACTCTCCTTATCTGGTTGTCCAGTTCTTAATTAGATGGAAAAAACAATGAATTGTTTGGTCCCCACAAGGATAGTAAAACAAACATGTGTGTGTGTGTGTGTGTGTGTCCATCCATGCAAGTGTCAAACAAGTGGAGTGTCAGTAGAACACATTGCATGTACAGTGTTTACCATACAGTGCCCCCTGTGGGTCCTGTTGGGAATTGCTCTAGTTTTGGAGTAATCATATTTGAGTGAGGCAGAGCTACAGAGCTAGCAGATTGCTGTCTGAACAGGGAGAACCAGCAAGCCAGTGAGGCAGGTCCCAAGAGCTGTGGTCAGATCTTCCTAGAAGAGAAAACTCATTAATGAATAGATGGAATTTTAAGATTACTGGAGGAGAGGTGGAATAAGGGATACTCATGCACACACAAGCGAGCGTGCACGCGCGCACACACACACACACACACACACAGTATATTGTATGTCCTATTGGGTGAATATCAGTGTTATTACTATGCATATTGCATACTACTGTACCTTCTTCCAATTACTTATTTTGTTGTATTTGACTTATTATTGATTTTGATATTGTGCTGCAGTGTTGAGGGAGCGAGCGCGTAAGCATTTCACTGCACTTTATACCCTGCTGTACTGTGTACGTGACAACTAAAATATGATTTGATTTGACACACACACACACACACATACACCTTCATTGACATGGTGTTCTCCCCACGCTCAGTAGACCGAGGTAAATCTCTGACGGACTACCCCTAACCCCCCATGGTGACTGTAAAGCATTGTTTTGCTCCATGATCTTTAATCAATACAGGCTTACCCCTCCGTTACCTCCGGGGAGAATTCTATCTGGTTCTCTGGGTGAAGCGTAATGGAACTGTAAATAGATAAAGCAGACAGAAAGCTAAACACGGCATCTTTCTGACTGAAAAACTAAAGATATTGCAAAAACCCATAGTTGACAAATACTGTGTCAGAATGGAGATTGGATGTTGATCCTGATTGCTTAGCAGTGCCTGACAAGTGCCTATAAATTGTTGTCTGTCATACAAGATTATTAAAATGGCAGTTGCTTTGATTGACAGAATAATGATACATCCTGATGAGCTCCGTATGATGTCTCCATCTAAGTTTGAATTGTCCGATAGTTGTTGTTTCACTCTCTGAACCCTCCGAACGGTGCATACAATAGAATAGTTGAGGCTGGAAATGAATCCAGGAAGTCTTTTGTCCAGATGATCACCAGTACACCTACCCTGATTTGGGCCTGACACAGCTCCAGGTTCTTTGGTTAAAGACATAATACGTACAGTACCTGTAGATTGAACGTCCATAAAATGTTTAAGTAACATACTGCTTCACCGAAGGGGCTGTAACAGACAGGTGCACTGTGGTTAAAATGGTGTGTACATCAAAGACTCCATACAGAGGCTATCGTCTGTGATCCTGTCAAACACATCATGCCTCCAGGAAAAGCATGTGAGCAACATTTATAACATCTATACTATCCAGCAGGCAGGAATGAAAAACATGTTCAAAATAACCAGTGACTTCATTTATTAACGTAGTAGAGACTGCCACTATCATAGTGATTGTCACTATGTCCTGAAGGGTAGAGAGGGTGTCTTCTGAAGAGTGTAACAGTACAAACAGGAACATCTCACCTCTCAGTTTGAACGCTAACACACTAACAGTAACTAACAGTTGACCTCTACAGGGTATACCGGGCCCCGGTGTGACCTGAAATAACTCAATCCCCTCCAATTCGCTACACCAGTCAGCGGTTCAACCCCACGACCTCAGGTATTCATATTAATATTCATCACCTACATACCATAACACCATGGCTACATCCCCAATGGCACCCCTTTCCCTATGTACTACTTTGGATCAGGGCTTGCCAAAAGGTAATGCACCATACAGGAAATGGGGTGCCATTTGGGACGCAGGCCATCTATCCTATCTCGCTCTCATAAACACATCTAACGTGAAGAGAGTTTTCAATATCAAAGCTTCAGCTGCCTCAACCTCTGATAGAATGTCTCAGTCCAGACTGGAGTCAGGAAAAGGAAGGATTTCTCTTGTACACGTTTTCACTGCAGTTACATGGGGGATTTATTGACTTTATCTCTGCGTTGTTCATTGGCTCTGCGCTTATGAAGAATTCATCCAGAGTGCCTAGCTGCTGAAGCGGAGGAAGAAGAGCGAAAGAAGACAAAGAGAGTCAGAAACGTCATCTTGTTCCTGTCGCTGCTGTGAATCTCTCACCACCTGCGCCCAGTGTTCAATATTTTATAACCCTTTCACAAAAAATTATATATGTTCAAATGTAATCCCAGATATAAAGATGATATATCCACATTGTCAAAACATTTGTATTTTTGGTCACTTTCCAGTGTAATTATGTCCATTTAATTTGTTTCATCCATATTTGGTGCTAAAAAAAAAATCTGATTTTATTATTTTATCAAGATAGTACCCGTGTATGCACAGCAGAACTGCCAGACATCAAATGAAAGTATTATCTTCAACCTGGACTACTTAGAGAGCAGCAGTCTGCATCAGATACAAATAAATTGAATACTAATACTTCAATTCTCTCTCTCTCTCTCTCTCTCTCTCTCTCTCTCTCTCTCTCTCCTCCCATCTTTCTGTCACACAGCATGGTGACAGGTATCAAAGCTGAGTGCCTTGTCAGAACAACAGTATATCTGATCAGCGTCGCTCTGATTTAAGAACCTAAGTGGAATTAAGATTTGCTGATCTGTCATTCTTCTTTGAAATTTCAAACAGTTCCAGCTTTTAGCCTGTCTGGCTGCCTCTTAAAAGAAAAGCAGGGTTTTTGAGAAGATTTCCATAGGAGAACCGAGGGACCAGAGGGACCTAAACTAGGCATGGGCTCACTCACATCAACAGACACACACACAGATCTGAGAAGGTGGCTGACTTTGAACGTAGACTTGGAGATAAAAATATCAAGAGGTGTCCGTGGGGGGTCTTGTAGGAAGTCAGGTGTTTTGATAACAGAAGGATCAAAGATAGTAAGGAGAAGGATGTGGCTTTGAAGTTCAATATTTGATCTAAGCTTAATTGTGAGATGAGAAACGGAACCATCATTTAAAGATTATAGACTCCATCCTTCCAACCGAAGCTCTTTGATCATAATCTCTGTATTGTAAGCATATGAAATATCATTGTTCTGCCTGCATCGTTACAGCATTTTACAGTATTAAGTCAATGTCCAATTTGAGATTTGTGGAATGTATGTTGTGTGTGTTGGTGTGTGTGTGTGTGCGCGTCATTTGCTGTGGGAGCTGGCTGACAGTGTCCACCATGACTAAGCCTTGCTATAATGATGGCCATCTGGAATCACCAATCACACAAAGAAGTCTTGAGGTGAAAACACATTCCAAAAACAGTAGAACACACACATCAACGTGAGCTGGGAACATGACACAAATAGTGCACACAGGGTCGTGCTAAACAAATAACTTTCCTCTGTTGTTTTCCTTCAGGAGTTTTCTCAGTCTATCATTTACACAAGAAAGAGATGTGTGATCAAAGTAGAAGTAGACTACGACACTGTAACGGTTCTCCTCTTGTGAAGTAAAGGCGGACCAAAGCGCAGCGTGGTGGTTGTTCATTGTATTTATTGACGAAACTATACATGAACAAACTAACGAAAACAAAACAAGAAACGTGAGAACTCAAAACAGCCCTGTCTGGTGCAAAACACAAAAACAGGAACAATCACCCACAAACAAACAGTGAAACCCAGGCTACCTAAGTATGATTCTCAATCAGAGACAACTAATGACACCTGCCTCTGATTGAGAACCATACTAGGCCGAAAACATAGAACTGACCCAAAACATAGAAAAACAAACATAGACTGCCCACCCAACTCACGCCCTGACCATACTAAATAAATACAAAAACAAAGGAAATAGAGGTCAGAACGTGACAGTACCCCCCCCCAAAGGTGCGGACTCCGGCCGCAAAACCTTGACCTATAGGGGAGGGTCTGGGTGGGCGTCTGTCCGCGGTGGCGGCTCTGGCGCGGGACGCGGACCCCACTTCGCCATTGTCTTAGTCCGCCGTATTGTCCGCCTCCGTGGCTTACTCCCCATGCCCACCCCTCTCAATGACCCCACTGGACAGAGGGGCTGCTCGGGACAGAGGTGAAGCAGCAGCTCGGGACAGAGGGGCAGCTGCTCGGGACAGAGGGGCAGCTGCTCGGGACAGAGGGGCAGCTGCTCGGGACAGAGGGGCAGCTGCTCGGGACAGAGGGGCAGCTGCTCGGGACAGAGGGGCAGCTGCTCGGGACAGAGGGGCACTGGCGGCCCCTGGCTGACTGGCGGCACTGGCGGCCCCTGGCTGACTGGCGGCCCCTGGCTGACTTGCGGCACTGGCGGCCCCTGGTTGACTGGCGGCGCTGGCGCTGGGCTGACTGGCGGCACTGGCGGCCCCTGGTTGACTGGCGGCACTGGCGGCCCCTGGCTGACTGGCGGCACTGGCGGCCCCTGGCTGACGGGCAGCACTGGCGGCCCCTGGCTGACGGGCGGCACTGGCGGCTCCTGGCAGACGGGCGGCACTGGCGGCGCTGGGCAGACGGGCGGCGCAGGCGGAGGCGCCGGACAGACGGGCGGCGCAGGCGGAGGCGCCAGACAGGCGGGCGGCGCAGGCGGAGGCGCCGGACAGGCGGGAGGCTCCGGCAGAGGCGCCGGACAGGCGGGAGGCTCCGGCAGAGGCGCCGGACAGGCGGGAGGCTCCGGCAGAGGCGCCGGACAGGCGGGAGGCTCCGGCAGAGGCGCCGGACAGGCGGGAGGCTCCGGCAGAGGCGCCGGACAGGCGGGAGGCTCCGGCAGAGGCGCCGGACAGGCGGGAGGCTCCGGCAGAGGCGCCGGACAGACGGGAGACTCCGGCAGAGGCGCCGGACAGACGGGAGACTCCGGCAGCGCTGGAGAGGAGGAAGGCTCTGGTAGCGCCGGAGAGGCGGGAGACTCCGGCAGCGCTGGAGAGGAGGAAGGCTCTGGACGGATGGGCCGGAGAGACAGCCTGGTACGGGGAGCTGCCACCGGAGGGCTGGGGTGTGGAGGTGGTGACGGATAGACCGGGCCGTGCAGGCGCACTGGAGCTCTTGAGCACCGAGCCTGCCCAACCTTACCCGGTTGAATGGTCCCGGTCGCCCTGCCAGTGCGGCGAGGTGGAATAGCCCGCACTGGGCTATGCAGGCGAACCGGGGACACCGTGCGCAAGGCTGGTGCCATGTAAGCCGGCCCAAGGAGACGCACTGGAGACCAGATGCGTAGAGCCGGCTTCATGGCACTTGGCTCGATGCCCACTCTAGCCCGGCCGATACACGGAGCTGGAATGTACCGCACCGGGCTGTGCACCCGCACTGGGGACACCGTGCGCTCCACAGCATAACACGGTGCCTGCCCGGTCTCTCTAGCCCCCCGGTAACCACAGGAAGTTGGCTCAGGTCTCCTACCTGGCGTAGCCATACTCCCTGTTAGCCCCCCCCCAAGAAATTTTTGGGGCTGACTCCCGGGCTTCCTTGCCAACCGTGTTCCCTCATATCGCCGGCTCCTCTCTCCGGCTGCCTCTGCTCTCCTCGCTGCCTCCACCTGTTCCCATGGAAGGCGATCCCTTCCCGCCAGGATCTCCTCCCATGTGTAGCAACCCTTGCCGTCCAACACATCGTCCCAAGTCCATTCCTCCTTGTGCCGCTGTTGCCCATTACCACGCCGCTTGGTCCTGTTGTGGTGGGTGATTCTGTAACGGTTCTCCTCTTGTGAAGTAAAGGCGGACCAAAGCGCAGCGTGGTGGTTGTTCATTGTATTTATTGACGAAACTATACATGAACAAACTAACGAAAACAAAACAAGAAACGTGAGAACTCAAAACAGCCCTGTCTGGTGCAAAACACAAAAACAGGAACAATCACCCACAAACAAACAGTGAAACCCAGGCTACCTAAGTATGATTCTCAATCAGAGACAACTAATGACACCTGCCTCTGATTGAGAACCATACTAGGCCGAAAACATAGAACTGACCCAAAACATAGAAAAACAAACATAGACTGCCCACCCAACTCACGCCCTGACCATACTAAATAAATACAAAAACAAAGGAAATAGAGGTCAGAACGTGACAGACACGCTTCAACATAACCTTGATGCATCTCACACTCGTTTTCAAACACGTTCAACAAGCATTGTTGTTTGTTATACTGAAATGACTTTTCTGTGGTGGCATCACACCCTAAAGCACTAGCTTCTCACAGAGCAGATTAAGTTCGCTAGCTTCTCACAAAGTAGATTAAGTTGGCTAGCTTCTCACAGAGTAGATTAAGTTAGCTAGCTTCTCACAGAGTAGATTAAGTCAGCTAGCTTCTCACAGAGTAGATTAAGTCAGCTAGCTTCTCACAGAGTAGATTAAGTCAGCTAGCTTCTCACAGAGTAGATTAAGTTAGCTAGTTTCTCACAAGCAGTAGATTGAGTCAGCTAGCTTCTCACCTGTAGTAGATCAGACCTACTAACAGACTGTGTTCTCAGTGCTCGGCTGCCTTAGGGTAGTGACTATGAGTCACACACAGTCTGAGCTCAGTCTCTAGCTTTGTGCCTTCCTGTAGGCTATGTGTCCTAGCAGACCTGGCTTCTCATGCAACAGACCCAGGTAGGCTTTTAGAACAAGGAAAATATATTCACTCAAACAAGGCACTGTACTATTACAAATCTGAGCAGCATGCGGCCACAAAAATGCAAAGTTGTGTTCTGGGTAGAAGAGGTGGCAGTAAATATACCCTGTAATGTTCCGGTAAAACACAACGTGCACTACAATTCTATCCATTCTATCCAGAATTTGTTCTTAACTGACTTGCCTAGTTAAATAAACGTAAAATAAAATACAAAATATAAAAAAATATAGCCTCACTTCTGTTATTTTATTGTTGCTCCTTAATTTCTATTTTGTATTTTATTTTATTTTTTATTTCAGTTTATTTTAGTAACTACTTTCTTAACACTTATTTTTCTTAACTGCATTGTTGTTTAAGGGCTTGTAAGTAAGCATTTCACAGTAAGTTCTATAGCTGTTATACATATTCAGCGCATGTGACGAATAAAATTTGATTTGAAATACTGTGTGTATCTCTTAAACATTGGTGCATTCACCTCACATACTTTTCACACCCTAATGTAAACTCTACACCTGCAGTCTGGCTGACAGACTCATTGATGGAGATAAGGAGGACATCAGAGAGACTATGTTAGAGCTCAGTAGGGCATTAGCAGGACCCTGTTGGTTCTGGAGATAAACAAGAATCTCTTGTGGTTCAGATGAATAGGTCTCAAGTGATTGGGTTGTGTCCCAAATGGCACCCTATTCCCTATGTAGTGCACTACTTTTGACCAGGGCTCTAAATAGGGAATAGGGTGCCATTTGGGATGCACACAAGGTCCAGAGGGGAGCAGGGCAGCCTTTGACCACTAGAGAGGAGGAGGAGGAGAGGAAAACAGGATGGTGGAGGAGAGGAAGACAGGATGGTGGTGAAGAGGAAGACAGGATGGTGGAGGAGAGAAATACATGATGATGTAGGAGAGGAAGACAGGATGGTGGATGGTGTAGGAGAGGAAGACAGGATGGTGGATGGTGGAGGAGAGGAAGACAGGATGGTGTAGGAGAGGAAGACAGGATGGTGGATGGTGGAGGAGAGGAAGACAGTATGGTGTAGGAGAGGAAGACAGGATGGTGGATGGTGGAGGAGAGGAAGACAGGATGGTGGAGGAGAGGAAGACAGGATGGTGGTGAAAAGGAAGATGGGATGGTGGAGGAGAGGAAGACAGGATGGTGGTGAAGAGGAAGACGGGATGGTGGAGGAGAGGAAGACAGGATGGTGGTGGAGAGGAAGACAGGATGGTGGAGGAGAGGAAGACAGGATGTAGAGGAGATGAAGACAGGATGTAGAGGAGAGGAAAACAGGATGGTGGAGGAGAGGAAGACAGGATGGGGGAGGAGAGGAAGACAGGATGGTGGTGGAGAGGAAGACAGTATGGTGGTGGAGAGGAAGACAGGATGGTGGAGGAGAGGAAGACAGGATGGTGGAGGAGAGGAAGACAGGATGGTGGAGGTGAGGAAGACAGGATGGTGGAGGAGAGGAAGACAGGATGGTGGAGGAGAGGAAGACATGATGGTGGAGGAGAGGAAGACAGGATGTAGAGGAGAGGAAGACAGGATGGTGGTGGAGAGGAAGACATGAGGGTGGAGGAGAGGAAGACAGGATGGTGGTGGAGAGAAAGACAGGATGGTGGAGGATAGGAAGACATGATGGTGGAGGAGAGGAAGACAGGATGTAGAGGAGAGGAAGACAGGATGGTGGTGGAGAGGAAGACAGGAGGGTGGAGGAGAGGAAGACAGGATGGGGGAGGGGAGGAAGACAGGATGGTGAAGGAGAGGAAGAGATGATGGTGGAGGAGAGGAAGACAGGATGGGGAGGAGAGGAAGACAGGATGGTGGAGGAGAGGAAGAGATGATGGTGGAGGAGAAGGAATGAGTGGTACTGGCAGCAGGGCATGGTGAGACAGATGGTCTTGAGGGTCCATATGGGTGGGCAGAGTGTGTGTGTGTGTGTGTGTGTGTGTGTGTGTGTGTGTGTGTGTGTGTGTGTGTGTGTGTGTGTGTGTGTGTGTGTGTGTGTGTGCTGGAGACGTGGGTGGATATCCCCTTGTGGGGTTTTCAGCCACTCTCCTGATGCCTCAGTGGGAAAAACTGACCCTCAGTGTGAGTGGTCTGTCTGGGGGAGCATGGACAAGAACACACTCCACCACCATCACCACCGTCGTGCTGGCAACACACACCAACACAACACAAAACAGCACCCACCCACGCACACACACACACGCACACGCACACACGGTGCATGAGTCAGACAGAAAAACAGAGAAGTCGTGTGAAGACCAGATTGGACACTCATTCCAGGATTATTTTGAGATGAGAATTTCTTAAATATAAGTCGCATCCAGCTAATTACTTTTCAAGATAGTCTTGAGAAGAACAAGGTAGGTTTAGAAGTGTATAAGTTGAACTAAAAGTGACGCTGAAGAATTGATTGCATTTTCCATGAGAAGTATAGAATGAACCAGCTGACCTAAATAATAACGGGGTCTAGAATGGATAAGAGAGAACAATGAGAGAAAAAAAAATGTACTCCATTTTCTATGAGATGTATAGAATGAAGTAAAACAGACACATAGTGTACAGCTCCATGAGTAACAGGTCAGCAACAGAGAGACCTTATCAGAGACAGAAGACTGGACAGGATGGATTTAGTACGTCAACTAACATTTTGACTATTTCTCATGCCCAGTAGTTATAAAGGAAACATAAATAACTCTCTGCGTCAGAAATTACACCCAATTCCTTATGGCCCCTAGTTAAATGTAGTGCACTATGAAGGGAATAGGGTTCCACTTGGGACATACACACTGTCTCATCTCGTGTGAATGATGACAGCTAAAGAGCCATTAAATAACCGTGACAGACCGTTACCGTAATGACATTCACATTCACTCAAACTCGTTTCAAGTTTATTCTGCATGTTAAATTGCACCCTATTCCCTATATAGTGCACTACGTTTGACCTGGGCCTACAGGATAGAATTTGGGATGCTGCATTACTCTTTGTTTGGTTCTCTGCATATTCTCTGCACTATTAGGAAGTAATACCCTGGGATCAGCGTCACAGTGACAGCCTCTATGGCATTAAACAATGGGTGCTAGATTTGAGGTGAAGGGAATCACTTTGGCTACATGACAGAATATCCTGGACAGGCAGCCAGGCATGGGTCGCGGACATATGCTACGTCCCAAATGGCACCCTATTCCTTATATAGTGCACTACTTTTGATCAGGGCCCATTATTGAACTATGTAGGGAATAGGGTGCCATTTGGGATGCAGGCACAAATGATAAAGTGTGAAACAGTCATGAACACAGGATCAGAGACAAATGAGCTTATAGGCCTATTTCTGAAAGGAGGTTTGAAAGGAAGGAGCGCATAATGAAATGTATAATTTATCCAGAGATTCTACAGGGCACTATAAAATAAACATGAGAAAGAAATAGAATGTTAATCTGCTTCTGGCTAGGAACATATAGAAAACAGCCATTTGTTTCAGTCACAGTGCTGTCACGTGTGTGTGTGTGTGTGTGTGTGTGTGTGTGTGTGTGTGTGTGTGTGTGTGTGTGTGTGTGTGTGTGTGTGTGTGTGTGAGTGCGTGTGTGTGTGTGTGCGTGCGTGCGTGCGCGTGTGTGTGTGTGTAGGGGGAAGGAGGAGGGTGTGTTGGGGATGAGGAAACATGACAGGTGACAAATGAAGGAATGACAGACATGAGTCAGCGTGAGATGGTAAACAGACCCATGCCCACTCCCACTCTCTTGTAACAACGAGAGAGCGACAGAGAGAGAGCGAGAAAGAGAGGGAGTAGAAAGGGAGTTATATATACAGGGCAGGAACAAAGAAGAAAAAATATGAAGATAACTATGATAAGGAGGGAAGGAGGGTGTGACTATTTTCTTACTATGACTAAACACGGTCTCCAGAGATGAACTCTTGAACTATCAATCAATGCTCAGGCTGGGTCAGATCCCAGCCACTGTCAAAATCCATAATCAAAGATCCAGCGCTGTGCCAAAAGGTGCTTAATCTGTGTTTTCTGTTAGAGGAGAGAGAATGTGTGCAGCCCCAGAGCCTGTGGCATGCAGGGAAAGAGCATGGCCATGCATATTTAACAACTACACTGAGAGGAGTGGAGAGAAGAGAAGGAGGGAGCCAAAAGTTTGGTGCTGGTGCTATACCTCTCATTTTCTCTCGCTATCTCTCTCTCACACACACACACACACACACAGGTCCATAGGTCATGCTCGCAGGCTATGATAGGTTGGTTTGCTTTTTGTTTGCGTGTGTGTGCATGCATATGTGTGTATGAATGTGGGTTTGTTTGTGTTATGTAGAGGTATATCCACCACTCTACTGCATGTGTCACAGTCCAAGACGTTTGGGTGACAGAATGACGGAGACACGCAGTACAGCAGAACAGCGGATCTCGAGATAATACATTTCCCATCCTGTTCGGGATTCTGTGACTGTTAATTTGAGGGGTCTATCCAGAGCTAATCAAAGAGATGTTCCGTTCTAACATAAAACACCAGCCATTCAGACCACTCTGAATCCCTGCTAATGCAAATAGGCTACTCAATAAAAACACTTGAGCCTAGCACAAATTGACTGGCCAGTGAACTTTGTGAAGGCTCGGCTCTAAGGCTGTTTAGGATCAAAACAAGTTTCAACATCAACTAAATCACAAAGCTTCAACTCAATTTTATGTCCCTGTTACTTGTGTTGGTGAAATCTATCATTGTTTTCTGAGCTCTTTTTCCAAGTCAGGCTACAAAGTGATCATAGAGCTGCTGACGGTATGTCGATCGGGAGACAAATACCCGTTTGGATAAATAGATTGTTTTCATCTTAATAATTACCCATGTATGGGAGAGGCTGTGTAGGTTTTAAAGTGATATTCTCTTCTAACAGCTGAAAGTTTCAGATCAATAGATGGCTCAGTGTTGTTTACGCGTGCCAAACTACCTCCGCATTACACACATAAAACACACACACGCGCGCACACACAGGCTGGGGAATACAATAAGACATTACACAAATAGAGAACACACACTAAGGAATACATCCAATCTCGTACTGATCACACTCAGCCCAGCCTGATTACAAACAACTTAAAGTGTGCTCATGTATTGATTCATCTAAAGTAGAAATTAAACAGTTGTTGGTCCTGGTATTGAACAGAAAACACTGTGTATTAACATGATGAATAGATAAACTGTTCAGAAACATATTCTATTCTTATTTACAATTAAAGTTATTCCAAAATGACGCAATACATTATTTACCATTCATTTCTATTGGGCACAACATTATTGTCACGGCAGATTTCCTCCTCTTCCTCTGAAGAGGTGAAACAAGGATCAGACCAATATACGGCCTGGTAAGTGTCCATGGTATTTAATATGAAAACTCAACATGAACAAAAATACAAAACAACAAAGTGAACTGGCAACGAAACAGTCCCGAGTGGCACAAACACTGACACAGGAAACAATCACCCACCAAAATACCCAAAGAACATGGCTGCCTAAATATGGTTCCCAATCAGAAACAACGATAAGCACCTGCCTCTAATTGAGAACCTATGTAGGCAACCATAGACTTACATAAACACCTAGAAAGGTACCCATAAACATACAAAACCCCTAGACAAGACTAAACACATATATCACCCATGTCACACCCTGACCTAACCAAAATAACAAGGAAAACAAAGAACACTAAGGTCAGGGTGTGAGAGTACCCCTTCAAATGGGGGGACTAGATACATAGAGTGTTTTTATTTCAAAACTGAAAATCAGATATGTATGAAAATACCCTCAGATAAAAGGTGACATTATAATGTCGTCTCATATAAAACATTTGATCTTAAATCCAAAATGCTGGAGTACAGAGCAAATGATGTAAAGGTTTAAGCTTCACTATCTAAAGAAATACGTAGGGGAGTGTATACGCCTGTAATACAATGACATTATATTAACTTAAATTCAATAAAACTTTAGTCTAAGCTAACATCTGATATTTTTAGCAGCTTCATCATAAGCTTTATCAGCTTTCCTGTTTTGGCACTGTGGAGTAGTATTCCACAGGTAATTGCACCAGGTACTAAATATAGACTCATGTATTATAAAACATACACCCTGTGAATACCACATTCCAGTAGAAGCAACAGTGCAGTTCAGGTTTTGTTGGTTTGAAAACATTCATCAGGGAAATGGAGAGCATGTTTATTTTTATGTGCTCATCTTCCCTCCCTCTCCTCCCTCTTTCCTCTCTCCCCTCCTCTCTCCCTTCTGTCTTTCCTCTCTTCCCTCCTCTCTCCCCACCCTCCCTTCCTTCTTTCCTCTCTCCCCTCCCTGCTCCCCTGCCGCTTTCCTCTCTCCCCTCCTCTCTCCCGTGCCTCTTTCCTCTCTCCCCTCCTCTCTCCCCTGCATGATTCCTCTCTCCCCTCCTCTCTCCCGACCATCCCCTCCCTCTTTTCTCTCTCCCCTTCCTCTTTCCTCTCTCCCACTCCTCTCACACCCTTCCCCCTTCACCCCCCCCTCTTTCACCCACTCTCCTATCCCTCTTTTCTTTCCCCACCTCCTTCGACTTTCTCTCCTCTCCTCTCCCTCCCTCCCTCTCCTCCCAACCTCTCCTCTCTCTTCCTTTCCTCTCACCCTCTCCTCTTTCTATCTCTTCTTCTCTCTCCTACTCCTCTCTCCCCTCACTGGCTCCCTCCATCTCAACACACCTACCCTTTCCTTTCCCAAATTCCACGTTCCCTCCCCCCCTGTCTTCCCTTCCTCCCCGTTCTCCATCCATACTTTTCCTCCCTCCCTGTCCACCAATTCTCACCTTCCTCTCTCTCTCTCCCAGTCCACCCTCGCTCCATGTCCTCCCTCTCTCTTTCTCTTTCTCTCTCTCTACTCTCTCTCACTCTCTCTCTCTGCCTCCCTGTCCTCCATCTCCCCCTCCCGCTCACTTTCTGCATCTGTCATCCTCCTATCTGCAGTCAGCCAGCCCTGTGCTGCTCTGTGAGGGCCTGTCTCCTCTCCTGTGGAGTGTTGCAGCTCTTAGAGGAGAACAATGGGAATTGGGCTCATTTCAGCTATGCATAATTCATCACAACCAGGCACCAGTGCTCCTTAAAGACCTAACTCATTCTCTCTCTCTCTCACACACACACACACACACACACACACACACACACACACACACACACACGCACGCACACACATACTCGCTCTCTCTCTCACACTCTCAATCAGTCTCTTCACCTCTCTCTCTCTGCTTCTACATTTCTAAGCTAGAAATATTCTCAACCCTGCGTGTGCGCATTTATGAATTGTAACTGTTGTGGGTATCATATTTTGTCAGATGTCGTATTTACAGTACCAGTCAAATAACACATATGGAATCACGTAGTAAACAAAAAAGTGTTAAATAAATCAAAATATATTTTTGATTTGAGATTCTTCAAAGTAGCCACCCTTTGCCTTCATGACAGCGTTGCACGCTTTGCATTCTCTCAACCAGCTCCACCTGGAATGATTTTCCAACAGTTTTGAAGGAGTTCCCACATATGTTGAGCACATATGGTTTTCCAACTCATCCCACTCATCCCAAACCCTCTTAGTTGTGTTGAGGTCAGGTGATTGTGGAGGCCAGGTCGTCTGATGCACTCCTCCATCACTCTCCTTCTTGGTCAATTATCCCTTTCACTGCCTGGAGAACTGTTGGGTCATTGTCCTGTTGAAAAACATGATAGTCCCACTAAGTGAATATGTGGACAACTACAAATACCTAGGTGTCTGGTTAGACTGTAAACTCTGTAAAGTCTCCTTCCAGACTCACATTATTAAGCATCTCTAATCCAAAATTAAATCTAGAATCGGCTTCCTATTTCACAACAAAGCCTCCTTCACTCTTCACTTCACTACTACCCACCACTGTGACCTGTATGCTCTCATCGGCAGGCCCTCGCTTCATATTCATTGCCAAACCCACTGGCTCCAGGTCATCTATAAGTCTTTGCTAAAGCCCTGCCTTATCTCAGCTCACTGGTCACCATAGCAGCACTCACCAGTAGCACGCACTCCAGCAGGTATATTTCATTGGTCACCCCCAAAGCCAATTCCTCCTTTGCCCGCCTTTCGTTCCAGTTCTCTGCTGCCAATGACTGGAACGAATTGCAAAAATCACTGAAGCTGGAGACTCATATCTCCCTCACGAACTTTAAGCATCAGCTGTCAAAGCAACCTACAGATCATTGCACCTGTACATAGCCCACCTGCAAATAGCCCATCCAACTACCCATCCCCATATTGTTTTTTTGTTGTTTTTTTGCTCCTTTGTACCCCAGTATCTCTACTTGCACATTCATCTTCTGCACATCTATCACTCCAGTGTTAAATAGCTAAATTGTAATTACTTTGCCATTACGGCCTATTTATTATTTATTGCCTCCCTAATCTTACCTCATTTGTACACACTATATATAGACTTTTCAATTGTGTTATTGACTGTACGTTTGTTTATTCCATGTGTAACTCTGTGTTGTTGTTTGTGTCATACTGCTTTGCTTTATCTTGGCCAGGTCGCGGTTGAAAATGAGAACTTGTTCTCAACCAGTCTACCTGGTTAAATAAAGGTGAAATAAAATAAATAGAAAAATAAAAAGCGCAAACCAGATGGGATGGTGTGTCTCTGCAGAATGATGTGGTAGACATACTGGATAAGTGTGCCTTGAATTCCAAATAAATCACTGACAGTGTCACCAGCAAAGCACCCCCACACCATCACACCTCCTCCTCCATGCTTCACGTGGGAACCACACATGCGGAAATCATCCGTTCACGTACTCCGCGTCTCACAAAGACACGCGATTGGAACCAAAAATCTCAAATTTGGACTCATCAGACCAAAGGACAGATTTTCACCGGTCTAATGTCCATTGTTCATGTTTCTTGGCCCAAGCAAGTCTCTTCTTCTTATTGGTGTCCTTTAGTAGTGGTTTCTTTGCAGCAATTCGACCATGAAGGCCTGACTGCTCTGAACAGCTGATGTTGAGATGCGTCTGTTACTTGAACTCTGTGAAGCATTTATTTGGGCTGCAATTTCTGAGGCTGGTAACTCCAATGAACTTATCCTCTGCAGCAGAGGTAACTCTGAGTCGTCCTTTCCTGTGGCAGTCCTCATAAGAGCCAGTTTTGAAGAAACTTTCAAAGTTCTGGACATTTTCCGTATTGACTGACCATCATGTCTTTAAGTAATGATGGACTGTCCTTTCATATATTTAGATTTGTTTAACACTTTTTTGGTTACTACATGATCCCATATATGTTATTTCATAGTTTTGATGTCTTCACTATTATTCTACAATGCAGAAAATAGTCAAAATAAAGAAAAACCCTTGCATGAGTAGGTGTATCCAAACCTTTGCTTAGTACTGTACTTATAGAACATTTCTCACATGCATATTTACAGCTCACTGCAGGACCTGTATACATAAATCAAGATCCCCTCTCAAACACATTTAAAGTCTGAACAACAACAGCAGTTTCTCTGGGGAGCAAATTAGAAGCTTTTTCCAAAGTAGATTTATAAAAGTAGTATTGTGGTAAAGCAACACTAACAAAGAATGTGAAGTGGGACAACAGAAAAGGATAGAGCCGCAGCAGGACAGTGGGGTTGCTTGGCACAGGGGGCTTCCCTGGAGTTGGTTGTAAATATAGACTCCTTGGCCAGATGTGACTGCTCTGTGACTCACTGTCAATGTTTCCTCTTTGACCACATCAAATCAAATTTGTCACATGCGTCGAATACAGGTGTAGACCTTACAGTGAAATGCTTACTTACAAGCCCTAACCAACAATGTAGATTCAAAAAAATACCCCCCCAAAAAATAAGAATAACAAATAAAAATAACAAATAATTTAAGAGCAGCAGTAAAATAACAATAGTGAGGCTATATACAGGGGGTACCGGTACAGATACGATAAACATATATAGTGAGAGGGGAGAGAGAGGGGGGATATGGGGGGAGAGGGAGATGGAGTGAGAAAGGGGGGAAAGTGGGGAGCGGGAGAGAGAGACAGAGAGAGAGGGGGGCTGGTAGATGGTGGGAGAGAGTGAGAGAGAGAGAGAGAGAGAGAGAGAGAGAGAGAGAGAGAGAGAGAGAGAGAGAGAGAGAGAGAGAGATGGAATAAGAAATATGGGAGTGAAATTAATCCATTCCATTCTCCTCTCTTCTCCTGCAAGGTCAAAATACTCTCATGTTGGTGGGAAGTACTCCAAGACTCAACCACCATAAAACAGAGAATAGCTTTCCTTGAACAGCAGTGGATGGATCATCAAATAAATCAACACATTAGTACATAAGACAGTTATATAGTAGTTAACATACTGTACTGAATATCAGAGCCAAAGCCCAGGTGACTGTGAAACCAATATGCTGTATGCTATGCATGCATGCATGAACAATTAGGCAGCTCAGAGCTAGCACAACACAAGTCCAAGCATAAAGCACTACATCTTCAGCCAAACATATACTAAGCTGGTGCACTGATAAAAGATAGCTAGTCATTTGTCTCTGTTCCGTATCGTGTCATCTTTGGTATTTTGCCTCTTGTTTTTTTTAATCCCCCCCCCCCCCCCCCCCAAATAAAAACACTTATTTTTCTTAATCTATTTATTTTCCTTGGTGCGTATAAATATATATATATATATATATATACACATACATATACACATATACATTCATACATACATACATACACACATACATACACACCTACATACACACCTACATACATACATACATACGCACACGTACTCAAAAACAAAATAAAAAAAAAAAAATAAACATAACCCTTGCAGCAGCACTATCAAGGTTCTTATCAGCTATTTCTAGCCTTCGCTGAGACGACGAGACAATAATTCGTTTTCAGGTTTTACAGTACCGTACACAACATGTATCTGCACATTTCCCTAGTCACCCCGTTCACTCTGTCCAGTTTGAAATATAGTTGAATAGTGGAGACCAGAGTCTATCAAACTTGGGCTGTCTCTTGTGGAGGTCATAAGTGAGCTTTTCAAGACGAAGAAAGTCAACAATCTGGTCAATCCACATTTTAAATGTAGGAGGGGTATTAGAGGCCCACAATAGAAGAATACATTTCTTAGCAAAGTATGTAATAATCATAAGCACATTTTCCCTGTCAGAATCAAGAACAAAGTCCTGCTGGGCATTAAGAAGATAGATACACGGGGTCATATCAAACTGTACCTCTAGTATTTTCTGTGCAGCAGTATGTATAAAATTTGTACAAAAATGTGTAATTAGATTCTTTCATTTTTACATTAGTAGAGGTGCAGTATACCCTGTTGCAAACCTCCGCCCATAACTCATCACTGATAGTCAGACCAAGGTCCTTTTCCCAGATTATTTTCAAAGGAGTAAAGGAGGAGCCTCCTTTCTCAGAAAGGAGCCCATAGATGTAAGATATTTAGCCTTTAATGGATTGTGCTGTGACAAGAAGGGTTTCAACTTCATTCAACTGAGTTCTAAACCTCCTCTTGGAGGTAAATGAAGAAATTACATGTCTAATTTTAAGATATTTAAAAAAAATGGGATCTTGGCACATCGAATTCACTGCAGTGCTCTTGAAAGGATTTCAGTGTAGTGGTTTTCTGATGAAATAGGTCTAAAAAGATCCTGATTCCTAGAGTATGCCAAAAATTAAAGTTGTCATCCCTCAGGGCTTTTGGCAAGTCTGGGTTGCCTACTATAGGTGAGTGAGAACATATTTGGGAGGAAATGCCCAGGTATTTCTTACAGTCCCTCCACGCTAGTAGGGTGCTGTAAATCACAAAGGATTTGGCTATGTTGCCCACTTCACTAAAGTTATTAATGAATATAATTGAGCTTAAGAGCAATGAACCACAGGATTGGGCTTCTATCTCAATCCACGTTGACTCGTCTGTTTGTGATCCATGTTAGCATGTTGCAGATTTGGGCAGACCAGTAGTACAATTGAAGGGAGGGAAGGGCAAGACCACCCTTAGATTCAGGTTTCGATAGAGTGGAAAACTTGATCCTAGGTTTTTTATTGCCCCATATAAGTTTGGTGATGCTTTGGTTAGTTGTTTTGAAGAAGGAAACTGGGAGATAGCATGGGAGCATCTGAAATAAGTAATTCAGTCTAGGGAGGACGTTCATACGGATGACATGAATTCTTCCTACTAAGCTAATTGGGAGGGAGATCCAGGTTTGGAGATGGTTCTTGATTCGATCTAGAAGTGGAAGATAATTTTCCTTGAAAAGGCTATTCAGATCTGGTGTTATGAAGATCCCGAGCTATTGAAAACCCTGTGTTTTCCATTGGAAAGGACATAGTGTCTTCATAGAGATGGTGAGTGTAATATTGAGAGGGCAGACAGTGGATTTGTTAAAATTGATCATATTGATTATAACCTGAAATCTTGCCATACTGAGCAATTGTGTCTAAAATGAGAGGGAGGGATTTCTCAGGGTTGGATATGTAGAGCAAGACATCATCCGCGTAAAGCGAAATCTTGTGCTGCAGGCCGCCTGCAGAAGCACCCATAATACTTGGATTGCTCCTTATCAGCTCTGCCAGAGGCTCCGCTCCCAACAAGTAGAGCAGGGGGGACAGCGAGCATCCCTGTCTTGTGCCCCGTTCCAGGGGGAATCTGTCAGAGTTCAGTCCATTAGTAGTCACCATGGCATTTGGATGAGAGTAAAGTGATTTGATCCATTTAATAAAATTTGGGCCCATATTGAACTTTTCTAAGACTGAAAACAGAAAGCTCCACTACATGCTGTCAAACGCCTTCTCAGCATCCAGTGAAGCCAGCAGGACAGGGGTGTGGAACACCTTCTCAGCATCCAG
This sequence comes from Oncorhynchus clarkii lewisi, assembly GCF_045791955.1. Lineage (NCBI taxonomy): Eukaryota > Metazoa > Chordata > Actinopteri > Salmoniformes > Salmonidae > Oncorhynchus > Oncorhynchus clarkii. The sequence continues at coordinate 18,196,603 of NC_092151.1, read as the reverse complement.
TGAAGCCAGCAGGACAGGGGTGTGGAACACCTTCTCAGCATCCAGTAAAGCCAGCAGGACAGGGGTGTGGAACACCTTCTCAGCATCCAGTGAAGCCAGCAGGACAGGGGTGTGGAACACCTTCTCAGCATCCAGTGAAGCCAGCAGGACAGGGGTGTGGAACACCTTCTCAGCATCCAGTGAAGCCAGAAGGACAGGGGTGTGGAACACCTTCTCAGCATCCAGTGAAGCCAGCAGGACAGGGGTGTGGAACACCTTCTCAGCATCCAGTGAAGCCAGCAGGACAGGGGTGTGGAACACCTTCTCAGCATCCAGTGAAGCCAGCAGGACAGGGGTGTGGAACACCTTCTCAGCATCCAGTGAGGCCAGCAGGACAGGGGTGTGGAACACCTTCTCAGCATCCAGTGAGGCCAGCAGGACAGGGGTGTGGAACACCTTCTCAGCATCCAGTGAGGCCAGCAGGACAGGGGTGTGGAACACCTTCTCAGCATCCAGTGAAGCCAGCAGGACAGGGGTGTGGAACACCTTCTCAGCATCCAGTGAGGCCAGCAGGACAGGGGTGTGGAACACCTTCTCAGCATCCAGTGAAGCCAGCAGGACAGGGGTGTGGAACACCTTCTCAGCATCCAGTGAAGCCAGCAGGACAGGGGTGTGGAACACCTTCTCAGCATCCAGTGAAGCCAGCAGGACAGGGGTGTGGAACACCTTCTCAGCATCCAGTGAAGCCAGCAGGACAGGGGTCTTCTGTGCGTTTACTTGATCAATAATATCAAAAAGACGGTGAATGTTATCAGAAGAGTATCTGTCTCTAATAAATCCAGTTTGGTCCGCTTTTATAACTTTGGAAAGAAGTGTTTAGTCTTTTGGCAAGCAATTTGGTAATTATTTTATAGTCGAAATCCAACAAGCTTATGGGCCGGAAGGACGAGCAGGATAGGGGGTCCTTGTCCTTTTTTAGCAACACTGTAATGCGGGCTGTGTGCATTGAGTCTGGGAGAACTCAGTTTTTGCAAAAATCCTCCAGCATTGGCATGAAGATAGGGCGGAGCTGGGGCCAAAAAGCTTTGTAGAACTCTCTGGGGAATCCATCTGGGCCTGGGGACTTATTAGGTGGCATGGAGGTAATTGCCTCCAGGATCTCCTCAGGAGTGAAGGGGGAGTTGAGATCTTCGTGGTCTCTGATAGTTTAGGTAGATTCCCTCTAGGAAAGAGTTGAGTTCTGCCTCCGTGTGTTTTCTCTCAGAGGTATATAGTTTGCAGTAAAAATCATGAAAAGTTAAATTGATATTTTTTGGGTCATATGTGACCTCGTCCTCTGCTGTTCGGATAGCCATGATTGTACGCTCTGACTGCTCCTTTTTTAATTGGTAAGCAAGCAATCTACTGGGCCTATTGCTATACTCATGGTATTTCTGTTTAGCAAAGAAACGTTTTTTCTTTATCTCCCGAGTGTAGTCCAAATTCAGTTTGGCTTTGGCTGCTTTAAGATGACTCCAGGAGGCGCTGTCTGGGGATAGTTTATGTATTCTTTCACAGCATTCCAGCTCCCTCTCAAGATCTAGCCTGTGTGCTTTTTTCTTAGAGGAAGCATATGCAATTAGATGACCTCTTAGTGTGGCTTTAGCAGCGTCCCACATTGTGGCCGGAGAAACAGGAGAATCTTTATTGTCTTGTGTGTAGTTGTCTATCCATGTAGTTACCAATGTATGGAACGCTTTGTTTGATAGCATGGAGGTGTTGAATTTCCAGCTCTTTGACCTCAGGATGTTTTTGCAGAGGTCAAAGCGGAGATGGACAAAGGCGTGATCTGAAAGTGCTATGGGTCTGATTGTACATGTGGCTGAATTTATGAAACTCTTTGGGATAAAAATGTAATCTGTACGGGAGTAGGTGTTATGGACATTAGAGTAGTATGTATAGTCCATAGATGAGCTAATAGTCTCTCTACAGATATCTATCAGTCCCATCTCTTTAGTAAGAGAGTTCAACATCTTTGCAGATCTAGGATTTGTGGTGGGGACTTGAGATGATTTGTCTAGGGTTGGGTTAAGGGTACAATTAAAATCTCCGGCCACCACGCCAAAGGAGACACAATGCTCATTAAACAGGGTTATCATTTTTGACATGAAGGCAGGAGTATCTGTGTTAGGGGCGTATATGTTTAGTATAGTAATTGGTTGACCATATAGTGACCCAGTTATCAAAATAAATCTCCCCTCCGGATCAGATATGTTTTTGTCAATTATGAATGGAACATTCTTATGGATAAGTATGGCTGTGACTCTACTGTTTGATTTGAAACATGAGAAATACATCTGTCCCACCCAAGCTCTGCAGAGTTTGGCATGTTCAGCATCACAGAGGTGTGTCTCTTGTAATAACACGATGTCTGCTTTTTCCTTTTTTTAGAGCACATAGTATCTTTTTCAGTTTTATTGCATGCCCTAGACCATGGCAGTTCCATGTCAGTAGATTTAAGGTGCTTGTCATCGTCATCGAACAGTAATCGAACTTTAGTGCAAGTCATCTCTGGGTAAAGGTGGATAATAGTTACAGCTGCGTTCACATAAAAGGAAAATAAATGGTGTACATAAAATAATAATCTCTAAACACCCCAGCCGAGTTCCCAAACAACTCGACACATCCCGTTGGATCTATTACCCCCCCGCTCAGTCTCAATTCTGTGTTCCGAATAAAACAAGAACCGGGAACAGTTAGCAACGCACAACGTCTCCCCCTCCCCACCAAAGAAATGCCTCATCCTCTCCACCCGCATTGAGTAAATGACACAGTTGCCCCCGTCCAGACCAGACTAAAAGAGGGGAGAAAAATAAAATCAATAGCCAAACCTACACATACCTCCCCCAAGGGACATAGGGAACCCTAAGTAATAATAGCAACAAAAAACCAGGGAAATAAAAGTAGGCTGAAACATTAGTAGGCCTAGGTTAGGCTGTAGAGCCTATCCCTCTCAGTTAAAGGAAAATAAATATAAATTGGATGGCTATAATGACATTTAGGGGGTGGGTCTTTAGATATCGGCTATTAGTTGTCTTAGCTCCTTTAGTAATGCATTTAGTCATTAGTCCGTTTCTCATTGACCAGGATTGTCTTTCAAAAAACGTTTTGCCTCTTCGGGAGTTTTGAAGTGTCGCAAGGCTCCTTGGTGAAGAATCCTGAGCTCGTTTGGGTATTTGAATACCCAGCTGACAGGTCCTGGTCTAAAGTGAGTTTGGCGTTTCCCACTGTGATGGTGTTGTTTTTCGCCGCCTGTAGGACTCGTTCCTTGTCGGTGAATCTCAGGAAACATATGGTGATTGGGCGCGGTGGTTGTCTGGCTGCTGGTGGGAGCCTCAGTGCTCGGCGAGCTCTCTCGAGTTCTATGGGCCTGTCGGTGGACAGGTGGAGCCACTCGGGAAGTTTGTCTTGCAGGTAGCGGATCAGTGGCATGTTTCCCTCTTCTTTTTCGCCCAGATTGAATAGAACACAATTAATCCTTCGCCCCCTGTTTTCCAGGTCCTCTGTTTTCTCTTCCAGATGCTCGATTTTCTTTTTAGCATATGCTATTGTTTCCATGGCATCTGTCAATACGTTTTCCATGGATAGGATTCGCCCCTCTGCCTCGTCCAGGCGCCCCGCGTTTATTGTTATCTTGTTGTTGATGTCAGGCAAAGCGTTTTCCAGGATTGTCACCTTGCCCCCTATCGCACTGAGCTGAGAGTTAATGGCATCTAATTTGGTGTTTAGTTCTGTACGTTGGGATCTCAACTCAGAAAGGATGTCTTCGACAGAGTGCGAGGTTGGCATTCGTTGTGCCTCGGGGGGGGGGGGGGGGGGGGGGTTCTGAAGCTAGCTTCTTCTTGGAGGCTTTTTCCGTCACTAATGCTTGAGTCCGGGTAAAAATGTCACCTGTAGTGTCGCCTTTTGTAGCCACCATTACTTTTTCTTACTAAAGCTAAATGAGTTTGAACTTGGAGTGGAGGTAAGATTAGGAATTGGAAACTACTTGTGCGGAATTCTTAGTTCATGCGGCCATCTCGTTCAAGGGTCACGTGATCCCCCCTCATCCATATGTTTAATATTTATATATTCTCATCCCATTCCTTTACTAGATTGTGTGTATTAGGTTTTGTTGTGGAATTGTTAGATATTACCTGTTAGATACTGCTACATTGTCAGATCTAGAAGCATAAGCATTTAGCTACACTCACAATAACATCTGCTAACCATGTGTATGTGACCAATAACATTTGATTTGATTTGATGTTTTTTTCTGGATCTGTTTTTAGTGTGGAGAGGTGGAGAGAATGGGTCTGTGTCCCAAATGGCACCATGTTTGCTAATTAGTCCACTACTTTTGACCAGATTCGTATGGACCCTGGTCAAATGTAGTGTACTATAGTATATAGGGAATAGAGTGCCATTTGGAATGCAGAACTGTGACTGGGAGTGGGAGTGAGGGCAATTAGCTGGTGGCTGTTGCAGCATTTGTTATCCTACTGTTGGAGTTAAAGTGACACCTGTGTGTTTGGTTCAGCTAGTCCCCAGCCCCCATCTCCCTTCTCTCTATCTTACCCCTAGCCCCCATCTCCCCCCTTTCATCTCTCATCTTTCTATCTTACCCCCAGCTTCCATCTCCTCCCTCTCATCTCTAATCTCTCTATTTTACCCCCAGGCCCATCTCCCCCCACTCATCTCTAATCTCTCTATTTTACCTCTAGCCTCCATCTCCTCCCTCTCATCTTTAATCTCTCTATTTTACCCCCAGGCCCATTTCCTTCCTCTCATCTGTAATCTCTCTATTTTACCCCCAGGCCTATTTTCCCTTCTCATCTCTAAATCTTACCTCCAGCCTCCATCACCTCCCTCTCATCTTTCTATTTTACCCCCAGCCCCCATCTCCCTCCTCTCTTCTCTATTTTACCCCCTGCCCCCATCTCCATCCTCTATTCTCTATCTTACCTCCAGCCCCCATCTCCCTCCTCTCTTTTCTCTATCTTACCCCCATCTCCCTCCTCTCATCTCTCTTCTCGCTGTTTTACCCCCAGGCCCATCTCCCCTCTCATCTCTCTTCTCTCTATTTTACCCCCAACCCCCATCTCCCTCCTCTCATCTCTCATCTTTCTATTTTACCCCCAACCCCCATCTCCCTCCTCTCATCTCTCTTCTCTCTATTTTACCCCCAACCCCCATCTCCCTCCTCTCATCTCTCATCTTTCTATTTTACCCACAGGCCCATCTCCCTCCTCTCATCTCTAATCTCTCTATTTTACCTCCAGCCTCCATCTCCTCCTTCTCATCAATAATCTCTCTATTTTACCCCCAGGCCCATCTCCTCCCTCTCATCTCTAATCTCTCTATTTTACCCCCAAGCCCAAGCCCTTTTCCCCCTCTCATCTCTAAATCTTACCTCCAGCCTCCATCTCCCTCTCTCATCTCTAATCTCTCTATTTTACCTCCAGGCCCATCTCCTCCCGCTCATCTCTAATCTCTCAATTTACCTCCAGCCTCCATCTCCTCAATTTCATCTCTAATCTCTCTATTTTACCTCCAGGCCCATCTCCTCCCACTCACCTCTAATCTCTCTATTTTACCTCCAGCCTCCAGCTCCTCTCTCTCATCTCTAATCTCTCAATTTACTTCCAGCCTCCATCTCCTCCCTCTCATCTCTAATCTCTCTATTTTACGTCCAGGCCCATCTCCCCCTCCCATCTCGAATATCTCTATCTTGCCTTCAGCCTCCATCTCCTCCCTCTCAGCACTCTATTTTTCTCTCTTCTTCTCTCCCTCCTTCCTAATTCATCCCCTCTCCCCACCACTTCCTCTTGCAGTCTCTCTCTCTCCTTCCTCTCTCCCCCTGCAGAGTATTGTCATTCTTGTTTTAACTCTATTTTGGTTCTGCTTTCCCACCCTAGTTAGACTGAGGCGGTGGGAGAGATATAAAGAGGCCAAGATTTTGTTTTTAAATATTCCTACACTCTCGCTCTCGTTCTCTTTCTGTACACACACATGGTACATTATCATATCATCATTTTGTTATGATTATTCCACTTCCATGTAACGCTTATGTCACCCTAGATATTTCAGCATTGGGTATGTGTGCGTGGGAAGATCTTACAGGCATGTTTAACTAGGGAAATCTGTTATACACCTTCACCATACGTGCAGCTAACTAAAATCTCAGACCTCCCATTCCACCAGCTATAGGTTATCTAGGTCCCAATCTGAGAGAGAGACTCAACATTCTCTATCTGTGTGGGAACACCTCACAGTGGAAGAGATTATAATGAGCATGGTGTGTGTGTGTGTGTGTGTGTGTGTGTGTGTGTGTGTGTGTGTGTGTGTGTGTGTGTGTGTGTGTGTGTGTGTGTGTGTGTGTGTGTGTGTGTGTTTATGTGTGTTGTTTCCTGCAGTAAGAACTAGACAGAGTATTAGTGAGCCACTGGGAGGAATAAGCCCTACTCATTTGGATCGTGTCAGTCTATTACAGAGGTAGATGGAGAGACTCTGTTCTATCAGAGAGGCACAGCCCAGGGTGACGCCAATGTAATTACCTACTAATATAGCCAGGAGAGAGGGAGGGAGAGGTGGAAAGGGAGTGGGAGAGAGGGGGGGGGGGGGGGGAGGGATTGGGGAGGGGGGTGGGGGAGAGAGGGGAGGTAGATATAGAGGGGGAGGGAGGAAAAGAAGGGGAAGGACGAAAAGGGAGTAGAGAGAGGGAGAGAGAGAGATTAGAGGGAGTTAGGAAAAGAGAAGGTGAGATAGAGGAATAAATCCAAGAAATCAAAGGTGAGATAGAGGAAGAAATCAAATGTAAAGACGAGGAATTCAGAGGCACAAGTTTCACGTACAGCAAAGAGATTCACAGAAAATGTATTTAGAAGATCTTAAAGCAACTCACACCCTCAGGTGAAGAGACAGACAGTTTATATTGTATAGTAGTTGTTACACTATAAAATAAATGCATGCTATACAGTAACTGTCAGACAGTCATTGCAGTAGAAATCCTTTGTACTAAGCTAATGTACTAAGCTAATACTTACTTTGTACTTTCTAAAGATCATTATTAGAGTCTTATTGCAGGTTTATTAGATGGTTATAAAACACTTTAATGACATACACAGTTAAATAATGAATGGCATACAAGGCATTGTATGGAAACAACATGAATACACTAACTGCATATTTATTTACTACCTAGATGAAGTCATCATCAGTAAGTGTAATATGTAATATATTATCTATGTCAGTGAAAGCACTGATCCCTGGAGTTCATGATCCTTCCTGTATTGTGAACTGGGGTGAAACTTGCTTCATTCAGTAACAGTGCTGTCACTTTGTGTGTGTGTGTGTGTGTGTGTGTGTGTGTGTGTGTGTGTGTGTGTGTGTGTGTGTGTGTGTGTGTGTGTGTGTGTGTGTGTGTGTGTGTGTGTGTGTGTGCTGTATGGAATCTTCACAGATGAGAGGTCACACAGCTGGGAGGTGTCAGAGAGAGAGAGAGAGAGAGCAGCGGTCTGAACAGTTGGCCCCTGACTGCCACAGCTAGCGGTGCGGTGGTGGAGTGGTCACTGTGCTTCTCCTTGCCGCACCACTCTCTTTCCGTAAGGAGGTCCCTGTCGAGTTAACGACATTCAGAATTCTGTCTGGATGGTGCTAGGGCCCAATGCTGCTAGCTCTTAACTTGAAAGATACCTTATTGTCTCTGGATGCTAAGGCCCCAGACGTAGCTTTACGGCCATATGCTCTCAATAGATAGTTCAAGACAAGTGCAGCTACATGCATTCAACCTGAGACAGCAACTGGAAGAATACCACAGGGGGGTTTCCTCTTCATCTCCCTTAAATGTATTTACTGTCTAATAATAACATATACCATTTAGCTTTATCCAAATCTCCCCGTCTCTCTCTCTCTATCTCTCTCTCTATCCAGCCTTACCAGTCTGCACCCACATTACTAATTCATGTGATCTTAGGGATGAATTCACTCCCAAACCAGAGACAAAGAGTGCAAAAAGCATGACCAAAATAAAGGTTGGGGAAAAACCATTTTATTTGAAAAAGGGCCCTCTCACGCGATTTCTCCAGAAACAGTATTCCTTCAGTTTCTGTGGGTAATACACAGTTGAAGTAGGAAGTTTACATAAACCTAGGCCAAACACATTTAAACTCAGATTTTCACAATTCCTGACATTTAATCCTAGTAAACATTCCCTGTTTTAGGTCAGTTAGGATCACCACTGTATTTAAAGAATGTGAAATGTCAGAATAATAGTAGAGAGAATTATTTATTTCAGCTTTTATGTCTTTCGTCACATTCCCAGTGGGTCAGAAGTTTACATACACTCAATTAGTATTGTGTTGCATTGCCTTTAAATTGTTTAACTTGGGTCAAACGTTTTGGGTAGCCTTCCACAAGCTTCACACAATAAGTTGGGTGAATTTTGGTCCATTCCTCCTGACGGAGCTGGTGCAACTGAGTCAGGTTTGTAGGCCTCCTTGCTCACACACACTTTTTCAGGTCTCCCCACAAATTTTCCATAGGATTCAGGTCAGGGCTTTGTGATGGCCACTCCAATACCTTTACTTTGTTGTCCTTGAACCATTTTGCCACAATTTTGGAAGTATGCTTTGGGTCATTGTCCATTTGGAAGACTCATTTGCGACCAAGCTTTAACTTCCTGACTAATGTCTTGAGATGTTGCTTCAATATATCTACATAATTTCCCTCCCTCATGATGCCATCTATTTTGTGAAGTGTACCAGTTCCTCCTGCACCAAAGCACCCCCACAACATGATGCTGCCACCCCTGTGCTTCACGGTTGGGATGGTGGCCTTTGGCTTGCAAGCCTCCCCCTTTTTCCTCCAAACATAATGATGGTCTTAATGGCCAAACAGTTCTATTTTTGTTTCATCAGACCAGAGGACATTTCTCCAAAAAGTATGATCATTGTCCCCGTGTGCAGTTGCAAACCGTAGTCTTGCTTTTTTATGGCGGTTTTGGAGCTGTGGCTTCTTCCTTGCAGAGAGCCCATACAGGTTATGTCCATATAGGACTCGTTTTACTGTGGATATAGATACTTGTGCACCTGTTTCCTCCAGCATCTTCACAAGGTCCTTTGCTGTTGTTCTGGGATTGATTTGCACTTTTCGCACCAAAGTACACTCATCTCTAGGAGACAGAACGCGTCTACTTCCTGAGCGGTATGACAGCTGCGTGGTCCCATGGTGTTTATACTTGCGTACTATTGTTTGTACAGATGAACGTGGTACCTTCAGGCGTTTGGAAATTGCTCCCAAGGATGAACCAGATTTGTGGAGGTCTACAATTTATTTTTCTTGAGGTTTTGGCTAATTTCTTTTAATTTTCTGATGATGTCAAGCAAATAGGCACTGAGTTTGAAGGTAGGCCTTGAAATACACCAACAGGTGCACCTCCAATTGACTCAAATTATGTCAATTAGTCTATCAGAAGCTTCTAAAGCCATTACATCATTTTCTGGAATTTTCCAAGCTGTTTAAAGGCACAGTCAACTTTGTGTTTGTAAACTTCTGACCCACTGGAATTGTGATACAGTGAATGATAAGTGAAATAATCTGTCTGTAAACAATTGTTGGAAAAATTACTTGTGTCATGCACAACGTAGATGTCCTAACCGACTTGCCAAAACTATAGTTTGTTTACAAGAAATTTGTGGAGTGGTTGAAAAACGAGTTTTAATGACTCCATCCTATGTGTATGTAAACTTCTGACTTCAACTGTAAGAGTGACAACTTTAGAATTCTGAATCTTGTAAGTAGATATATAATGAGCTTCCAATCTTCATCAAACGCAATAACAAGCAAATCTGCCCTTTAACATCCTCAATCAATTTCCTACAAATCAATATAATATTGATTGTACCAAAGAAAGTTGGCACTAACCTAATATTCAGAGACCTTTGGATAAAACCCTTATATAAATTACTTGGAAAACAATCAAGTTGTTAGATTAAATAGATTCAGGGCTGGGGAGATATACCCTGTATGTGAGGAGAGAGACTCCGGGTGGGCCAGCGCTTCTTAAATGTCACCAGCAGGAGATCAAATGCAATTCCTCCTGGAGTCAGACCAGACAGACAGATGTACAGATAGACAATCATTACGAATAGACCAGGGACACATGGTCCCTTTATTGTGCACCAAGGACATTGGCAGGCAAAAGCTGTCGGCTGCCACACTCCCTTTTCTCTCCACGTGCTTTCTCTAGATATAATAAATCAGTCCAGTTTGACTAGATTAGACAGGTGTAGAGTGATATAGAATAATAGTGGCTAAAGGTGGGCCACAGTACAGAACTGATAACAAAGGCTTCATTGCAAGAGATGCTCTTCTCCCTGTTCTAACTTTGTCTTCTCATGATCTCAACATACAGTGTATGTCTCCTATTGGCTTAGCCTGAAGATGTAAAAAAACACAGGACTTAGAATAGTAAAGGAGGTCAAGCTTTATCTCTTGCCCTATGTCAAATCTAGCCCTATGTCAAATCTAACCCTATGTCAAATGTATCCCTATGTCAAATGTATCCCTATGTCAAATCAAGCCCTATGTCAAATCAAGCCCTATGTCAAATCTAGCCCTATGTCAAATCAAGCCCTATGTCAAATCTAGCCCTATGTCAAATCAAGCCCTATGTCAAATCTAACCCTATATCAAATCTAGCCCTATGTCAAATCTAGCCCTATGTCAAATCAAGCCCTATGTCAAATCTAGCACTATGTCAAATCAAGCCCTATGTCAAATCAAGCCCTATGTCAAATCTAGCCCTATGTCAAATCTAGCCCTATGTCAAATCAAGCCCTATGTCAAATCTAGCCCTATGTCAAATCAAGCCCTATGTCAAATCTAACCCTATATCAAATCTAGCCCTATGTCAAATCTAGCCCTATGTCAAATCAAGCCCTATGTCAAATCTAGCACTATGTCAAATCAAGCCCTATGTCAAATCAAGCCCTATGTCAAATCAAGCCCTATGTCAAATCTAGCCCTATGTCAAATCTAGCCCTATGTCAAATCAAGCCCTATGTCAAATCTAACCCTATGTCCAATCTAGCCCTATGTCAAATCTAGCCCTATGTCAAATCTAGCCCTATGTCAAATCAAGCCCTATGTCAAATCTAGCCCTATGTCAAATCTAGCCCTATGTCAAATCCAGTTTTTTCGTCACTCCTGCACTTCTATCCGCCTCCTCCTTCCCACATCCTACTCCTGAGGAGAAAGAGACTGCTCTCTGCCTGTGGCAGTCACTCTTTGCTTTCTGGGTAACTTGAATCAAACAACCCCCCCCCCCCCCCCCCCAACAAACAAAAAACAGAAAAGGAAAAAGAAGAACCTCTGCTCTCAAAACTTCAAAGCTCTGCCTGTCTCCCTCTCCTTCTCCCTCTCCTTCTCCCTTTCTCTCTCGCACTCTGTCTTTTTGTTTTCTCTCCATTCATCCCCCTTGTCTAAACTGTCACAACTTTCTAGTTTGGCTTGAAAAACACTTCAGCATTCTCCTCTCCCATAATCTACACACTTTATTATTTTTCAGCTCAAGTTACACCCCCTCCCTCTCTTTGTCTGTCTGAGTGTGGTGCTGTGTTCAAATCGTTTTTGTTTGAATCCAAATACTTTGAATACTTTTACATTGCTGTGCATGATTGAGCTTGTCTGATGCAATGAAATCATTACAATAGTCCCAAAAGTGCAACCCCACTCATTTAGCCCTCAATCCAAACATTCAAAATATTTGAAAGGACAACGGATACAATTTGAACCCAGGTCTGTGTGTGGTGGCTTGTAAAGGCTATATTACCAGCCCCAATGAGCTTGTCTGATGCAATGTGGTGGCCCTCAATCCAAACATTCTTGAAAGGACAACGGATACAATTTGAACCCAGGTCTGTGTGTGGTGGCTTGTAAAGGCTATATTACCAGCCCCAATGAGTCCCTGGGTGTTCACGTTCTACCATGGTTGCAGACTGCAGTGGCCCTGATGAATTGCTTCTATTACTCTGATTATGAGCGCACATCACACCACTGCTGCCAGAACCAAGAGTCTTAATAACACCAATCAGAGGGTAATTAAGGGGACCACACGCTACACTCGCTGCAGAGCTCCTCTCATCCAATCCTGTTACAGACAAAATGGCCGCCGTTTAGCTGTAGGGGATTGACTGACAGAAATGTGAGGGGAGAAATTGAAACTCTAGGCCTACCTACAACAAATGCTGAGATCGTATTTGTATTTATTATGGATCCCCAATGCAGCAGCTCCAATTCCTGGGGTCCAGCTAAATTAAGGCAGTTTATACAATTAGAAAACATTACAATACATTCACAGATTTCACAACACACTGTGTGCCCTCAGGCCTACACTGTGTGCCCCTACCCTACTCCACCACTAACACATATCTACAGTACTAAATCCATGTGTATGTATATAGTGCGTATGTTATCGTGTGTGTGTGTGCATGTGTCTGTGCCAATGTTTGTGTTGCTTCACAGTCCCTGCTGTTCCATAAGGTGTTTTTTAATCTGCTTTTATAATCTAATTTTACTGCTTGTGTCAGTTACTTGATGTGGAATAGAGTTCCATGTAGTCATGGCTCTATGTAGTACTGTGTGCCTCCCATAGTCTGTTCTGGACTTGGGGACCGTGAAGAGACCTCTTGTAGCATGTCTTGTGTGGTATGCATGGGTATGCATGAGCTGTGTGCCAGTAGTTTAGACAGACAGCTCGGTGCATTCAACATGTCAATACCTCTCATAAATAAAAGTAGTGATGAAGTCAATTCTCTCCTCCACTTTCAGCCAGGAAAAGATTGACATGCATATTATTAATATTAGCTCTGTGTACATCAAAGGGCCAGCCGGGCTTCCTTGTTCTGAGACAATTGCACTTTTCTTTTTTGTGGCACCTGACCACACGACTGAACATTAGTCAAGGTGCAACAAAACTAGGGCCTGTAGGACCTGCCTTGTTGATAGTGTTGTTAAGAAGGCAGAGCATCGCTTTATTATAGACAGACTTCTCCCCATCTTAGCTACTACTGCATCAATACGTTTTGACTATGACAGTTTACATAGGTTCTAGGGTTACTCCAAGCAGTTTAGTCATCTCAACTTGCTCAATTTCCACATTATTTGTTACAAGATTTCATTTAAGGTTTAGGTTCAGGGTTTAGTGAGTGTTTTGTTCCAAATACAATGCTTTTAGTTTTAGAAATATTTAGGGCTAACTTATTCCTTGCCACCCACTCTGAAACTAACTGCAGCTCTTTGTTGAGTGCTGTAGTTTTGCAAATGCTTGCTCTTTCTTTCTTTCTCTCTTTCTTTCTTTCTTTCTCTATTTCCCCCTCTCATATTGTTTGTCATTCATCCCCATTTATAATTTCTCTCTCTCTCTCTCTCTCTCTCTCTCTCTCTCTCTCTCTCTCTCTCACACACAGCACCTCCATTGAGTGGTACAAACATTACTTCACTAGGTATCTCTTAATATTTTATTTTGTTTACCAGACAATTTACGATTCTCTGCAATGGAGATAGGGGTGATCTGAGGATTACCAAACAAAACTATTTTACATCCCACTGCCTTTGTGCTGAGAAGGAGATTTGCTCTTCCTACTACTAGCTGTATCGTTCCCATGCATAGCTCCTGGCAGAGACAGCAGTTTCCAGAACCGACGCACCAACCTGACTCTTCTGGTTTCTGTTTCGCATGACTTTCCCATAAAACAAAATACTAGCACTCTAAGAAACTGCAGAGAACATGGCTCAGGGAGGAGAATGAGGTGAGAAGGGACTGTAGTTTAGTCCCATACTCTATAACTAAAGATACAGTATGTAGATCTTATGTCAGACCACTCACTATTCTGTACCGGACCCAATTTCTAAGGTCATGTTCTTAAGGGAAAGTGTTCCTTTATGCATCATCAACATGAAAAAAAGGTTATCTTGTTGTCTGATACAATAGACTTCCCTTTTCTATCAACAACACATCAATAGTAACAGTAGCAGCCATTACAGTAGTCTATCTCTTTCTCTCTCTCTGTCTCTCTCTCTCCATATCTCACTCTCCCCACATGTTGTTAACCATGTAGCAGAGATTGGTCCTGACACACAGCTGAGTATGATGCACCTGAGAACAGGGTCGTCCTTGGATTAAGCCTGCGGGGAATTCTAATTATATCTAGTTATAAAGTGCCAAAAATGCTTTCAGCTGGGAGAGAAAAACCACACAAACAAAGACACAGACCCAGAGCCAGTGTGTCTCCAGAGTTAATTACCATGCAGCCATACTGTTGGGTTTGCTGACATTCTGTCAGTGTGCGGGAGTTGGCCCGTGTGTGTTTCCCTCTCCCTCTGTGTGTGTGAGAGAGTTGCCCTGCAGTGCAGTATCAAAGGCTTCCCATTTGAAAAACAGCATTTTTTGTCAGGTTTCCAAACTAGGGTATCGATCCACTTTTAGCAACAGTTTTAGCACAGATTAGTTTTTACTCTGCTCTGCCAGCTGCTTGCAGTTAAAATAAAGCAATATTTGATGTGTGTGTGTTCAAGCGTTTACAGGCAGCCACACAAAGTCAAACAGACTCCCACTATATGAATGAAATAAGCCACCAAAGTGTAAGATAGTTTGAAATAGAGATATAGAGAAATGAGATAGAGATATAGAGATAATCGATAACTAGGGTCCAGGTGTTTAATTATAAGCTATAGATCGGACCCAGAGTGCTTCCTGGTCTATAATAATCTCTAACTAGCGCCCAGAGTGTTTCCTGGTAAATAATACGCTATAACGAGGGACCAGAGTGTTTCCTAGTCAATGACAAGCTATAACTAGAGCCCAGAGTGATTAAATACTAAGCTATAACTAGGAACCAGAGTGCTTCATTGTCTATAATAATCTATAACTAGGGCCCAGAGTGTTTCAATAATAAGCTACAACTCGGGTCCAGAGTGTTTCCTGGTCTATAATAAGATAGAACTAGGGTCCAGAGTGTTTAATTATAAGCTATAGCTAGAGCCCAGAGTGCTTATTGGTCTATAAAAAACTGTAACTATGGCCCAGAGTGTTTCAATAATAAGCTAAAGCTAGGGCTCAGAGTGCTTCCTTGTATATAGTAAGCTATAACTGGGGCCCAGAGTGTTTCCTGATGTATAATAAGCTATAACTAGGGCCCAGAGTGTTTCAATAATAAGCTATTGCTAGAGCCCGCTATGCCCACAGACGAACCATCAAAGGATATTGACCTCATTCCGTCAGTAGAGGATGCCTGGTTATTCTTTAAAAGTGCTTTCCTCACCATTTTAAATAAGCATGCCCCATTTAAAAAATGTTGAACTAAGAACAGATATAGCCCTTGGTTCACTCCAGAAATGACGGCCCTTGACCAGCACAAAAACATCCTGTGACGTATTAGCATCAAATAGCCCCCGCGATATGCAATTGTTCAGGGAAGTTAGGAAACAATATACACAGGCAGTTAGGAAAGCAAAGGCTAGCTTTTTCAAACAGAAATTTGCATCCTGTAGCTCTAACGCCAAAAAGTTCCGGGACACTGTAAAGTCCATGGAGAATAAGAGTACCTCCTCCCAGCTGCCCACTGCACTGAAGCTAGGAAACACTGTCACCACCGATAAATCTACGATAATCGAGAATTTCAATAAGCATTTTTCTACGGCTGGCCTTGCTTTCCACCTGGCTACCCCTACCCCGGTCAACACCTCTGCACCACCCACAGCAACTTGCCCAAGCCTCCCCCATTTCTACATCACCCAAAACCAGATAGCTGATGTTCTGAACGAGCTGCAAAATCTGGACCCCTACAAATCTGCTGGGCTAGACAATCTGGAACCTCTCTTTCTAAAATTATGCGCCGCAATTGTTGCAACCCCTATTACTAGCCTGTTCAACCTCTCTTTCGTATTATTTTGAGATCCCTAAAGAATGGAAAGCTGCCTCTTCAAAGGGGAGACACCCTAGACCCAACCTGTTACAGACCTATATCTATCCTACCCTGCCTTTCTACAGTCTTTGAAAGCCAAGTTAACAAACAGGTCACTGACCATTTTGAATCACACCATACTGTAATGGCTGTCTTGGGAAGAAGATGAGGACCAAAGCACAGCGTGGTAAGTGTTTATCTTATTTAATGAAAAAAAACTGAACAACAAACAACAAAGAAACAACCGAAACAGTTCTGTCTGGTGCAGACAAACAAAGACTGAAAATAACCACCCACAAAACACAATGGAAAACAGGCTACCTAAATATGGTTCTCAATCAGGGACAACGATTGACAGCTGCCTCTGATTGAGAACCATACCAGGCCAAACACAGAAATAGAAAATCATAGAAAAACTAACATAGACAACCCACCCAACTCACGCCCTGACCATACTAAAACAAAAGACAAAACCTTCTCCGCTATGCAATCTGGTTTCCGAGCTGGTCATGGGTGCACCTCAGCCATGCTCAAGGTACTAAACTATATCATAACCGCCATCGATAAAAGACAATACTGTAGAGCCGTACTCATCGACCTGGTCAAGGCTTTCGACTCTGTCAATCACTGCATTCTTATCGGCAGATTAAACAGCCTTGGTTTCTCAAATGACTGCCTCGCCAGGTTCAGCAACTGCTTCTCTGATAGAGTTCAGTGTGTCACATCAGAGGGCCTGTTGTCCGAACCTCTGGCAGACTCTAATGGATGGCCACAGGGTTCAATTCTCGGGCCGACTCTTTTCTCTGTATACATCAATGATGACTCTCTTGCTGTTTTTGATTCTCTGATCCACCTCTACACAGACAACACCATTCTGTATACATCTGGCTCTTCCTCCAGACAACCTTCAATGCCATACAACTCTCCTTCCGTGGCCTCCAACTGCCCTTATACGCTACTAAAACTAAATGCATGCTCTTCAACCGATCGCTGCCCGCACCTGCCTACCCGTCTAGCATCACTACTCTGGACGGTTCTGACTTAGAATATGTGGACATCTACAAATACCTAGGTGTCTGGTTAGACTGTAAACTCTCCTTCCAGACTTACATTAAGCATCTCCAATCCAAAATTAAATATAGAATTGGCTTCCTATTTCGCAAACAAAGCCTCCTTCACTCATGCTGCCAAACATACCCTCGTAAAACTGACTATCCTTCCGTTCCTCGACTTTGGCGATGTCATTTACAAAATAGCATCCAACACTCCACTCTACAGTGCCATCCGTTTTGTCACCAAAGCCACATACAGTGGGGCAAAAAAGTATTTAGTCAACCTCCAATTGTGCAATTTCTCCCACTTAAAAAGATGAGAGAGGCCTGTAATTTTCATCATAGGTACACTTCAACTATGACAGACAAAATTAGAAAAAATAATCACAAAAGTCACATTGTAGGATATTTAATGAATTTATTTGCAAATTATGGTGGAAAATAAGTATTTGGTCAATAACAAAAGTTTATCTCAATACTTTGTTATATACCCTTTGTTGGCAATGACAGAGGTCAAACGTTTTCTGTAAGTCTTCACAAGGTTTTCACACACTGTTGCTGGTATTTTGGTCCATTCCTCCATGCAGATCTCCTCTAGAGCAGTGATGTGTTGGGGCTGTTGCTGGGCAACACGGACTTTCAACTCCTTCCAAAGATTTTCTATAGGGTTGAGATCTGGAGACTGACTAGGCCACTCAAGGACCTTAAAATGCTTCTTACAAAGCCACTCCTTCGTTGCCCGGGCGATCTCAGCTCACTGGTCACCATAGCAGCACCCACCCATAGCACACGCTCCAGCAGGTATATTTCACTGGTCACCCCGAAAGCCAACTCCTCACTTGGCGTCCTTTCATTCCAGTTCTCTGCTGCCAATGACTGGAACAAATTGTAAAAATAACTGAAGCTGGAGACTCATATCTCTCTCACTAACTTTAAGCATCAGCTGTCAGAGCAGCCTACAGATCATTGCACCTGTACACAGCACATCTGTAAATAACCCACCCAACTACCTCATCCCCATATTGTTATTTATTTTTTTGCTCCTTTGCACCCCAGTATCTCAACTTGCACATTCATATTCTGCTCATCTATCACTCCAGTGTTTCATTGCTAAATTGCAATTATTTTGCCACTATGGCATATAGACTTTTCAATTGTGTTATTGACAGTACTTTTGTTTATTCCATGTGTTACTCTGTGTTGTTTGTGTAGCACTGCTTTGCTTTATCTTGGCCAGGTCGCAGTTGTGAATGAGAACTTGTTCTCAACTGGCCTACCTGGTTAAATAAAGGTGAAATAAAATAAATAAAAACAAGCAAAGCATCAATACAGGGTCAAGATTGAATCCCACTACACCAGCTCTGACGCTCGTCGGATGTGGCAGGGCTTGAAAACTATTGCGGACTACAAAGGGAAACCCAGACGTGAGCTGCCCAGTGACGCGATCTTACCGGACGATTTAAATGCCTTTTATGCTCGCTTAGAGGCAAGCAACACTGAAGCATGCACGAGAGCACCAGCTGTTCTAGATGACTGTGTGATAACGCTCTCAGTAGCCAATGTGAAAAAAACATTTAAACAGGTCAACATTCATAAAGCCGCTGGGCCAGACAGATAACAAAGACTTGCACTCAAAGCATGCACGGAACAACTGTCAAGTGTCTTCACCGACATTTTCAAACTCTCGCTGACCGAGTCTGTAATACAGTTGAAGTCTGAAGTTTACATACACTTAGGTCATTAAAACTCGTTTTTCAACCAGCCCACAAATTTCTTGTTAACAAACTATAGTTTTGGCAAGTCGGTTAGGACATCTACTTTGTGAATGACAATTGCAGAAATTGTTTACAGACAGATTATTTCACTTATAATTCACTGTATCACAATTCCAGTGGGTCAGAAGTTTACATACACTAAGTTGACTGTGCCTTTAATTAACTTCTTGCTCCTACTTGAGACGCAGATGTCTCAAGTAGACACCTGGAAATGCAAATGCGCTACGCTAAATGCTAAATGTACTCGTTAAAACTCAAACGTTCATCAAAATGCACATGCAGGGTATTGAATTAAAGCTACACTCGTTGTGAACCTAGCCAACAAGTCAGATTTTTAAAATGCTTTTCGGACGAAAGCATGAGAAGCTATTATCTGATAGCATGCAACACCCCAAAATGCCTGAATGCGACGTAAACAAAGATTTAGCGTAGCCGGCGCTACACAAAACGCAGAAATAAAATATAAAACATTCATTACCTTTGACGAGCTTCTTTCTTGGCACTCCTATATGCCCCATAAACATCACTATTGGGTATTTTTTTTGTTTAAATCGGTCCATATATACCCAAAATAGCTTTCTATGGAAGCTGTGTAATTCAGAGAAAAACATCGTTTTAAAACGCAGCGTCATTTTTTAAAATTAAAAAAGTCGACGATAAACTTTCACAAAACACTTCGAAATACTTTTGTAATCCAACTTTAGGTATTAGTAAACATTTATAATCTATCAAAATGATTACAGGGCGATGTGTATTCAATAGCTCCTCGTCTTCAAATCAATGGCTGAAAATGTGCACTTCACAACATCCTGGCGGAGACCGGAAGAAATTGAATCCAGTTAGTTGGATTTACCAACAAAAAACTCCCTGGAAAATGACGACAATGGCGACATCGTGTGGAATCTGTAGGAATTGCATGCAGGTCCATAATTAATTTTGTGCCCTTTTAACAACCCATGAAAGTGACGCATGGAAATTATTTTTAGCTTTCAGAGAGCAGTTTTTCTTGCGCTTTTCGATGAAACACACGATCTGTTATAGTCTCAGCTGTGATTTAACCAGTTTTAGAAACTTCAGGGTGTTTTCTATCCACACATACTAATCATATGCATATACTATATTCCTGGCATGAGTAGCAGGACGCTGAAAAGTTGCGCGATTTTTAACAGAATGTTCGAAAAAGGAGGGGGTAGACTTAAGAGGTTTTAAACAGCTTTCCAAAAAATTAAGTCATGGCGTGATAAGCTTCTGATAGGCTAATTGACATCAATTGAGTCAATTGGATGTATTTCAAGGCTTACCTTCAAACTCAGTGCCTATTTGCTTGACATCATGGGGAAATCAAAAGAAATCAGCCAAGACCTCAGAAAAAAAAATTTAACCTCCACAAGTCTGGGTCATCCTTGGGAGCAATTTCCAATGCCTGAAGGTACCACGTTCATCTGTACAAACAATAGTATGCAAGTGTAAACACCATGGGACCACGCAGCCGTCATACCGCTCAGGAAATAGACTCGTTCTGTCTCTTAGAGATGAACGTACTTTGGTGCGAAAAGTGCAACTTTATCCCAGAACAACAGCAAATGACCCTGTGAAGATGCTGGAGAAAAAACAGGTACAAAAGTATTTATATCCACAGTAAAACGAGTCCAATATCAACATAACTTGAAAGGCCACTCAGAAAGGAAGAAGCCACTGCTCCAAAACCGCCATAAAAAAGCCAGACTACGGTTTGCAATTGCACATAGAAAATGTATGGGCAGAACTGAAAAAGTGTTTCTGAGCAAGGTGGCCTACAAACTCAGTTGCACCAGCTCTGTCAGGAGGAATGGGCCAAAATGCACCCAACTTATTGTGGGAAGCTTGTGGAAGGCTACCCGAAACGTTTGACCCAAGTTAAACAATTTAAAGGCAATGCTACCAAATACTAATTGAGTGTATGTAAACTTCTGACCCACTGGGAACGTGATGAAAGAAATAAAAGCTGAAATAAATAATTCTCTCAACTATCATTCTGACATTTCACATTCTTAAAATAAAGTGGTGATCCTAACTGACCTAAAACAGGGAATTTGTACTAGGATTAAATGTCAGGAATTGCGAAATCTGAGTTTAAATGTATTTGGCTAAGATGTATGAAACCTTCCGACATTAACTGTACCTATATGTTTTAAGCAGACCACGATAGTCCTTGTGCCCAAGGAAGTGAAGATAACCTGCCTAAATGATTACCGCCCCGTGACATTCACGTGAAGTGCTTTGAAAGGCTGGTCATGGCTCACATCAACACCCTAGACCAACTCCAATTCGCATACCGCCCCAACAGATCCACAGATGACGCAATCTCAATCACACTCCACACTGCCCTTTCTCACCTGGACAAAAGGAACACCTATGTGAGAATGTTGTTCATTGACTACAGCTTAGCGTTCAACACAATGGTGCCCATAGCTTATCACTAAACTAAGGACCCTGGGACTAAACACCTCCCTCTGTAACTGGCGGGCCGCCCCCAGGTGGTAAGAGTAGGTAACAACACATCTGCCATGCTGATCCTCAACACGGGGGCCCCTCAGGGGTGTGTACTTAGTCCCCTCCTGTATTCCCTGTTCACCCAAGACTGCGTGGCCAAACACGACTCCAACACCATCATTAAGTTTGCTGACGACACAACAGTGGTAGGCCTGATCACCGACAACGATGAGACGGCCAATAGGGAGGAGGTCAGAGAACTGGCAGTGTGGTGCCAGGACAACAACCTCTCCCTCAATGTGAGCAAGACTAAGGAGCTGATTGTTGACTACAGGAAAAGGTGGGCCGAACAGGTCCCCATTAACATAGACTTGTTTACGTGCTTCTGCTGCTGTGCGGTTTGTTGCTAACCTTACTTTGCTACCTGCCAACTTTACGGTTTTTACTTTTTATTTTTCCATTTTATTTTTCTACTTTGTTTTTTCCCTCGCTCTAATTTTTTCATTCAACTTTTTCACCCCGGATGCTTTATCTGGACGTTGTTCATCAGGACCTCCACCAGCCATCCTAGTAACATTAACATTTTGCCTTCTAATTGCAGTCGTGGTACTCATAATATACAGGAGAACGATCGCCTAATGGCGAGGATAGCCCTTCTTCAGACTCAATCGTTAGGCAAGGGTAATTTAAGTGTAGAAAGGATGAAACCGTGTCTGTGCCACCAATAAGTACCAATCTGTACCAATAAGTGCCAGCCACCAATTTGTCGTTCTGCCCCTGAACAAGGCACTTAACCCACTGTTCCTTGAAAATAAGAATTTGTTCTTAACTGACTTGCCAAGTTAAATGAAGGGGGGAAAAAAGTACAGATAGTAGTATAAATCCCCTCGCACAGTCAACGCAGCTGGAGGGAAATGCTGTAGGAATGCTCAACTGGTGTCGCTCATTCTGCAAAACAGAAACTTTCAACCGGTTCTCCCCATTAAGCAATGGGTAGGAGTCAGAGGCCGAGCCTTCTCTGGTCTCGCCTCCACCCGTTACGGGGTCTGAGACGCCGAAGCCTCCCACCATTAGCTTTGACAAATTGAAAACCCTAGTCATTGGCGACCCCATTACCCGTAGTAGTAGACTTAAAACGAATCATCCAGTGATCATACACTATGTACCAGGAGGCAGGGCTACCGACATTAAGGCTAATCTGACGATGGTGCTGGCTAAAACTGGCGAGTGTAGAGAGTATAGGGATATTGTTATCAACGTTGGCACCAACGATGTTAGGATGAAAGAGTCAGAGGTCACCAAGCCCAACATAGCTTCAGTGTGTAAATCAGCAAGCAAGATGTGTCGGCATCGAATAATAGTCTCCGGCCCCCTCCCAGTTAGGGGGAGTGATGAGCTCTACAGCAGTCTCACAACTCGCTGGTTGAAAACTGTTTTCTGTTCCTCCCAAAAGATTTGTAGATAATTGGCCCTCCTTCCGGGACTCACCCACAAACAGGTCCAAGCCTGGCCTGCTGAGGAGTGACGGACTCCATCCTAGCTGGAGGGGTGCTCCCATCTTATCTATGAACATAGACAGGGCTCTAACTCCCCTGGCCCTACAATAAGATAGGGTGCAGGCCAGGCAGCAGGCTGTCAGCCAGCCTCCCAGCTTAGTGCAGTCTGCCACTAGCACAGTCAGTGTAGTCAGCTCAGCTATCCCCATTGTCTGTGCCTCGATCTAGGTTGGGCAAAACTAAACATGGCGGTGTTCGCCTTAGCAATCTCACTGGAATAAAGACCTCCTCCATTCCTGTCATTATTGAAAGAGATTGTGATTTCTCACATCTCAAAATAGGGCTACTTAATGTTAGATCCCTCACTTCCAAGGAAGTTATAGTCAACTAATCACTGATCATAATCTTGATGTGATTGGCCTGACTGAAACATGGCTTAAGCCTGATGAATTGAATGTGTTAAATGAGGCCTCTCCTCCTAGTTACACGAGTGACCATATCCCCCGCACATTCCGCAAAGGCGGAAGTGTTGCTGACATTTAGGATAGAAAATTTTATTATACAAAAAAAACAACTGTGTTTTCATCTTTTGAGCTTCCAGTCATGAAATCTACGCAGCCTACTCAATCACTTTTTATAGCTACTGTTTATAGGCCTCCTGGGCCATATACAGCATTCCTCGAAAAGTTCCCTGAATTCCTATCGGATCTTGTAGTCATGGCAGATAATATTCACATTTTTGGTGACTTTAATGTTCGCATGAGAAGTCCACAGACGCAGTAACAAAGGCTTTATAAGCCATCATTGACTCAGTGCATTTTGAATAAATGTTGTGGATCTTAATGTTGTGGATCTGTCAGCAAACCATTTTATTACGTGCAATCGCAACAAATAATCTGCTCAGACGCCAACCAAGGATCATCAAAAGCCGTGCTATAAATTCTCGGACAACCCAAAAATTCCTAGATGCCCTTCCAGCCTCCCTCCACCTACCCAAGGAGGTCAGAGTAAAAAAATAAGTTAACCACCTAACTGAGGAACTCAATTTAACCTAGATGTACCCTAGATGCAGTCGCACCCCTAAAAACAAAAAACATTTGTCATAAGAAACTAGCTCCCTGGTATACAGAAAATACCCGAGCTCTGAAGCAAGTTCCAGAAAATTGGAACGGAAAGGGCGCTACACTAAACTGGAAGTCTTCCAACTAGCTTGGAAAGACAGTACCGTGCAGTATAGAAGAGCCCTCACTGCTGCTCGATCATCCTATTTTTCCAACTTAATTGAGGAAAATAAGGACAATCCGAAATGTATTTTTGATACTGTCGCAAAGCTAACTAAATAACAACATTCCCCAAGAGAGGATGGCTTTCACTTCAGCAGTGAGAGATTCATGAACTTCTTTGACGAAACGATCATGATCATTAGAAAGCAAAATATGGACTCCTCTTTAAATCTGTGTATTTCTCCAAAGCTCAGTTGTCCTGAGTCTGCACAACACTGCCAGGACCTAGGATCAAGGGAGACGCTCAAGTTTTTTAATACTACTGTATATCTCTTGACACATTGATGAAAATAGTCATGGTCTCTAAACCTTCAAGCTGCATACTGGACCCTATTCCAATTAAACTGCTGAAAGAGCTGCTTCCTATACATGGCCCTCCTATGTTGAACATAATAAACGGCTACAAATCCATTGGATGTGTACCATACTCACTAAAAGTGTCAGTAATAAAGCCTCTCTTGAAAAAGTCAAACCTTGACCCAGAAAATATAAAAAACTATCAGCCTATAAGGAATCTCCCATTCATCTCAACATTTAAAAAAAACTGTGCTACAGCTTGGTTTTAGACCACATCATAGCACTGATATTGCACTTGTGAAGGTGGTAAATGACCTTTTAATGGTGTCAGACCGAGGCTCAGCATCTGTCCTCGTGCTCCTAGACCTGAGTGCTGCATTTCATACCATCGATCACCACATTCTTTTGGAGAGATTGGAAACCCAAGTTCTGGCCTTCTTTATATCTTCTCTGTCGGAAAGATATCAGTTTGCCTCTGTAGATGGTTTGTCCTTTGACAAATCAACTGTACATGTCGGTGTTCCTCAAGGCTCAGTTTTAGGACCACTATTGTTTTCACTATATATTTTACCTCTTGGTGATGTCATTCGGAACACAATGTCAACTTTCACTGCTATGCGGACAACACACAGCTATACAGTTTGATTGAACATGGTGAATCCCCAAAATTGCCCTCGCTGGAAGCCTGTGTTTCAGACATGAGGAAGTGGATGGCAGCAAATGTTCTACTTTTAAACTCGGACAAAACAGAGATGCTAGTTCTAAGTCCCAAGAAACAAAGAGATCTTCTGTTGAATCTGACAATTAACCTTGATGGTTGTACAGTCGTCTTAAATAAAACTGTGAAGGACCTCAGCGTTACTATGGACCCTGATCTCTCTTTTGATGACCATATCAAGACTGTGTCAAGGACAGGTCTTTACCATCTACGTAACATTTCAAAAATCTGGATATTTCTGTCCAAAAATGACGCAGAAATATGTATCCATGCTTATGTCACTTCTAGATTAAACTACTGCAAAGCCATACTTTCCGGCTACCCAGATAAAGCCCTACATAAACTTCAGTTAGTGCTAAATACGGCTGCTAGAATCTTGACTAGAACCAAAAAAAGTGCTAGCCTCTCTACGCTGGCTTCCTGTTAAGGCTGTGGCTGATTTCAAGGTTTTACTGCTAACCTACAAAGCATTACATAGGCTTGCTCCTACCTATCTTTTCGTTTTGGACCCGTCGTACAAACCTCCATGTACACTATGGTCACAAGTTCCTTGGTGTCCAACAAATCACCAACAAACTATCCAAACTATACAAAGACAGTCATGAAGAGTTCATGACAAACCCTTTTCCCCCTCAAGAGACTGAAAATATTTGCCATTTGTCCCCAGATCCTCAAAAGGTTCTACAGCAGCACCATCGAGAGCATTCTGACCAGTTGCATCACCGCCCGGTATGGCAACTGCTCGGCATCTGATCATAAGGCGCTACAGAGGGTAGTGTGAATGGCCCAGTACATCACTTGGGCCAAGCTACCTGCCGTCCATGACCTACATAATAGGCGATGTCAGAGGAAAGCCCATAAAATTGTCAGAGACTCCAGTCACCCAAGTTATAGACTGTTTTCTCTGCTACTGCACGTCAATCGGTACCGGAGCACCAAGTCTAGGACCAAAAGGCTCCTCAACAGCTTCTACCCCCAAGCCATAAGACTGCTGAACAATTAATAAAATCGCAACCAGACAATTTACATTGACCCCCCCCCCCCCCCCTTTTGTACACTGTTGCTATTCACTGTTTGTTTGTTACCTATGAATAGTCACTTCACCCCTACCTACATGTACAGATTACCTCAACCACACTGGTGCCCCCTGTATATAGCCTTGTTATTGTTATTCTTATTGTGTTACTTTTTATTTGTATTTTTTCCTTTAGTCTACTTGGTAAGTATGTTCTTCTTCTTCAACTACGCTGTCCGTTAATGGCTTGTAAGTAAGTATTTCACCTTAAAGCCTACACTTGTTGTATTCAGCGCATGTGACAAATAAAATTTGATTTGAGTTGATTTCCTGGTCAATAAAAATAACTAGTGCCCAGAGTGTTTCAATAATAAGCTATAGCATTTCACGGTAAAGCCTACACTTGTTGTATTCGGGGCATGTGACAAATAAAATTAGATTTAATTTGATTTGATTTACTGGTCAATAAAAAGCTATAACTAAGTCCCAGAGTGTTTCCTGGTCTATAGTAAGCAATAACTAGGGCCAAGAGCGTTTCCTGGTCACTAATAAGCTATAACAACGGCCCAGAATGTTTCCTGGTCTATAATAAGCTAGAACTATGGCCCAGGGTGTTTCCTGGTCTATAATAAGCTAGAACTATGGCCCAGAGTGTTTCCTGGTCAATAATAAACTATAACTAGGGCCCAGAGTGTTTCAATAATAAGCTTTAACTAGCGCCAAGAGTGTTTCAATAATTAGCATCATCGAGGGTCCAGAGTGTTTCTTGGTATATAATAACCTATAACTAGGGCTCAGAGTCTTTCAATTGTAAGCTATAGCTAGGGCCCAGAGTTCGTGCTGGTCTATAATAAGTTACAGTATAACTAGATCCCAGAGGGTTTCAATAATAAGCTTTAACTACATCCACGAGTGTTTCCTGGTCTAAGATAAGCTATAACTAGGGCCCAGATTGTTTTCTGGTCAATAATTAGATATAACTAGGACCCAGAGTGTTTCAATAATAATCTATAACAAGGGCCCAGAGTGTTTCAATAATAAGCTATAACTAGGAACCAGAGTGCTTCCGGGTCTATGATAAGCTATAACTAGAGCCCAGAGTGTTTCCTGGTCAATATTAAGCTACTACGGTCCAGAATATTTCAATAATAAGCTATTGCTAGTGCCCAGAGAGTTTTTACTGGTCTATAATAACCTATATCTAAGGCCCAGAGTGTTTCCTGGTTAGGACATGTTGTCAAGGGAAAACTCATGGTCCTAAACTATAGGGCCCAGAGTTTCTGGGTGTATCAATTCCCTAACTATAATCAACGCCACTCCTTCCTAAGGAGGGAGGTGTCTAAATAGGATGGGGAAATGGCAGGGGGTTGATAGCTGCCTCCATGTCTGAAATAAACAAGGTAATGATAAGGAAATAGATACATGGAGCCACTCCAGCTCAGCCAATTAGCTTACAGATAGAGCTGTATTAGCCAATGAAAACATAACTCCCCAGGTGACTTAAATGAATGAGTTTCAGTGCCAAGTAGTGAGTAAATTCTGCAGTGAAAGTGTTTTCCCCCTTCCTATCTCTTCCTATGTTACTTATAGGGATGCATTATAGGGATGAATCATAATCTGTGAATAGAGGATGTGTATATTGGGGTAATCGTGTATATTGGTAATGTGCCATTTGCCCTTGAGGGATGGTTATAAAACTAGTTTCTAGTTTCTGAAGTTGGGACGTGAATCAGTCAGTTGCATTCATATTCAGAAACCTCGGTCTACTCTGTTTGTTTGTATCGGGGGACTTGATACTGTGTGATATGTGTCAGGGCCAGTAAATGAATGGATTGTCATGGTAATCAAACATGACTCCTCAGATACATCCCAAATGCCTCTCTATTCCTTATATAGTGCAATACTTTTTTACCAGAGCCCTTATGGGCCCTGATCGAAAGTAGTGCACTAAATAGGGAATAGGGTTCCATTTGGGACACAACCCTCATTTCAGTTCCACTCAGCCTGCTCCAGGGAGAGGGAGAAGCCATCCCAGCGTCCTCTCTTATTTACATATTTTTTAGATGGATCACTGACACAC
This sequence comes from Oncorhynchus clarkii lewisi, assembly GCF_045791955.1. Lineage (NCBI taxonomy): Eukaryota > Metazoa > Chordata > Actinopteri > Salmoniformes > Salmonidae > Oncorhynchus > Oncorhynchus clarkii. The sequence goes on along the minus strand of NC_092151.1, from coordinate 18,168,453 downwards.
ACCATACCTGAATAACAACTGAGAGAATTCTTAAAATGGATCATATACACGCCAGGGCTTGGGTTGGATGTTAACAAAATAATGGAGGTTACTATACTGTAGGTCTAGTTTTAAAGGCACTTTTAAAGGGGAATAGCTCCATAGGGGGTGTCATGTTTTATGTGTGAGGATAAGAAGTGGATGTGAAATGGAGGGATAGTCTCCTTTTTTGTACTTCTGAGATTACATAAGTATATAAAGCAGGAAGACACATTGATGTACAGTATGCCCCAGAAATTGAGAATGTCTGACAACTTTCAACAATTTCCTACTACTCCTTCAAAACTGACCTCATTAAATCTAAACAACTTAAGTTTTCCGTTGCATATATCGGTATATTAGGGGATTGTTCCTGCAATATCTTTGTGTATGCAAGCCCTGTGGAATAATTGATGCTTGCAGTAAACAGATATAGAATACCACCACTACCAGAAATGTTGTCCATCTCAGGATCCCTCTTGGATGCAGACATCAGAACGAAGCCACGGGGCAAAACCCATTAACCTTGTCATTACCTTCTCCTCCTCCCTGAGAGAGAGACAGAGACAGGGGGGGGGGAGAATAGCTCTTCCTCTCTTCCTCTGAGATAGCTGGGCTAGCTTGAGAGAGGAGAGAACAGAAGAGAGAACACATCATCACTCCTGTGGATCGGGGGGCCTTCAGGCCAGAGTAGCCTGAGGGAATGAGAGAGGCAAAGGACGAGAGAGGAGAAGAGATTGAGTACAGAGGAGAGCGAGTAAAAAGAATGAGAAATGTGAAAGGGAGAGATGGGAGCAGAAGTGGTGCAGTAATGATGGCCATAACTAGATAACTTCACTACGGTTTTCCATTCACTATGGTTTTCCATTGTAGATTTCAGTGGTTCCCTTTGAATGGTTACTGCCAATTCCAGGGTAATGAAATTGCGCTGAGACTGATTTTTCACTTAAAATGTATGCCAAGCAAAAACCATTGATTTCAAAGTTTAGGAAATGATACAATATGCACAAGGACTACTTTTGACAAAGAAAGTTTTACAAAAACACGTTTACTGGAAGAACTAGACTGATACAGAGTTCTGTAAAATCTCCCTCAGTTTGTTATATGACCACGTGTTAAATATCTGCTCTGAATGAAGATTGAAACATGTATACAGAAGAATGGGGTGTCAGATGTGCCATGACAACTTGAGTTTGAAAAAATCTATTTTGGTTATTGAACTACAGTAAGTGAAGTGAATTTACATCCGGTTATAGAATTGCGGTAACGGAATATTATCATTGGTCCCTGATCTGCACAACACAGAAATGCATCATGATGGATATGAATGTCATCCTCTTCATGGTGAAGTATCCTAAACAGGTTCACACAGGTAGAAATATGCAATATCCTCCTTTGCATATTTGGGCATTATTCTACATACTGGCAATTATTTTAATGAGATCCACCACCAAACAAGACCAAATTGGGTTGGTCCGAACCGGACCAAATCTGAAGCAATCACAGTCTATGTTTTCCAAATTTGGACATCAAAGTATAGCATAGTAGAGCTCAGTAGAGTACAGCACAGCACAGTAGAGTAGAGTTCAGTTAAGTATATTACAGTATAGTTTAGCAAGGTAAAGTACATTAAAGTGTACTCAACTCTAGTGTGCTCTACTGTGTACTGTATTAAACTCTACTCCACTCTATTCCATTCTATTGTGCAGTACACTACAGGACTGTACTGTACTGAACTATACTACCTTTATTTACTGTACTGTACTGTACTGAACTATACTCCACTTTTATTTACTGTACTGTAGCGTACTGCAGTGTTTTCTACAAGTACATAGAGTAGCCAGCCAAATAGAAGACATCAGCCAGGCACCCCCAGGCCGGGGTTAGACTTTTTTTTACCAAAGGAGCTCTAATTTTGTGGCCTTTAGTACATTCTAATGCCTTGATTCCATCTGAAATATCAAAATGACTGAGTACCTTATCGAGTTTACCTCCCAGATTTGAAAAATGCATTGTTGTATTGTATAGTAAGACATGTGTACAATTGAAATTACTGAGAATATATGAATTCAGTGTATTGTTAGTTATTTTGGATATTGTCTAGGTCTAGGCCTATGCGATCAGGACTATTTTATAAAAGAGCATTATACCTTTAACCTGTCTTCTCTTGAGATTAAATTCTTATTTACTGTTTTAGTGCAAGATATGAATTAACACAAATATGTTTGAAGTAAATAGCCCAATGAAATAAACATTCCACATTATCTTGAAAAAAATGTATTAAAGGTTTTGTTTTTCCAGGTTTCATTATTTCAGTTTTTCACACTTTTGTTTAATAGAAAAACAATAAAATGTAATATTCTAAGTTCACAACAATGGTTAAAGGAAAACCACCAAAAAACGACGTATTTGTTTTTATTTCATTAGTCCATTATTGATATAGTCCCAAAACGTTTTGCATGTCAGCAATCTAGTTTTCAAGAAATATAACTTTTAATATACAGAAATAAAGCCATTGTGATGCATTTTGTCTTTTGGTACTGTAACGATGCGCACTGAGAGTCGGGAAGCAAGTTCAGGGAGTGAGTGTTTTAATAAATAAACACAACATAATACAAAATAAGAAACACGAACAATGCACAGACATGACACAGGAACAGAAACAATAACGCCTGGGGAAGGAACCAAAGGGAGTGACGTATATAGGGAAGATAATCAGGGAAGTGATGGAGTCCAGGTGATTCTGATGACACGCAGGTACACGTAATGATGGTGATAGGTGTGCGCCATAACGAGCAGCCTGGTGACCTAGAGGCCGGAGAGGGAGCACACGTGACAGATAAAATGGCTTGCAAAAGTATTCACCCCCCTTGACATTTTTCCTATTTTGTTGCCTTACAACCTGGAATTAAAATTGATTTGTTGGGGGTTTGTATCATTTGATTTACACAACATGCCTACCACTTTGAAGATGCAAAATATTTTTTCTTGTGAAAAAACGACCACCCCTCATCACTGTTCCAAGATGGCGTAGCAGTCAGACGTCTTGTCCTGTCATGTATATATAATTTTTACATATTTTTCTTCGCATATCTTTTAAAATATTTTGCTAAACCTCAACACCTAAATACTCTCCTGCAACCCGCCTCACCCAATGTAGCGTGGATCAGCTTTTTTTTCTTCTAAAGAGTTATATTTACTTCGGATCTGGAACCCCTCAACTGAAGCTAGCCAGCTAACTACCATCTATTAGTCAGCAAACCATTGCTAGCGGTCATCAGCTAACCTTTAGCTCGGAAAGCTCTCCCCAACAACCAACTAACTTCTAGCCCTTGCTATCTGCTTGCTTGCTAATTCGGCCTGCTAACTGCTAGCCTGCCCCGGTCTACTAACCGCTAGCTTGTTTAGCCCCGGTCTGCTAACTGCTAGCTTGTTTAGCCCCGGCCTACTAACTGTTAGCTTTTTAGCACAGGCCTGCTAACTGTCTGAATCGCCGTGTCCCCAGCTAGCACAACCACTCACCGGACCCATATTTATTTTCAATCTCTTTTCGATTTTTAATTCGATTATACCTTCCGGTGACCTGCCTCACCCAATGTGATACGGAATCGCTATTATTTTTTATTTTTAGAACACATTCAAGAACCTCCAGAAGCTAACCAGCTAACTAGCTACAAGCTATTTAGTCATTGTTAGCCACTGCTAGCGGCTTTTACCTTCTGCACAGCCAGCCAGTTTTTTTTTGCCTGGATAACTGTCTCTCCACAACAACTGCCATATCCCTAAGGCCCACTTCCCGGCCTACTCAACTGTTCACCCGAACCACACTCATACACGGCTAGAGCCCAATACTCCATCGGATCCTTGCTGTAAACTTGGCTACATAGCTGATGCCTGCTGGACACTGTGATCACTTGGCTACATAGCTGATGCCTAATCACGATACTCCATTCTGTTTGTTTATGTTTTTATCTGTCAGCCCCAGCCGCACTCAGGCTCTGTGTGTAGTTAATCCGACCCTCTCTGCCTAGTCAACGCCATTTTACCTGCTGTTGTTGTGCTAGCTGATTAGACTTCTGTGAACGAAAAAGCCTTGGTTTCATGCATGTCAACATCAGAAACCTCCTCCCTAAGTTTGTTTTACTCACTGCTTTAGCACACTCTGCTAACCCTGATGTCCTTGCGGTGTCTGAATCCTGGCTTAGGAAGGCCACCAAAAATTCTGAGATTTCCATACCCAACTATAACATTTTCCGTCAAGATAGAACTGCCAAAGGGGGAGGAGTTGCAGTCTACTGCAGAGATAGCCTGCAAAGTAATGTCATGCTTTCCAGGTCCATACCCAAACAGTTCGAACTACTAATTAAAAAAATTACTCTCTCCAGAAATAAGTCTCTCACTGTTGCCGCCTGCTACCGACACCCCTCAGCTCCCAGCTGTGCCCTGGACACCACTTGTGAATTGATCGCCCCCCATCTAGCTTCAGAGTTTGTTCTGCTAGGTGACCTAAACTGGGATATGCTTAACACCCCGGCAGTCCTACAATCTAAGCTAGATGCCCTCAATCTCACACAAATCATCAAGGAACCCACCAGGTACAACCCTAAATCTGTCAACAAGGGCACCCTCATAGACGTCATCCTGACCAACTGGCCCTCCAAATACACCTCCGCTGTCTTCAACCAGGATCTCAGCGATCACTGCCTCATTGCCTGTATCCGCTACGGATCCACAGTCAAACGACCACCCCTCATCACTGTCAAACGCACCCTAAAACACTTCTGCGAGGAGGCCTTTCTAATCCACCTGGCCCGGGTATCCTGGAAGGATATTGACCTCATCCCGTCAGTTGAGGATGCCTGGTCATTCTTTAAAAGTAACTTCCTCACCATTTTAGATAAGCATGCTCCGTTCAAAAAATGCAGAACTAAGAACAGATATAGCCCTTGGTTCACTCCAGACCTGACTGCCATCGACCAGCACAAAAACATCCTGTGGCGGACTGCAATAGCATCGAATAGTCCCCGCGATATGCAACTGTTCAGGGAAGTCAGGAACCAATACACCCAGTCAGTCAGGAAAGCCAAGAACTCCAAAAAGTTCTGGGACACTGTAAAGTCCATGGAGATCAAGAGCACCTCCTCCCAGCTGCCCACTGCACTGAGGCTAGGTAACACGGTCACCACCGATAAATCCATGATTATTGAAAAGTTCTACAAGCATTTCTCAACGGCTGGCCATGCCTTCCTGCTGGCTACTCCAACCTCGGCCAACAGCTAAGCTGTGTTTTGCTGTATTGCACTTGTGATTTCAGGAAAATTAAATATTTGTAGTAATTTCATTTGAATTTGACGCTCTGCAATTCAGCGGATGTTGACGAAAATGATTCCGCTAACGGGATGGGTGCATCAAGAAGTTTTAAATGCTAGTAAAACTAAATGCTAAATGGACCAAAAAACTGACAGCTGTGCCATATAAATTGCAAAATAGTTGGGAATAGATTTTCGATGTACCCATTCCATGGCACATGGTTTATGAATTGATACGCAAAACAACGCTGGATTCAAAACTTCAAATTTTTTAATAAAAATTACTATACAAAATTCTTGCAACTAATAGAATGTTATGTTATGGGGGATACAATCTTCCCAGCTCTGCAGATTCTGCTGTGAGGGGGCAGAGTCATTGGATCATTTATTTTGGTATTGTCCATATGTAGCTCATTTTTGGTCACAGGTCCAGGAATGGCTGAAGAATTGCAACATTTGCCTAGAACTAACACTACAGATAGCAATACTGGGTGACTTGAAAAGCCATAGTCAATCAATCAATAATATAATAATTATTTTAGCAAAAAAAATGTTTTATTTATTTACAATCTGTAGAAGCTATGAGAATAGGAAGGTTCAGTTATTTTGTGAAGCATCACAGCACAGTTGAAAAATATATGGCAAGTAGAAATTCGAAATGGATGATGTTGAGAGACAGATGGGAGGGGTTGAGTGGAGCTGAAGAGCGGGATTAATAACAAGATAAACAATGTAGGGCATAAGGGATCTGTAGAATGTATATAGGTTCGGAGCTTTTGTGAAATAGCATAGTTACAAATAGAAATCAAACTGGATCAGAAATAGAGGAAGGACTAAGAACAAACAAGAGAAAACTACTGTAAAGTAGACTGTGTCTGTAGAGTGTGTATGAGATGTATGGATTGAAGGTAGCAGCAAAAGTGTTTATTAGTTTACTCCAATTGGGGGATCGGCGGAAGGGTTTGCAGGAAATAATAATAAAGGTATATTCTTTTAAAAAGTATGTATGTCTATATAGGTATGTGTATACAGTATATATGCATGCGTGTATGGTATATATATTTACCAAACAAATATGGGGGATTGGAAATGATGCAGACAATTACATTGGAAGCAACATTCTTTCCGCAATATTAAGCTGATCCACCCTCCAAAAAAAACATTAAAAATTAAAATACATATATATTTTTTTAATGCATTCTCTTCAACTGATCGCTGCCCGCACCCGCCCGCCCGACTAGCATCACTACTCTGGACGGTTCTGACTTAGAATATGTGGACAACTGCAGATACCTAGGTGTCTTGTTAGACTGTAAACTCTCCTTCTAGATTCGCATCAAGCATCTCCAATCCAAAATTAAATATAGAATCGTCTTCCTATTTCGCAACAAAGCCTCCTTCACTCATGCTGCTAAACAAAACCTCGTAAAACGGATTATCCTTCCGATCCTCGACTTCAGCAATGTAATTTACAAAATAGACTCCAACACTTTACTCAGCAAATGGGATGTAGTCTATCACAGTGCCATCCGTTTTGTCACCAAAGCCCCATATACCACCCACCACTGCAACCTGTACGCTCTCGTCGGCTGGCCATCGCTTCATATTTGTCGCCAAACCCACTGGCTCCAGGTCATCTATAAGTCTTTGCTAGGTAAACCCCGCCTTCTATCAGCTCACTGGTCACCATAGCAACACCCACCCGTAGCATGTGCTCCAGCAGGTATATTTCACTGGTCATCCCCAAAGTCAACACCTACTTTGGCCGACTTTCCTTCCAGTTTTCTGCTGCGGGTGACTGGAACTAATTGCAAAAATCCCTGAAGCTGGAGACTCATATTTTTGCTCTTTTGCACCCCTTTATCCCTACTTGCAAATCTTCATCTGCACACATCACTCCAGTGTTTAATTGCTAAATTGTAATTATTATCGTCACTATGGCCTATTTATTGCCTTACCTCCCTAATCTTACTACATTTGCATACACTGTATATAGATTTTTATTTTGTGTTATTGACTGTATGTTTGCTTATCCCATGTGTAACTCTGTGTTGTTGTTTTTGTCGAACTGCTTTGCTTTATTTTGGCCAGGTCGCAGTTGTAAATGAGAACTTGTTCTCAATTAGCCTACCTGGTTAAATAAAGGTGAAATAAAAATAAATATTAAAAAAGTACAAACGCAGAGTCATGTCTTAAGTGTAAAACTAACAATGACTCAATAATCTATGCCTTCTTGGAACGCTATAAAGTCCAAAAGTTATGGGCAGAGTAAGAAAGTTGGCTGTCAGAAGTGTTTCAATGTATATTAACTTAACACATCTGTCTGCACATTGCAAATCAAATTCAAATGTTATTGGTTGCATACACATATTTAGCAGTTGTTATTGCATGTGTAGCGAGATGCTTGTGTTCCTAACTCCAACAGTGCAATAATATCTAACAATACACAACAATACACACAAAAAGTAAAAGTAAAAGAAAGGAATTGTAGAAATATTAGGATGATTGAAAATGTATATACAGTATATATGCCTTAATTTCAACAACAATATAGCATTGTAGCTTTCATTTGACACCCAATGTGTCATGCTCCTATGAACTTTACATGTTTGTGCTCATGGGTCCTTTACAATGGAAATGTTACTACTTTATTTCTGTTTGTGCTCCAATGCTATTCATAAAACCATTAATGGATATCTCGAGCAAATAGCTCTGGTCCAGAGTGTTAGTGCAGTTTGAGCCCAGTGGTTCACAAACTAGGTTGCGTGATCAGCCTGCTGTCTCCATCTATACCCCCTTGACAAATATGTCTGCTGTACTGATGACACCTTTGCTCAGTTCAATAGAGTTCACTAGCCACACTAGACTTCTGCCTGTGCACTTCTGCTCTTGGTTCCAAAAACACTGCTCTAAGCCTTTTCTCTGTATAGCTAAGCAGCTGTACAGCAACACTCCACCTCTGTACTGTGAACTGCTTCTCGGTTTTAGTTGTTCTTGGATACAATTAATCCTGCAGTGCTTTTCTGTTCAGATTAACGGTTCTCTACCCCTGCAATATACTGTACTCTATGTCATGTTGGCATGAAGGATCGGGAGACAGACGCAGGAATGCAAAATATTTTTTTTATTTAGCCCAAAATACGGCGTGCCATGTAAACACGCAGGGACGAAGACCAAACAAACACGTAACAAAAACACAGGGTTGAAACCCAAATATAAGTTTGAGGAGTACCTCGAATACATAACATGAGCACAATCATTAACACACGGGATGAGACCCGTAATCATCTGCGCAATCAACAATGGCACAAAAGCCCAAAACACAAAGCACAGGTACTCACACTTTAATTAAGTAATTTTTCCAACAATTGTTTACAGAAAGATTATTTCACTTATCATTCACTGTATCACAATTCCAGTGGGTCAGAAGTTTACATACACTAAGTTGACTTTGCCTTTAAACAGCTTAGAAAATTCCAGAAAATTATGTCATGGCTTTAGAATCAAATCAAATTAATTTATATAGCCGTTCGTACATCAGCTGATATCTCAAAGTGCTGTACAGAAACCCAGCCTAAAACCCCAAACAGCAAGCAATGCAGGTGTAGAAGCACGGTGGCTAGGAAAAACTCCCTAGAAAGGCCAAAACCTAGGAAGAAACCTAGAGAGGAACCAAGCTATGAGACGTGGCCAGTACTCTTCTGTCTGTGCCGGGTGGAGATTATAACAGAACATGGCCAAGATGTTCAAATGTTCATAAATGACCAGCATGGTCAAATACTAATAATCACAGTAGTTGTCGAGGGTGCAGCAAGTCAGCAACTCAGGAGTAAATGTCAGTTGGCTTTTCATAGCCAATCATTAAGAGTATCTCTACCACTCCTGCTGTCTCTAGAGATTTGAAAACAGCATGTCTGGGACAGGTAGCACGTCCGGTGAACAGGTCAGGATTCCATAGCCGCAGGCAGAACAGTTGAAACTGGAGCAGCAGCACGGCCAGGTGGACTGGGAACAGCAAGGAGTCATCATGCCAGGTAGTCCTGAGGCATGGTCCTAGGGCTCAGGTCCTCAGAGAGAGAGAAAGAAAGAGATAAAGAGAGAATTAGAGAGAGTATACTTAAATTCACACAGGATACCGGATAAGACAGGAGAAGTACTCCAGATATAACAAACTGACCCTAGCCCCCTGACACATAAACTACTGCAGCATAAATAGGCTGAGACAGGAGGGGTCAAGAGACACTGTGGCCCCATCCGATGATATCCCCGGACAGGGCCAAACAGGAAGGATATAACCCCACCCACTTTGCCAAAGCACAGCCCCCACACCACTAAAGGGATATCTTCAACCACCAATTTACCATCCTGAGACAAGGCAGAGTATAGCCCACAAAGATCTCCGCCACGGCATAACCCAAGGGAAGCTTCTGATAGGCTAATTGACATCATTTGAATCAATTGGAGGTGTACCTGTGGATGTGTTTCAAGGCCTACCTTCAAACTCAGCGCCTCTTTGCTTGACATCATAGGAAAATCAAAAGAAATTAGCCAAGAACTCATCCTTGGCAGCAATTTCCAAATGCCTGAAGATACCACGTTCATCTGTACGCAAGTATAAACACCATGGGACCACATAGCCGTCATGACCCTCAGGAAGGAGATGCGGTCTGTCTCCTAGAGATGAACGTACTTTGGTGCGAAAAGTGCAAATCAATCCCAGAACAACAGCAAAGGACCTTGTGAAGATGCTGGAGGAAACAGGTACAAAGGTGTCTATATCCACAGTAAAACGAGTCCTATATCGTCATAAACTGAAAGGCCGCTCAGTAAGGAAGATGCCACTGCTCCAAAACTGCCATAAATGGCATCATGAGGATGGAAAACTATGTGGATATATTGAAGCAACATCTCAAGACATCAGTCAGGAAGTTAAAGCCTGGTCGCAAATGGGTTTTCCAAATGGACAATGACCCCAAGTATACTTCCAAAGTTGTGGCAAAATGGCTTAAGGACAACAAAGTCAAGGTATTGGAATGTCCATCACAAAGCCCTGACCTCAATCTTATAGACAATGTGTTGGCAGAACTGAAAAAGTGTTTCTGAGCAAGGAGGCCTACAAACCTGACTAAGTTACCCCAGCTCTGTCAGGAGGAATGGGCCAAAATTCACTCAGTTTATTGTGGGAAGCTTGTGGAAGGCTACCCGAAACGTTTGACTACCCGAAACATTTAACATTTGGGAATGTCATGAAAGAAATAAAAGCTGAAATAAATCATTCTCTCTACTATTATTCTGACATTTCACATTCTTAAAATAAATTGGTGATTTACAGGGAATTTTTACCGGGATTAAATGTCAGGGATTGTGAAGAATTTAGTTTAAATGTATTTGGCTAAGGTGTATGTAAACTTCCGACTTCAACTGTAGTACTAATTTCTCCCAATAAATATATTTCTAACTGAGAGTTGTGAGAACTAGATGTAGAACACTGTTATATTGTCGATGGTGCTAGCCCTATGTGAGTGGTGTGGGGCTCAGAGTAGAAGTAGCATGGTCTCCCTTGCTAGCCCTATGTGAGCAGTGTGGGGCTCAGAGTAGCAGTAGCATGGTTTCCCTTGCTAGCCCTATGTGAGCGGTGTGGGGCTCAGAGTAGCAGTAACATGGTGTCCCTTGCTAGCCCTATGTGAGCGGTGTGGGGCTCAGAGTAGCAATAGCATGGTGTCCCTTGCTAGCCCTATGTGAGCGATGTGTGGCTCAGAGTAGCAATAGGATGGTGTCCCTTTGCTAGCCCTATGTGAGCGGTGTGGGGCTCAGAGTAGCAGTAGCATAGTGTCCCTTGCTAGCCCTATGTGAGCGATGTGTGGCTCAGAGTAGCAGTAGGATGGTGTCCCTTTGCAAGCCCTAGGGCAAGTGCATCAAAAGAGTTGCTTTCTCAGTTGCAAAAGCAGCAAGGACTTTCACAAAGCTACGTTCAGCAATCGACAGAATTCCGAGAGCTAGCTATGTACTGTCCCACAAAATTGCTAAACATAGCAAGCCATTCGCTGAGGGCGAATTAATTAAAGAATGTTTAAGCGACTCTGCAGTAATACTTTGCCCCGACGAGAGAGAACCGTTTGAAAATGTTTCCCTGTCAAGACAAACAGTGACACGGCGGGATTATTCGTGTCATGTTGCTCGTTAAGGTTGTGCCTTGTTTATTTTCACATATTATACCAAGTGTGTATAAGTTTAGGAGCATTGTTTTTCCACCTTCCGTGAGTAACTGGTTTCTCTTTTGTAGAGGGCGTTTATTTTGGTATTGTACCTGACCTATATGTTTGTGGACTTGCCTATTAAAAAACACTACTCGGACATCTCTGCTCTCCTGCACTTGACTCCTTCACCTACCTCTAAACACAATCTCGTAACAGCGTGTTGAGGACATCGCAGATGATATGGTTGTCTTCAACCAGGATCTCAGCGATCACTGCCTCAATGCCTGTATCCGCTACGGATCCGCAGTGAAATGACCACCCCTCATCACTGTCAAACGCTCCCTAAAACACTTCTGCGAGGAGGCCTTTCTAATCGACCTGGCCCGGGTATCCTGGAAGGATATTGACCTCATCCCGTCAGTTGAGGATGCCTGGTCATTCTTTAAAAGTAACTTCTTCACCATTTTAGATAAGCATGCTCCGTTCAAAAAAATGCAGAACTAAGAACAGATATAGCCCTTGGTTCACTCCAGACCTGACTGCCCTCGACCAGCACAAAAACATCCTGTGGCGGACTGCAATAGCATCGAATAGTCCCCGCGATATGCAACTGTTCAGGGAAGTCAGGAACCAATACACGCAGTCAGTCAGGAAAGCAAAGGCCAGCTTCTTCAGGCAGAAATTTGCATCCTGTAGCTCTAACTACAAAAAGTTCTGGGACACTGTAAAGTCCATGGAGATCAAGAGCACCTCCTCCCAGCTGCCCACTGCACTGAGGCTAGGTAACACGGTCACCACCGATAAATCCATGATTATCGAAAACTTCAACAAGCATTTCTCAACGGCTGGCCATGCCTTCCTCCTGGCTACTCCAACCTCGGCCAACCGCTCCGACCCCTCGCAGCTACTCGCCCAAGCCTCTCCAGGTTCTCCTTTACCCAAATCCAGATAGCAGATGTTCTGAAAGAGCTGCAAAACCTGGACCCGTACAAATCAGCTGGGCTTGACAATCTGGACCCTCTATTTCTGAAACTATCCTCCGCCATTGTCGCAACCCCTATTACCAGCCTGTTCAACCTCCCTTTCATATCGTCTGAGATCCCCAAGGATTGGAAAGCTACCGCAGTCATCCCCCTCTTCAAAGGGGGAGACACCCTGGACCCAAACTGTTACAGACCTATATCCATCCTGCCCTGCCTATCTAAGGTCTTCGAAAGCCAAGTCAACAAAAAGGTCACTGACCATCTCGAATCCCACCGTACCTTCTCCGCTGTGCAATCCGGTTTCCGAGCCGGTCACGGGTGCACCTCAGCCACGCTCAAGGTACTAAACGATGTCATAACCGCTATTGATAAAAGACTGTACTGTGCAGCCGTCTTCATCGACCTGGCCAAGGCTTTCGACTCTGTCAATCACCATATTCTTATCGGCAGACTCAGTAGCCTCGGTTTTTCTAATTACTGCCTTGCCTGGTTCACCAACTACTTTGCAGAAAGAGTTCAGTGTGTCAAATCGGAGGGCATGTTGTCTGGTCCTCTGGCAGTCTCTATGGGGGTGCCACAGGGTTCAATTCTCGGGCAGACTCTTTTCTCTGTATATATCAATGATGTTACTCTTGCTGCGGGCGATTCCCTGATCCACCTCTACGCAGACGACACCATTCTGTATACTTCCGGCCCTTCCTTGGACACTGTGCTATCTAACCTCCAAACGAGCTTCAATGCCATACAACACTCCTTCCGTGGCCTCCAACTGCTCTTAAACGCTAGTAAAACCAAATGCATGCTTTTCAACCGTTCGCTGCCTGCACCCGCACGCCCGACTAGCATCACCACCCTGGATGGTTCCGACCTAGAATATGTGGATATCTATAAGTACCTAGGAGTCTGGCTAGACTGTAAACTCTCCTTCCAGACTCAAATCAAACATCTCCATAAAATCAAATCTAGAGTCGGCTTTCTATTCCGCAACAAAGCCTCCTTCACTCACGCCGCCAAACTTACCCTAGTAAAACTGACTATCCTACTGATCCTCGACTTTGGCGATGTCATCTACAAAATAGCTTCCAATACTCTACTCAGCAAACTGGATGCAGTTTATCACAGTGCCATCCGTTTTGTTATTAAAGCACCTTATACCACCCACCAATGCGACCTGTATGCTCTAGTCGGCTGGCCCTCGCTACATATTCGTCGCCAGATCCACTGGCTCCAGGTCATCTACAAGTCCATGCTAGGCAAAGCTCCGCCTTATCTCAGTTCACTGGTTACGATGGCAACACCCACGCGTGGCACGCGCTCCAGCAGGTGTATCTCACTGATCATCCCTAAAGCCAACACCTCATTTGGCCTTTCGTTCCAGTTCTCTGCTGCCTGTGACTGGAACGAATTGCAAAAATTGCTGAAGTTGGAGACTTTTATCTCCCTCACCAACTTCAAACATCTGCTATCTAAGCAGCTAACCGATCGCTGCAGCTGTACATAGTCTATCGGTAAATAGCCCACCCAATTTTACCTACCTCATCCCCATACTGTTTATATTTATTTACTTTTCTGCTCTTTTGCACACCTGTACATGACCGTCTGATCATTTATCACTCCAGTGTTAATCTGCAAAATTGTAATTATTCTCCTACCTCCTCATGCCTTTTGCACACAATGTATATAGACTCTCGTTTTTTTCTTTTTTTTCTACTGTGTTATTGACTTGTTAATTGTTTACTCCATGTGTAACTCTGTGTTGTCTGTTCACACTGCTATGCTTTATCTTGGCCAGGTCGCAGTTGTAAATGAGAACTTGTTCTTAACTAGCCTACCTGGTTAAATAAAGGTGAAATAAAAATTTTTAAAAACAACAGTTGAAAGATAAGGTAAAGGATTTCACCTATTTCTCCTTGGCCCTGGATGAGAGCAGTGATGCAGGTGACACGGCGCAGTTGTTGATATTCTTACAAGGCATAACCACAGAGCTTGACATTACAGAGGAGCTTGCTTCAGCACAGTCAATGAAGAGGACAACCACATGGAAAGATTTATTGGAGGAGGTTATTAATAAGTGTGGCCAAGCTGGGACTGAGTTTTGAAAAGTTATCCAGTGTGACCACTGATGGGTGCCCAAACTTGACAGGAAAAAACGTTGGCCTTTTAAAAAGGATACAAGATCAAGTAGCTGAGCTGAACCCAGATAAGAAAACGATTTTCCTGCATTGCATTTTTCATCAGGAGGTGCTCTGTAAATGTTTTCTGAAAATGAGCCATGTTGTGGATACAGTCACTAAAGTGGTAAACTTCATAAGAGCAAAATCTTTAAACCACAGGCAGTTTCTCTCACTGTTGGAAGACACAGAGTCGGGTCATGCAGATCTCCCCTACCATACAAATGTGAGATGGCTGAGTTCGGGGAAAGTGCTTTAAAGGGTGTGGGACCTAAAGTTTGCTGTGTTTTTGCAAATTAAAGGAAATATGTGGATTTCCCTCAACTGCAAGATAAAGAAATGTTGTCTGATTTTGCCTTCACCGTGGAGATCATGGCCCTCATGAATGAACTGAATTCCAAATTACAAGGGAAGGTCCTTTTTGCACATCAGATGTACAGCCTTGTCAAAGTCTTCAAGGGAAAATTACTCCTAGCCCATCAAGTAGAAGCCAACAATCTCACCCACCTTCCGACACTACTAATCTGTTCCCTATCAGATAGCCAGTGGGAGAAGCATACTGTGGCAAACCTCTTCAAGGTTAGGAGCGTTTGTCACAAATTAAGTGGTAAACTGTCACCAAATCACCCAAGAATGAGAGTTATTTCGAACAGGACAGTACCTGTGTGTTTGTTTCTCCGTCCTGGTCCACCCAGGCCGTAGGCGAGGTCAAGGATGGCAGGGTTCGGTACACGAATCGGGTTCTCGGTAGGTCCAGGTCCAAACGCCAACAGGTAAGTCCAAAACAATCCAGCTCATACACGGTAAATCCAGCCAATCTCTATTGTCTCTTTCTCTATTGTTCATAGATCCTTCCAGCACTCTCTCTCCCTCTTCCTGGTTTTTCTTGACCCTTTATCTGTGTGTCGGCTCCACCTTCTGAGGGTTTCCCTTGCTTCTGGGACTTGTAGTTTTGGCGGTCGGACATTTTGTGATCTGTAGTTCTGACAGGGGTGGCCATTTTAGTGATCGGGCAGAGCCCGTTTATTAGTTCTGCTCTCACATATCTGCCATTTATCACTCGACCCCCTTCTTTGCCACACATCTCTCACCCTAGATCCGACCCCCTAGGTCGGGCTATCGCAGCAAAATATGCGTGCATGCGGGATAACCCATCCACGTTTCCCATTTCCTTCCCTGCTCTGTGTTTCAAGTCAAAATTAAACGGTTGGAGACTCAAAAACCACCGCATCACCCGAGCGTTCTTCTCTTTAGCCCTATGCATCCAGGTGAGTGGGGCATGGTCACTGATGAGGGTGAAGTGGCGCCCCAGCAGGTAGTATTTCAGGCTTTCCAGAGCCCACTTTACTGCCAGCACCTCTTTTTCAACGACTGAGTAGTTGGGTTCCCGTGGTTCCAGCTTCCTGCTTAAAAACAGGATGGGGTGTTCCACCCCTTCTACCTCTTGGGATAGCACTGCTCCCAAGCCGACCTCTGAGGCATCCGTCTGAACCACAAACTCTCTCTCAAAGTCTGGTACCACCAGAGAGCCTCCTGTAATGTCCTAAATGCTTTGGTGGCCCTTTCATCCCATTTGACCATGTTTGGCCCTCTGGCTCTAGTCATGTCGGTAAGTGGGGCGGCCACTGTGGCATAACTTGGGATGAACTTCCGGTAGTAACCGGTCAGCCCTAGGAAGGCTCGAACCTGCTTCTTATTTACTGGTTTCGGCCATTCTCTAATTGCCTTCACCTTCTTACGTTAGGGTTTGATTAACCCTCTTCCCACAGTGTATCCAAGATACTCTGTTTCCTCTAACCCCACATAACACTTGGCAGGGTTTGCCGTGAGCCCTGCCTTTCTAAGGGCGTCTAACACTGCCTGTACCCGGGGTAAGGGGGATTCCCAATCTGGGCTGTAGATCCCCACGTCATCTAAATAAGCTGCGGCGTATGCTTTGTGCGGTTTTAGGACTTTGTCCATAAGCCGTTGAAATGTGGCTGGGGCCCCGTGTAAGCCGAATGGCATGACGGTGTATTGAAACAAACCATCAGAGGTTGCAAAGGCTGTCTTTTCTTTGGCCCTGGGGGTCAGAGGAATTTGCCAGTACCCTTTTGTCAGATCAAGGGTCGTAATGTACCGAGCATTACCAATTTTCTCCAGTAGTTCATCTACTCGGGGCATGGGGTAGGCATCAAACTTGGAGATTTCATTTACCTTCCGAAAGTCGTTACATAACCGCAAAGACCCATCGGGCTTGGAGACCATCACAATTGGGCTAGATATGATTGGGCTACTATGTGACTCTTTGATCACTCCAGCTGTCAACATTTTCTCCTTCTCTGCTCTAATCGCGGCCTGTCGAGCCTCGGGTACCCGATATGGCCTCATACTCACTTTTCTCCCTGGTAGGGAAACGATATAATGAGCCGTAACCTCAGTTCGGCCAGGTACCTCTGAAAACACATCTATGTTTTTCTGGATCAGGGTCTTTACTTCCTGTACTTGTGCTGGGGACAGAGTGGGTGAAATATTTACTTCGGCTGTCTCCTGAGTGTGTGTGGGGTATGTGACCAGTAGTGTTTCTCTCTCTCTCCATGCTTTTAACTTCTTGATTCTACTTGAGACGCATATGTCTCAAGTAGACACCTGGAAATGCAAATGCGCTACGCTAAATGCTAAATGTACTCGTTTAAACTCAAACCTTGATCAAAATTCACAAGCAGGGTATTGAATTAAAGCTACACTCGTTGTGAACCTAGCCAACAAGTCAGATTTTTAAAATGCTTTTCGGAGAAAGCATGAGAAGGTATTATCTGATAGCATGCACCACCTGAAAATGCCTGAATGCGACGTAAACAAAGACTCTGCTTATCCGACGCAGCACAAAACGCAGAAATAAAATATAAAACATTCATTACCTTTGACGAGCTTCTTTCTTGGCACTCCTATATGCCCCATAAACATCACTATTGGGTCTTTTTTTCGTTTAAATCGGTCCATATATACCCAAAAGAGCTTTCTATGGAAGCTGTGTCATTCAGAAAAAAACATCGTTTTTTAACGCTGCATCATTTTTTAAAATTAAAAAAGTCGATGATAAACTTTCACAAAACACTTCGAAATCCTTTTGTAATCCAACTTTAGGTATTAGTAAACGTTTATAATCTATCAAAATGATTACAGGGCGATGTATATTCAATAGCTCCTCGTGTGCAAATCAATGGCTGCCCATGTCCACATTAACAACATCCTGGTGGAGACTGGAAGAAACGGAAGCCAGATAGATGGATTTTCCAACAAAAAATTCAATTGAAAATGACGACAATGGCGACATCGTGTGGAATTTGTATGAATTGCATGCAGGTCGATATTAAATTTTGTCCTCTTTTAACAACCCATGGAAGTGACTTATGGAAATTATTTTTAGCTTTCAGAGAGCAGTTTTTCTTGCGTTTTTCAATGAAACACACGATCTGTTATAGTCACAGCCGTGATTTAACCAGTTTTAGAAACTTCAGAGTCTTTTCTATCCACACATACTAATCATATGCATATACTATATTCCTGGCATGAGTAGCAGGACGCTGAAAAGTTGCGCGATTTTTAACAGAATGTTCGAAAAAGGAGGGGGTAGAAGTAAGAGGTTTTAACAGGTTTATGTGATAAATCTGTTCCTGGGGCCATCGACCTGGCTGTCGGATCCGTTAATTGACTTCTCCTATTCTCTCCAGTACTTCATATGGTCCTTTCCATGTGGCTAGTAGTTTACACTCTACCGTGGGGATCAGCACTAACACCTTATCTCCCGGTTGAAATTCCCTCAGGGTAGCCTGTCGGTTATAAGTGTGCCGCTGGTGCTCCTGTGCTTGTCTCATGTGCTCTCTGACGATGGGCATGACTGTGGCTATCCTGTCTTGCATTGCCGTGACGTGCTCTATGACACTAGTATACGGGGTGGATTGGTGCTCCCAGGTTTCCCGGGCGATGTCTAAGATTCCCCGGGGATGCCTCCCATATACCAGCTCAAAGGGAGAAAACCCCAGCGAGGCTTGAGGAACCTCTCTAATGGCAAACATCAGATACGGCAACATGCAATCCCAGTTTTTCCCATCCTTATCGATTACCTTCCTGAGCATTGACTTCAGGGTTCGGTTGAATCTCTCAACCAGCCCGTCCGTCTGAGGATGGTAAACCGATGTCCTCAACTGTTTCACCTGCCACAGTTTACAAAAGTCCGCCATAAGGCGGGACATAAAGGGGGTCCCCTGGTCGGTAAAGATCTCCTTTGGAACCCCTACCCTGGTGAACAAGAGCACTAATTCCTTTGCGATATTTTTGGAAGCCATCGTCCGAAGGGGAATGGCTTCTGGGTAGCGAGTGGCATAATCTAGAATGACCAGAATGTATTGGTGCCCTCTGGCGGATTTGGGTAGTGGGCCCACTAAATCCATCGCTATCCTCTCAAATGGCGTTTCGATTATAGGGAGTGGCACTAACGGGCTTCTAACAGCTGGTCGGGGAGCTGTTAACTGGCACTCCGGGCACTCTCCACAATGCCGAGCCACTTCAGCTTGAATTCCTGGCCAGTAAAACCTCCTTACAATCCGGTCTCGGGTTTTATCGATACCAAGGTGTCCACCCAGAATGTGCCCATGAGCTAGATCCAGTACTGTCCTCCGGTACCGAGTGGGAACCAACAACTGTTCCACCACATCACCCCCTATTTTCGAGACTCTGTACACCAAACCCTTTTTCATGATGAAGTGGGGAAAACTATTAGGCATCATCCCAACATTTATGGGAGTACCATCTACGACCTGCACATCTGCTCTGGCTTGCTGCAGGGTTGGATCCTGGTTTTGGGCCGTCCCGAAATTAGTCAAGGACCCTGCCAGGTCTGCTGGTTCTAGATCGTCGTCCTCTGGATTCAGATCGACCCCAGCCCCACTAGTACCGGGCTGTTCGTTATCAGCGAGGTTTGCCACTTCATCCTCCTCCTCCCCTACTAGCACCTGTGATGTTGTCCCCTGGGAGACCTCTTTTCTTGGCTTTGGTTGAAGGCCCCATGCTTCTTCCTGCTTGGTCAGGGTTGTTGGCTTCTCAAATATGCCATTCTTGTGGCCTAACTTCGCAAAGTTAGGAAAGTCTCTACCCAATCATATGGCATCTTTGGGACCACGCCGACCTCATAATCCAGTAGACCGTCCTCTGTTTGTATGCTCACTAAGGCCGTGGGGTACAGACGGGTATCCCCATGTATCCAGTTTATGATTCGGCACTAGGCTTGCAACGACCAGGGTTAGCATACTGCCGGAATCAGGCAGTGCTTCAACCTCTTTCCCTTCAACCTTCACCCTGCACATATGTTTGTTTCTTGATCTTTCAAGTACAGTGGTTACAACAGGACATGCATACCGTATATCATCTTCATTTTCACTGAGGTTACATTGCATTGGCTCTTCTTTAATAGGGCAGTAGGCTGCAATATGTCCCGGTTGATTACAATTGTAACAGATAATAGGGGTTCGGGGGGAGACCCCCTCGAAACCCAGTCCCGGTTTCCGTTTTTTCCCTTAGTGTCTCGGCCTGATTCTGATTCTTTCCTCATGGCCCCACGCTGCTCTCTTCCCCTTTATATGTTGGGACAGCCTTACCCTGTCCGCTGGTTCGCCCAGGCCTGGGGAACGGGAATCTTTCCTCCTGTGCCTGCTCAGCTGTTCCTGCCGTACAATACCGTTCAACCAGGCCCACGAGATGGTCGGCGGAAAGTACCTCGTTCTGGCCAACCCATCGTCTCACTTCTTGGGGTAGACCTCGCTGAAACTGGTTGAGTACGATGGTCTCGGCGATCTCGGCGGATGACCGGGTCTCTGGTCGCAACCATTTCCGTGCCAGGTGAATCAAGTCGAACATCTGTGTTCGAGGGGGTTGTCCCGGTCGGAAGGACCACTGGTGGAAGCGGTGTGCCCTCACGGTATCGGTCACTCCCAGTCTAGTCAAGATCTCTCCCTTTAGTGTATCGTAATCCTGTGCATCTTTCAACTCCAGGTCGAAATGTGCTTTTTGAGCATCCCTTGCCAGGTATGGTGCCAGAAGCCCTGCCCATTCTTCTTTCGGCCACTTCTCCCTCTCTGCCGTCCTTTCGAAGGTGGTAAGATATGCTTCCACATCATCCTGTGCTGTCATTTTTTGAAGAAAATGATTGGCCCGCCTCTGGGTATTTGCAGCTGGTAATTGAGCCACAATTTGGTCCGCTAGCCCCTTTAGGCCTTCTCTTAACTCCCGGGTGTTTCTCTCTTGCTCTTCTCTGAGCAGCTGGTTGGTGCAGTGCTGGACCTGTAACGTGTCCTGATACATTCGCATTGCATCCTGATGAGCTATTTGTTGAGCTCTAGTTGCCTCTTGTTGGGCGGCCACCGCTTGTAACAGGGCCTGTATGGCTCCCTCCATACTCATTTTCCTGAGAAACTGTCCTAACCAAACAAAGCCACAAAAAAAAAACCTGACTCCCCTTTGGAGTGCTAACTGAACATTTTTTTTTTTTTTTCTACCTAACCAATGGTATGGTTAGTCCATGCCCGCATTCTCCACCACGTGTGGCAAACCTCTTCAAGGTTAGGAGCGTTTGTCACAAATTAAGTGGTAAACTGTCACCAAATCACCCAAGAATGAGAGTTCTTTCGAACTGTGTGTTTGTGTGTTTGTTTCTCCGTCCTGGTCCACCCAGGCCGTAGGCGAGGTCAAGGATAGCAGGGTTCGGTACACGAATCGGGTTCTCGGTAGGTCCAGGTCCAAACGCCAACAGGTAAGTCCAAAACAATCCAGCTCATACACGGTAAATCCAGCCAATCTCTATTGTCTCTTTCTCTATTGTTCATAGATCCTTCCAGCACTCTCTCTCCCTCTTCCTGGTTTTTCTTGACCCTTTATCTGTGTGTCGGCTCCACCTTCTGAGGGTTTCCCTTGCTTCTGGGACTTGTAGTTTTGGCGGTCGGACATTTTGTGATCTGTAGTTCTGACAGGGGTGGCCATTTTAGTGATCGGGCAGAGCCCGTTTATTAGTTCTGCTCTCACATATCTGCCATTTATCACTCGACCCCCTTCTTTGCCACAATACATCGCTGATGGGTGCTTTGAACGGTGAGTTTTGTCTTCGTTTTTGAGGATTTTAAAAGTGTTGGAAAATGACATGATGTTGGTTTCCTCTCCTTTCACCTTCAATGTGGATAACTCTCCCACTGACCTGCAATTTAAGCTTATCGAGCTTCAGTCTGATGCAGTGATTGGAGAACTATTCAAAACACTGTCACTGACGAGGTTCTATGAATCTCTCGATGAACAAAACATTCCAAAGATTAGGAGTCATGCTCAGAAGATGTTTGTACTGTTTTGGTCAACATATGTGAACAGACATTTTCACTGATGAAATATAACAAGTCAAGGCACAGATCATCTCTTACTGACTCACCTCTCAGCAATCCTGCAGCATAGCGACGTCAGAAACTATACCTGACTTCACTGCTTTAATCAATGCCCATCAGAGACTTCACTCCTCACACTGATTGAGCAGTTTAAATGTAATGTTGGGCTCTCTCTCTTTCTTGTGTTTTTGTGCATACCCGTTAACCAGAGTTCTGTCCGTGGTGCTGAATGCACTTTTCCCTCCGTGTATTTCATTGCATATTTAATATTGAAAATATCTACTAAAAGGAGAACATGGATGTGGTTTATTTCTGTGCATGTTATTTTGCAAAAGTAAAATAAGTAGCATTTCTGGACATGATTTACAGTAGAAATATGTGTCAACACAGTCATACACATGATGTATAATCCTGTAATATGATTCTGGCCCGCGATGGCAAAAATATATTCTAATGTGGCCCACATTGGAAAATAATTGCCCAGGCCTGCCGTAGATATATATCAGGATGTCAAGGTGAAGCGTCTCACAGATTGTACATTTACACAAACCCACTATGCAAAAATGCACAGGAAACACATTCACATACTACACACAGTATAGTTGTGTACATATGTCATGAGCATCATGTGGAAAGTACACGTGGCATATGAGAAAGTGCACGTGGCATATGGGCTATTATACTGAACATGTGCTGTGCTGTATATTCATGTGGAGGTTGTTCTATACATTAGTTCTGCCTCTCATATGACGCCTACACAGCTTCCTTCTGGGACGCTACCATAAGCCAAGCTGTGCCAGATGTTTATTAATACATACCTACAGTAAATACACTAGATTTGTGGCTTCTACCTAGCAAGTTCATCAGAGACATACATTCCATAGCCGTATTCAGCTCAGTAGATGTTCAGGGACAACGTATAGGTGAATAATTTCCATAAAGGTAAAGCAGCACCAGCGGGCCCCACAGAACTAAACCAGCCCAGATGGTCACAGTCCAGGCACACTCCCTCTGCCTGTCACCACAAAATGAATAGGTCATTAGCTCAGAGCTGCTTTTTCACCTCACAAAATGGTGGCACTGCTAGAAAGTCTCCTCTAGCAAGTCCCACAACAGCAGAGGGAACAAGAGGTGCCTTAGAACCATTGAGTGAGTGAGTGAGTGAGTGAGTGAGTGAGTGAGTGAGTGAGTGAGTGAGTGACTGACTGAGTGACTGACTGAGTGACTGACAGACTGACTGAGACACAAGAGGAGTGTTTTAATCCTCTCTCTGTCTTTTGGACATCCCTTACACAGTCTGTTTCACAGGTTTCAATCGTACCACCAAATCCAGGGTTATTACAGTTTTTCCCAATTGTTTACACACTAAAACTGGCCCATGAGGCACAATGACCCAAACCTGTAACTCATTTAGCAGAACCATACACAAAATTTGCAATACTACTGGCACATGTTTTGCTTTACACTTAGATTACAATTCTATAACAAACATTTGGCAAAACACAACACAAAATTCTCTAGCTTTGGCACAACCTTCACATCTACAATATATTGTGTGCAAATTAAAAGAAACACTCTTCAACAAGCTAAGCTCAATTACCAACTGATCAATTTCACTCTTCACATGTGCAAACACTAATTGCGGAAATGTTCACTATGAAATCAGACTTTTGGTGTGGATAAAAACGCTACAGGGGAGTACTACTGTGTTTGAAAAACAATGGAAGCAAACTTAGCAGGGAAAGGTGGAGGTAGACGTTGAGGTAGACGTGGAGGTGGACGTGGAGGTGGACGTGGAGGTGGACGTGGAGGTGGGCGTGGACATAGAGGTAGAGGTAGAAGTGGAGGTAGAGGTGGAGGTAGAGGTAGAGGTAGAGGTGGAGGTGGAGGTGGAGGTAGACATAGAGGTAGAGGTAGAGGTGGAGGTGGGCGTGGACATAGAGGTAGAGGTAGAGGTAGAGGTGGAGGTAGAGGTGGAGGTGGGGGTAGACATAGAGGTAGAGGTAGAGGTAGAGGTAGAGGTAGAGGTAGAGGTAGAGGTAGAGGTAGAGGTAGAGGTAGAGGTAGAGGTGGAGGTGGAGGTAGACATGGACTTGCATTACTTGCATTACACTCCTAAAACATTAGCAATTACAGTATTTATTGTCATTTCAGAGACTCATGGAGTTGGATGCAAGTCCCATCCCCCAGGAACTCATATTCATAGATGAGGCTGGATTAAATTTTTCGAAGATGAGGAGGAGAGGAAGGAACATCATTGGTCAGCGCGCTATCATTGCGGTACCTGGCCACATTGGGGGAAATGTCACCATATGCGCAGCTATGAGCCAGAATGGGGTCCTCCACTGCCATACCACCCTTGGACCATACAACACTGCCCATCTCCTTAATTTCCTGAACTCCTTAAATGACAATCTTTTTCAGTCGGAGCAGAGAGTGCCAGGTGATCCTGATCAGCAAATGTATGTTCTAATTTGGGACAACGTGAGTTTCCATCGGGCTGCTCAGGTCCGCAACTGGTTCCATGACCACCCCAGGTTTACAATTCTCTATCTCCCACCGTATTCCCCATTTCTTAACCCCATTGAGGTGTTCTTTTTAGTATGGCAGCGGAACGTATGGCCCTTCTCCAGGCGATGGAGGAGGCCTGTGGTGACATTCCAGCAGAGTCCTGTCAGGGGTGGATGTGTCATGCCAGAAGATATTTCCCCCACTGTCTGGCCAAGGAGAATACCGCATGTGATGTTGATGAAAATCTGTAGCCGGACCAAAACACAAGACATGACTGATTTTGTTTTCACAATTGAGTATTTGTTTCTTGATTTTGATTTGACTGTATTTTGACAGTTTCTTTATCTATTCCGTACAATTAATCTAACATACAGTACTGTAGTACAATTCATCTAACATACAGTACTGTAGTACAATTCATCTAACATACAGTACTATAGTACAATTAATCTAACATACAGTACTGTAGTACAAATAGGCAAATTTTTCTTCCTTTGCACATGCAAAATACACTGCTAAAATAACACATCCTAGATCTGAATAAATGAAATATTCTTATTAAATACTTTTTTCTTTACATAGTTGAATGTGCTGACAACAAAATCACACAAAAATTATCAATGGAAATCAAATGTATCAACCCATGGAGGTCTGGATTTGGAGTCACACTCAAAATTAAAGTGGAAAAGCACACTACAGGCTGATCCAACTTTGATGTAATGTCCTTAAAACAAGTCAAAATGAGGCTCAGTAGTGTGTGTGGCCTCCACGTGCCTGTATGACCTCCCTACAACGCCTGGGCATGCTCCTGATGAGGAGGCGGATGGTCTCCTGAGGGATCTCCTCCCAGACCTGGACTAAAGCATCTGCCAACTCCTGGACAGTCTGTGGTGCAATGTGGAGTTGGTGGATGGAGCGAGACATGATTTCCCAGATGTGCTCAATTGGATTCAGGTCTGGGGAACGGGCGGGCCAGTCCATAGCATCAATGCCTTCCTCTTGCAGGAACTGCTGACACACTCCAGCCACATGAGGTCTAGCATTGTCTTGCATTAGGAGGAACCCAGGGCCAACCGCACCAGCATATGGTCTCACAAGGGGTCTGAGGATCTCATCTCGGTACCTAATGGCAGTCAGGCTACCTCTGGCCAGCACATGGAGGGCTGTGCGGCCCCCCAAAGAAATGCCACCCCACACCATGACTGACCCACCGCCAAACCGGACATGCTGGAGGATGTTGCAGGCAGCAGAACGTTCTCCACGGCGTCTCCAGACTCTGTCACGTCTGTCACATGTGTTCAGTGTGAACCTGCTTTCATCTGTGAAGAGCACAGGGCGCCAGTGGCGAATTTGCCAATCTTGGTGTTCTCTGGCAAATGCCAAACGTCCTGCATGGTGTTGGGCTGTAAGCACAACACCCACCTGTGGACGTCGGGCCCTCATTACCACCCTCATGGAGTCTGTTTCTGACCATTTGAGCAGACACATGCACTTTTGTGGCCTGCTGGAGGTCATTTTGCAGGGCTCTGGCAGTGCTCCTCCTGCTCCTCCTTGCACAAAGGCAGAGGTAGCGGTCCTGCTGCTGGGTTGTTGCCCTCCTACGGCCTCCTCCACGTCTCCTGATGTACTGGCCTGTCTCCTGGTAGCGCCTCCATGCTCTGGACACTACGCTGACAGACACAGCAAACCTTCTTGCCACAGCTCGCATTGATGTGCCATCCTAGATGAGCTGCTCTACCTGAGCCACTTGTGTGGGTTGTAGACTCCGTCTCATGCTACCACTAGAGTGAAAGCACCGCCAGCATTCAAAAGTGACCAAAACATCAGCCAGGAAGCATAGGAACTGAGAAGTGGTCTGTGGTCACCACCTGCAGAACCACTCCTGTATTGGGGGTGTCTTGCTAATTGCCTATAATTTCCACCTGTTGTCTATTCCATTTGCACAACAGCATGTGAAATGTATAGTATTTTGTGTTGCTTCCTAAGTGGACAGTTCGATTTCACACAAGTGTGATTGATTTGGGGTTACATTGTGTTGTTTAAGTGTTCCCTTTATTTTTTTGAGCAGTGTATATTTACTGTATGTTTAGATTTTTGCTGTATGTGTGCTTACAGTATGCTGTTTGAAATGTATTGAGTCATATTGAAATATCAAATCAAATCAAATCAAATTTATTTATATAGCCCTTCGTACATCAGCTGATATCTCAAAGTGCTGTACAGAAACCCAGCCTAAAACCCCAAACAGCAAGCAATGCAGGTGTAGAAGCACGGTGGCTAGGAAAAACTCCCTAGAAAGGCCAAAACCTAGGAAGAAACCTAGAGAGGAACCAGGCTATGTGGGGTGGCCAGTCCTCTTCTGGCTGTGCCGGGTGGAGATTATAACAAAACATGGTCAAGATGTTCAAATGTTCATAAATGACCAGCATGGTCGAATAATAATAAGGCAGAATAGTTGAAACTGGAGCAGCAGCACAGTCAGGTGGACTGGGGACAGCAAGGAGTCATCATGTCAGGTATTCCTGGGGCATGGTCCTAGGGCTCAGGTCCTCCGAGAGAGAAAGAAAGAGAGAATTAGAGAGAGCATATGTGGGATGGCCAGTCCTCTTCTGGCTGTGCCGGGTGGAGATTATAACAGAACATGGCCAAGATGTTCAAATGTTCATAAATGACCAGCATGGTCAAATAATAATAAGGCAGAACAGTTGAAACTGGAGCAGCAGCACAGCCAGGTGGACTGGGGACAGCAAGGAGTCATCATGTCAGGTAGTCCTGGGGCATGGTCCTAGGGCTCAGGTCCTCCGAGAGAGAGAAAGAGAGAAGGAGAGAATTAGAGAACGCACACTTAGATTCACACAGGACACCGAATAGGACAGGAGAAGTACTCCAGATATAACAAACTGACCCTAGCCCCCTGACACATAAACTACTGCAGCATAAATACTGGAGGCTGAGACAAATATAAAACATACATTTTTGCATTTGTGTTATTTTCTTGTTTGAGTACACTAACAATATACAGTATAACAACACAATCTTAGTTTTACACTAAAATAGATTCTGATAGTAGTGTTTTGAATATGTCACATAAGTGTGATCTCGATTGTCACTAAGTTAGATTAATTTGATGTGTGAGTGTATTTCATTTGTATGCATTGTTTAATTTTGAGCAGGGAGTACATTATTTTGATTTCTGTGTTTGATTTTGCAAGATGTCTGTGGGGTTTGGAGAAATTGGCTAACTGTATTGCGTTTTGTATTTAGAGTTTTGAGTACCTGAGATGTAGTTTCAGCAAATGTGTGCTAACAATTGGGAAAAATTATAATGAACGAAGCAAAGGCCGTTTTGCAGAGCGAAGGAGTCTGGGGTCGATGGGACCGACGTGTTGGCTAATCTACACAAGCACTAAAAATCAATTTCACTGACGCTCTCGCTCTGCACCCCTCCTCTCTTCCCCTCCTTCCTCACCTCCTAACCCTTCTCAGGTGAGCCCCTTCACCAGCCCCTTCACCAAATCTATTTCAGTGACGCTCTAGCTCGGCACCACCCCAACCCTCTCCCCCCTCGCTCTCCTTCTCTTCCCCTCCTCTTCTCAGGTGAGCCCAGAGCCC
Organism: Oncorhynchus clarkii lewisi; assembly: GCF_045791955.1. Classification (NCBI taxonomy): domain Eukaryota; kingdom Metazoa; phylum Chordata; class Actinopteri; order Salmoniformes; family Salmonidae; genus Oncorhynchus; species Oncorhynchus clarkii. The sequence continues at coordinate 18,140,249 of NC_092151.1, read as the reverse complement.
CCTCTCCAGAAGCTAATTTCAGTAAATCACCCCAGACTCCCCCCTCCACTCCTCCTTGCCCCCTCCCTTCCTCCCTCCTCCTCCCTCCCCTCTCCAGCTAGCCGGGCGCCCTTTCCAGAAGCTTATTTCAGAGAGTCACCCCAGAGCCGTGTCCTCGGCTGGCCTGAGTCTTTCTCATTATTGTTGTCTGGTGTGGATAACACATGTACCACTAAGTTATTGTGTTGACACAGCTAGTCTGGAGACAATATGCTATTGGACTACATGCTATTGGACTACATGCTATTGGACTACATGCTATTGGACTACATGCTACTGTTGCATAATTCACTGTTGTGCTACAACTAGTGTCTTTGTCTTACTTGTTCAACTGCATTGTTTGAGCTACAGTGATTTAATATTAAATCCTAGAAGTACTGCTATACTTTTGGAAATACATTATTTAGGATTATGTATGGGGTAAAAATGAACTGTCATACTTTTTTTTAGCAATGACTGGAGTGAGGTTAAATCGTCTTTGTTCACAGATGAGGAAACATTATAACAAGAGAGAGAGGAGAATATGAGAAATGAAAAAAGAGAAGAAAAGATAGAAGGGATAGAAGAAGAGAGGCAAGGGTAATTCAGTACTCAATGAGGGCAACCTGAGAGACAGAACACTACTGTCCCCATCTGGCTGAGTTCTGAACTGCTGTGACACAATAGACCTGGCAAATCTCATCTCTTTTTTTTTCTTTTAGATATATAGAAGAACTTATCCTACAATATCCCAGCCTGTCTGTCAGCCTGCAACTCTTCTCTTTAGTCATTATTTTACTCACTCAATCTTCTCTTTACATTTCCATCTGTTAGCCTAAAACTCTTCTTCTCTTCTTTTTCTCAAACTACTAACCAAATGTTCAGGTGTAAAATCGTAATAACACAGAAATAAATGACATTTTCTTGAATCAAATAATGTTATTGTGGTAAATTCCCTGAAGCCCTCCTCGAATAAGCATCCATGCAGGAGGACTCCAGACCGATACACCAGACCGATACAAAGTAGATCCTAGAGCTACCTTCTGATAGGGTACCGTCTGCTGGTTTCTGTTGACACATTTGTTTAGCAGTCAAAAGGATATAATAGAGGCATTCAATTCACCCTCCAATTGCAGACGTTGAACTTGTTTCTCATGGCCAGATAGAGAATACAAAAGGAAAAAGGATTTGTCAGCATAAAAGCATTTTCTGTAGGTTCTGCACATGGCCTTACTACTCCACTCTTTCTTTATCTCTTTAGCTCTCTCTCTCTCCCCTCTCCTCCATCCCCCCCCCCCCTCTCTCTCTCCCTCTCGCTGCTTCTCTCAATCTGCCACTATCTCTCTCTCTGCCTCTCCCCCACCCCTCTCTCTCCCCCCTCTTTAATACAATTCTACAATCATAAGTATTCTGACAACCATTACTCTTTCCTTGTAGATTGTATTATATTTGCTTTTTCATTTCCCCTGCATGTTGGGTTGTTAAAGGCAGAAATAGCTAATTGTTTTAGATTTCAGTTCCCACTTGTACCCAGTGCAGATGGTGTGAAATGGTTGTTGTATAAATAGCCTCCATGCTAGCAAAGCCTCCCTCCTCTGAAATATATGGCTGTCTGAAATGGCACCCTATTCCCTATTCTGCTCAACATCTGCTCTGACGACGAGCTCATGTCTGAAGGAGACGACACCTGCGAGGGTAAAAAAAAAACACGCCCTGTTAAGAACTCTTTTTTTATTTTTTTAAATATTTTTTTATATATATTGACTTTCAATGTTACCCTATTCCCTATATACACTTTTTGACCAGGGTCCATAGCGTTCTGGTCTAAAATAGTACACTATGTAGGAATTAGGGTGTGATTACAGAAGCAGACCTTGTTCTCCAAGTCCCTCCGTTCCCCCATTGGACCTGCTTAGACCACCAAACGCTCTACTCCACTCTCTGAACCAAACAACCAGTGTGACAGCCAGTGGTACACATCCCTGTACCATAATCTGATGTACCTACAAGACAGTGCTAAATACTGTAAAGAGATTAACTCCTAGGCTACTCTAGACTACACCAATAGTCACAAATGCATGCGTTTTCTAGCAAGTATTCTTCAACAAATCATTACGCTAGATAGCAGTCCTAACCGTAGCTCATTCATTGGTCCAGGTCTTTCTTGAAAAATGAAGTTTTATCTCAATGAGACTAAACTGGTAAAATTATGGTTATTTCAAACTTGCATTCACAAGCCATGACATCAATGCTCTTACATACTGTAATGTAATACATAGTTCATTGACTGTTACCACTTTGTCAAATAGTGAGAGACACAGATTTGTGTTTCTAGTCAAGTCAGATTAGGATCTCTCCTTTTCCCTGTAAGAACCTTCCAGTCAGTGATGTTTGGGGTTCTGCTAAAAGACTGTGTTATATTTTAGTTCCAGGGGCCAATTATAGATGACAGACGCAGTAGGCTCTCAGGAAGTGCAACCCTGAAAGCCCTTTTAAAGCAGTGTCAAAGCATAACTTGGAAGTTATTGAGGTCCCCTCGCCCCTCACACACACGGTAATACATACACTTTTAGAAACACACACACACACTCAGACCCCCCCACACACGCAACACACACCCACTCACTCTACCTCAGCCCCTCCCTCCCGTAGCATGCATATTTTATAGACAACCTTTCACTCTGATCTCATCTCTTAACCCCATGGGTTACTCTGGGTAAAAGTCACATTGACTAGGCAAACATTTTTTTCCTGGCTGCCAAGAACACAGCAGGATCCTCCATAAGCTCCCATCGATGTTAATCCTGCCATTTATACACTGTCATAAAGGAGGTATTGGACCATCGTGAAATGCCACACCAGCAGAGGGTTGATATTCTCACTGACTTCTGAAATTGAATATTGACCTTGAGACGTCAATCAACATGGGAAAATGAGGAAAGATTGAAAGAAAGAGATTTATAGCGCAGCTATGAAACTAGCTACAGTGAGGGAAAAAAGTATTTGATCCCCTGCTGATTTTGTACGTTTGCCCACTGACAAAGAAATGATCAGTCTATAATTTTAATGGTAGGTTTATTTGAACAGTGAGAGACAGAATAACAACAAAAATCCAGAAAAACGCATGTCAAAAATGTTATAAATTGATTTGCATTTTAATGATGGAAATATGTACTTGACCCCCTCTCAATCAGAAAGATTTCTGGCTCCCAGGTGTATTTAATACAGGTAACGAGCTGAGATTAGGAGCACACTCTTAAAGGGAGTGCTCCTAATCTAATTTTGTAACCTGTAGAAAAGACACCTGTCCACAGAAGCAATCAATCAGATTCCAAACTCTCCACTATGGCCAAGACCAAAGAGCTCTCCAAGGATGTCAAGTACAAGATTGTAGACCTACACAAGGCTGGAATGGGCTACAAGACCATCGCCAAGCAGCTTGGTGAGAATGTGACAACAGTTGGTGCAATTATTCGCAAATGGAAGAAACACAAAAGAACTGTCAATCTCCCTCGGCCTGGGGCTCCATGCAAGATCTCACCTTGTGGAGTTGCAATGATCATGAGATGTAACGGGATTCGTCCTCCTCTGACGAGGAGTATGAGAGATCGGACCAATATGCAGCGTGGTACGTGTTCGTCATGTTTTAATGAACAAAATCACCTAACACGAAAATACAAAATAGCAAATAGAAAGACAGAAACAAAAACCGAAACAGTTCCATGTGGAACACACAGACACAGAAAACAATCACCCACGAAACACTGGTGGGAAAAGGCTACCTAAGTATGATTCTCAATCAGAGACAACTAATGACACCTGCCTCTGATTGAGAACCATACCAGGCCAAACGCAAAATACAACATAGAAAAACAAACAGACTGCCCACCCCAACTCACGCCCTGACCATACTATAACAAAGACATAACAAAGGAACTAAGGTCAGAACGTGACATGAGAACGGTGAGGAATCAGCCCAGAACTACGCGGGAGGATCAATGATCTCAAGGCAGCTGGGACTATAGTCACCAAGAAAACAATTGGTAACACACTACGCCGTGAAGGACTGAAATCCTGCAGCACCCGCAAGGTCCCCCTGCTCAAGAAAGCACATATACATGCCCATCTGAAGTTTGCCAATGAACATCTGAATGATTCAGAGGACAACTGGGTGAAAGTGTTGTGGTCAGATGAGACCAAAATCAAGTTCTTTGGCATCACCTCAACTCGCCGTGTTTGGAGGAGGAGGAATGCTGCCTACGACCCTAAGAACACCATCCACACCGTCAAACATGGAGGTGGAAACATTATGCTTTGGGGGTGTTTTTCTGCTAAGGGGACAGGACAACTTCACCGCATCAAAGGGACGATGAACGGGGCCATGTACCGTCAAATCTTGGGTGAGAACTTCCTTCCCTCAGCCAGGAAATTGAAAATGGGTCGTGGATGGGTATTCCAGCATGACAATGACCCAAAACACACGGCCAAGGCAACAAAGGAGTGGCTCAAGAAGAAGCACATTAAGGTCCTGTAGTGGCCTAGCCAGTCTCCAGACCTTAATCCCATAGAACATCTGTGGAGGGAGCTGAAGGTTCGAGTTGCCAAACGTCAGCCTCTAAACCTTAATGACTTGGAGAAGAGCTGCAAAGTGATTGCCAACAAGGGTTTTGTGATTGCCTCTGTGATTGCCAACAAGGGTTTTGCCACCAAGTACTAAGTCATGTTTTGCAGAGGGGCCAAATACTTATTTCCTTCATTAAAATGCAAATCAATTTCTAACATTTTGTTGTTGTTGTTATTCTGTCTCTCACTGTTCAAATTAACCTACCATTAAAATTATAGACTGATCATTTCTTTGTCAGTTGGCAAACGTACAAAATCAGCAGGGGATCAAATACCTTTTTCCCTCACTGTATGAAACTAGTTGGAAAATGCCTGATCGATTCGATTTTCAAGGGAGTTTTAGAACTGGAGGGAGGGGAGTTTTGTAATTGATCAAGTTTTTTATCACCCCTTGACCTGCCAATCCAGATATTAGATGCTTTTCTCTCTTGAACAATAAGAGAGGGATGGGACAAATATGTATGTAATAAAGGAGACAAGTGAGATCTGAGGACACACACACTACACACTACACACAGAAAGGGCTGTCGCAGGCTAAGAGAAGCTACAGACTATAGTCTACTACAGTGGAGATGACTGAAACAGGTGTGCGTCACCTGGAGCAGGAATGGAGTGGATGTAAGCTGCTGATGCTTGACAAGCTGCAACACACTCTGCTGACAGAAACTTCAACTTCCCTTCTTTTCCAACTCCACTCTTCCTCTCTGTTAAACCACGGCATTGTTGAATACTCTATTCTGATTGGCTAGAAGGCCATTCTAGAGTGTGCATTAGCTTCAGATATATGGGCAGTTGGAAAAGACATTGGACACCTCTTAAGAAGTTCCAACAATAAGAGCCTTAATACTGTTCTAAATCACTGCACCAAGTGGATGTCATACTTGCCACAAAGTGACGAAACTAAACCATCAACCACACAAACTGAAATTGGATACATTGAAAACGCTGGAAAAGCATAGCTATCTAAACGCAGGAAAAACATAGATATCTAGCAAGCATTCATATATTTCTGCAGAGATGCCTTTTTTGTAGCATCTGATGATGTTGCAGTCAAAACACAAGTAGTGCTAGTGCTGTCAAATCCCACATTTCTCCTTTGACCAGTTGTTTTTGGCAAATATTGTTTTTTATATTTGGTTGTCATATTGGCAAATTCCTCACTATCTCTTTTACTTTCAGGGTCTAGGCTTGGATATCCCTATACCAGATTCTAATTGATTATTAGAATGGTGGCCAACCAAGAGTATCTTGTGTGGAGTGCGACAAGGAAGATAATCATCATGGGTCATCCCATGCCTGTGTTCTTCCCTGGAACTCCTTCCTACTAGGAACCTGAGGAGAGGGGGTGGAAGGATGCCCGGCGTTCAGGAAACATCACTGTTTCCCTTTAAGATGGTGTTGTTTTGACATATATTTTGGCATTTTAGTCATTTAGCAGACATTCTTATGAAATTAGGGTTAAGTTCCTTGCACAAGGGCACATCAACAGACTTGACTCTGGGACTACTAATTATAAACACATAAACCGACAGATGCTTTTTCATAAGTACTACTTTACAACTGCCACGTGTTTGACAACAGACATTTCTTGTCTACCTCAGCTGTGAGCAGAGGACAGGATCCCCTAGAGGCCAACTCTAACTCTCCAGGGTTTTCAGGTGTTCCACAAAGACACTATAGAGGCACAGAAATGACCCTCGATGATGTCATCCTCTTTCTCTAATGAGTTATGATGTTCCAGCTGGAACCCTGGGGAGAGGGGTTGCCAGGGTAAAGGGGTTGCCAAGGACATGTGGGGGACATATGAGGGCCAAAGCCCCGCTGGGAACCCTGTTGCTGGGCTTTGGAAACTCACAAACACTCCCACAGGCACTGAGAGACAACTGTTATGCAAAGCTCTAAGAACTAAGTGTACTTTTATGTTTTCTCACTTTTCTTTTAAATCAAGCACCTAATAATTATATATCTGATATTAAATTATGTGTATATCTAGGTGTTACTATTGATGCACATCAGGAATGAACATTTCCCTGCAAAGGCTCTTGATAAGGTTGCTTATCATGTAGAAAAGTGCTTAGAAAGCACTAGTTGACGTAAAGCAATGCAGAGGATTAATTATAAACATAATAGGCTCTAGCCTGTTATTTTAGTTATTGACAGCATCTGGATGACAACATCTTGGATACACTGCAAAGTGCATATTTTTCTGACAAAACCCCATCAACTCAATAGTCCCTCTGGAGAGCAGAGGTTAGAGGGGGCATCTCTCTCTCTTTCTTTCCCTCTCGCCCTCCCTCTCTCTCTCTCTCCTTCCCTCTATATCTATCTCTCCCCTTCTCTCTCCCTCTCACACACACACTACCCCCTTTCTCTCTCTCTCTCTCTCTATTGCTCTCTCTTTCTTTCTCACTCCCTCCCTCTCCATCCCTCTTTCACTCTCTCTCCCTCTTTCTCTGTAATATTCCATTAAAATAAGTCAAACGGAGGCCTCAAGGACAGTTGGCCACAGCAGTCAACCTGCTGAGGGAGATATTGATCGTAGAAGAAAATATGTTTAATATCACATTGTGGGGCAGGGAGAGGACCGAAGAGGAACAGCAAGGAAAGGGCCATGGGGTGAAACACACATACACACACACTGTGGGGTGAAACACACATACACACACACTGTGGGGTGAAACACACATACACACACACTGTGGGGTGAAACACACATACACACACACTGTGGGGTGAAACACACATACACACACACTGTGGGGTGAAACACACACACACATAAACTGCCCTCTTGTCTCTAACATCACACTGTCCTCACAGCCAGCCAAGGGTCACTTTGTGTGTGTGTGTGTGTGTGTGTGCGGTAATTTGTTTCTGCAAACATTGACCAAATAAAGGGAACTTCACTAAATCAGCCCTTCTCACATCTGTCTCTAGGTGACCTACAACAAAGTCATCTGTCCACCAGAGAGGAAAATAAATGTATATTTTTTTGCTCGATGTGCGAACTCATTAACTCACTCACTAACGGCCATCAAGCCTCTTCAAGGACATCCTTGTCAACGAAAGATGATAAGTCGACAGCAGCAAGAATTGTATCATTAATCATTATGTCACTTTACTTTGAATTAATAAATCATTCATTAATTATTAATACTGGAGGCTTGCGATCATAGTAAATATTCTTCCTGTAGTGTCACACTAACAAAGAACAGAAGTTGGAACAATTTGTGTGTTGCATTTTTATAAACACTGCAACTTAGCTGCTTTCGATGTTATGAACATGCTTTTTAGTATTGGCAACAGTGCCTTTGAAATCCATCCTGATCTATTGTTCTGTTTAGATTGAAAGGAAAAGGATGAACTAGAGCACACCAAGGATCTTTGCTTGACATCTCAACCCTACAACCTTTGACATTTCCTCCAAGGCTCTACTCCTACTCAAGGCCCCACTCTCATTCCCACACTCCATCTCTCCCCTGCCCTTCACACTCCTTCCTCTTCTTATATCACATCTCTCTCTCTATCTCTCTCTCTATCAGTTTGTGGCATGTCTTCCCCCTCCCTCCAAAGGTTCTCGCCATCATATCTCTCTTTCCCTCTTTCCATCCTCCCTCTATCCCCACCCCTCTCAGGTTGTTGTCTCTCCCTCTCTCCCCTCGCTTCCGTGCGTTCTCATTAATGTCATTCTCCTGGCTCCACCACCAGCCAACCACAGCCAACCCTGAGATAGGGCTATATTATTCACAAAGCTACAACTGAAAACACTGGAAACACAGTTATTAGCATGTACCGACTGTAGTGACCGACTGACTCCTTACAACCTCATCTCCTCAGCCAGAGCAGGGGAAAATGCTAATTTGACTCAAATCATCATCGTGCTGCTCGAGGCGCAATAAAGCAAGGCCTTTATATCCTGGCCAAAGACAACTATCAATTATGAATTGATATAAGTTGCCAAACAAAACACATTTGTTTGAATAGTGAAGTCTGAGCATCTGGTCCTATTCTGTGTAACTGACAGACAATAAAAATAGAAATACACTTTGCAGCAATGTTTGCAGATATTTTGATTGTGAGAAAAGACGTGTATGAAAATGTGTGGTCACACCAACTAATTAGATTTTGGGGCCAAACTTTTGTTAGCGGCTCCAGAATAATTACTGTTCCATGTATGCATGTGTTAATTGAAAGTATAATTACAAAGTGTATTAATAAGTAAAGTGATCATGTTTAAGAATTCATGCTAAAGTTAAGCTAAAGAAATGTGAATGCTTACTTTATTTGAACCTAATTATTGAGGTATTTTCATGTTTCCTGGTGGGAGAGTATGACCGCAATTGGAGATGCGTTTGAGAATGGCATTTTTAAACTGTGTAGTGGTTCGTACACCTGTTAATTGTCCCAGGGCAAGGGGGAGAATAATTGGAAAATATTGAAATGTGTAACTATTAGAAATGTGTAACTATTAGAACCCTGGACCCGATGATTAGGCCAATTTATGGGGGCTTTCTCCTCAAGAAATGCTGGCGGCTATGACAGAAGCTAAACGTGAGTTGGATTGGGGGTGTGGTTTAATGTGTGTGTTTCTTGCGTCTGTCCTTGCCACCATCAAGACACACCCATCTGTCAGAACCTTGCCCTCAGCTGTTTCCCCCCACTCAGCCAAAACAAACAAACCTTGTGCAGGTTGAGTTCATTAACTACATGCAGATGTAATGTGAGATGACGATGGAAGCTTTGAATAGGTCAGTAGGCTACAGAGTAATATGAGAAGAATGCAATTGCTGAATTTATGTAGATATTCTAAATTAAGTGTTTTGATAACTTTCAAATGTAGTACCAAGTCCATATAGAATAAACAAACCTTTACATTATACCATAGAAGCAGGGTTCTGATAATATAACAATGTGCACCTTTCATCTTTCATTGTCATTCCCAGCCGATACATACCTTCCTGAGAGGTGTCCCTTATACAATAGGATTTCCTTTATCCTGGTGCAGAATACACTGTGTTTCTCCCTCCCCATGTTGACTGATACCATTCAATTCAATAATAAAAAAGGCAATACAATTAAAAGCTGTGTCTAGTAAAATGTTAATGCCGAGTCCCATGTCTCTCTCCATTCAGAGACATCCATATCAAGCCCGTCTATCATTCTGGACTTCATCACATCATCTTGCAAGTCTCCATGTGCTGGCTCCATACATGTTTCTGTGAACACATGCACACATAGTCACTGTTCTATACCAATGGCAGTTAGGATACGTAATATCTGAAAGACAAAAAGGTCCTATGTTGAAGTTTGAACAGATCAGACAAAACCTACCCAATTATGGTCTCCCCATTAAACAACTGAGGCTGCCATCTGGCAAAAGCATCTCCAGTCCTTCTGTAGAAATAGGCAGAGTTGAGGGAGAGTTCAACAGTGACACATGGAATGAAAAGGTTGTTGCTATTACTGGACATTTGTGCTGTACTGTATTATAGGTACAAACCTCATTGTGAATGTGTTGAGTGTCAGGTCTTTCATATCATGCATCGGTGAACACATACACACAGTCACTGTTATATTAGCAATGGCAGTTGGTATTTGACACAGAAACATATACTATGTTGAAGGTTGAACAAGTCAGATTAAACCTACCTAATTCTGTTCTCACAATCGACGACCATTGGTGAGCAGGCAGGAGGTGGGGCTGGAGGTGAGGTCTTTGCCAGAGCCCCATAGCAGCGTAGCTCAGCTCCTGGCCCCTCATCAAATATACTGGTCGGTCACACATAAACACAGAGCACTGATTACATCATCAATGGTGGTTATGATTAGGCTGGTGGAACCAACCCAATCACTGATTCACCTTTCTATTTCACTTCAGATATCATAAAATGTGACGTGAAATAGAATGGTGAACAAATCGATTAGTCTGGTTCCCGGCTAGGTTATGCCCTGGACATTATATGCATCTAAGAAGAAGAAAATAAACAACAAAAGTCAGTTGTATCAAAGTAATGAAGTGGGTTACCTTCTGTATTTGAACCAATGACGAACCTGTGTTGCCGGCGATATGTGAAGGTTGCTGGTCGGATACTTGCCGACATGTAGCTGACTGTTCCATTCATAGGAATACTCACAGCGAGGGCCTGTCTACATGATGCTGAGAAGGGCCCCCTTGCTGGTATTCTCTATACTGCAGGTTCGGTTGCAAATTGGACATCTCTCAAACAATTGCAGCAGGCAATCTTCAGAGGTGGTGTTGATTGACCCTGTGACAGGGTGAAACAATTGACAGCCAAGTGGTAAATTACATTTTCTTCTAAAGAAAAGAGAAAGGGTTTTGCTAATGCACTTCACAACCAACATGACTCTACTAGTTGTATCTGCTTGGCTGGGGAATAAGCCTACTAGTTTATCAAGCCAGGTATTTTTTTATACAACTTTTCACATTTCACACAACACACATTGCCTGTCATTGTTGATGAAGCCATCTGAGTCCTCAGGGCAGTAACTTGGGTCACTATCAGAGGCCTCATGATGGTGTGTCCTTTTCATAGGAGTCGAGGGAGATTGTGTCAACAACAGAGGAGTTATCACAAGGGTACCTGTGTCGCATGACACACCTTTATTCTGAGGTCTTGCCTGACAAGCTGTGAAAATAGCAAGTGAACTGTGAATTAAATTATTTTTGTAGGTCGCTAAACATGCTATGATACCCACCTTTGCTCCTACTGGTAGGTCCCGGCATCCATTCATAACCAGGTCATCTGTCTGGCACCCAACTGCACACTTTATCGAACAGAAAAACAGGGTCAACGATTGTCATCATCCCGTTTGGAATCAAATGTTATGCTGTAGAGATGTAAACTGACTGGCTCCAGATTGGATTAGATTCAGGTCGGTGACACAGTTACACTATGTAACTGGACCCGTACAAATCAGCTGGGCTAGACAATCTGGGCCCTCTCTTTCTAAAATGATCCGCCGCCATTGTTGCAACACCTATTACTAGTCTGTTCAATCTCTCTTTCGTATCGTCCAAGATTCCCAAAGATTGGAAAGCTACCGCGGTCATCCCCCTCTTCAAAGGGGGTGACACTCTATACCCAAACTGTTATAGACCTATATCCATCCTGCCCTGCCTTTCTAAAGTCTTTGAAAGCCAAGTTAACAAACAGGTCACTGACCATTTCGAATCCCACTGTGCCTTCCCTGCTGTGCAATCCCGCTTTCGACTCTGTCAATCACCCCATTCTTATCAGCAGACTCAACAGCCTTGGTTTCTCAAATGACTGCCTCGCCTGGTTCACCAACTACTTCTCAGATAGAGTTCAGTGTGTCAAATCGGAGGGCCTGTTGTCCGGACCTCTGGCAGTCTCTATGGGGGTGCCACAGGGTTCAATTCTTGGGCCGACTCTTTTCTCTGCATATATCAACAATGTCGCTCTTGCTGCTGGTGATTCCTTGATCCACCTCTACGCAGACGACACCATTCTGTATACATCTGGCCCTTCTTTGGACACTGTGTTAACAACCTCCAAACGAGCTTCAATGCCATACAACACTCCTTCCGTGGCCTCCAACTGCTCTTAAAAGCTAGTAAAACTAAATGCATGCTTTTCAACCGATCACTGCCCACACCTGCCCGCCTGACTAGCATCACTACTCTGGACAGTTCTGACGTAGAATATGTAGACAACTGCAAATACCTAGGTGTCTGGCTAGACTGTAAATTCTCCTTCCAGACTTACATTAAGCATCTCTAATCCAAAATTAAATATAGAATCGGCTTCCTATTTCGCAACAAAGCCTCCTTCACTCACGCTGCCAAACATACCCTCGTAAAACGGACAATCCTTCCGATCCTCGACTTTGGCGATGTCATTTACAAAATAGCCTCCAACACTCCAACACAGCAAACTGGATGCAGTGTGTCACAGTGCCATCCGTTTTGTCACTAAAGCCCCATATACCACCCACCACTGCGGCCTGTATGCTCTCATCGGCTGGCCCTCGCTACATATTCGTCGCCAGACCCACTGGCTCCAGGTCATCTATAAGTCTGTGCTAGGTAAAGCTCTGCCTTATCTCAGCTCACTGGTCACGATAACAACACCCACCCATAGCACGCGCTCCAGCAGGTTTATCTCACTGGACATCCACAAAGCCAACACCTCAGTTGGCCGCCTTTCCTTCCAGTTCTCTGCTGCCAATGACTTAAACAAATTGCAAAAATCGCTGAAGTTGGAGACTTATTTCTCCCTCACTAACTTTAAGCGTCAGCTGTCAGAACAGCTTACCGATGGCTGCAGCTGTACACAGCCCATCTGTAAATAGCCCATCCAACTACCTACCTCATCCCCATGTTTTTATTTACTTTTTTGCTCTTTTGCACACTAGTATTTCTACTTGCACATCATCATCTGCATATCTATCACTCCAGTGTTAATTTGCTAAATTGTAATTACTTCGCTACTATGGCCTATTTATTGCCTTACCTCCTTACACCATTTGCACACACTGTATATAGATTTTTCAATTGTGTTATTGATTGTACTTTTGTTTATCCCACGTGTAACTCTGTGTTGTTGTTTTTTTGTGATGCTGCTTTGCTTTATCTTGGCCAGGTCGCAGTTGTAAATGAGAACTTGTTCTCAACTGGCCTACCTGGTTAAATAAAGGTGAAATAAAAATAAACAAATAAATAACTATGACATGTTTTGCTATGGCCCTGGGTTGGTTTGAGTTTGTTTCTGCTAGTTAGTAGACTGTTGTAGTCAGACATGAGTTAGCTAGTACCACCATAGCTGCATCCAATATTTAAGAAAATAATTGGTACGAAACAACTTTGCCATATTATGATGTAGTCAAATTAACGTTGGGAGAAGGCAATGTTGCCATTAATGTTATAAGCAAAGTTTGTAAAAAAAAAAATGTTAGCTAGCTAAAATGCGGGGTTTCCCTCAATCTTAGTTAGCTGGCTAAAGTTATAATGAATATTTGTATAACTAACCCAACATAGACCACAGCACGTGCTAGCGAGATCTTGTTGGCACGTTCTAGCACGTATTTGCATATTTCCGTTAGAAAAGCGTACTCTATGAATTGCGCGTCTGTAATAACTCAATTCGTCCTAACCCATGCACTCCTTCTAAACAATGCAATTGTTTGAAACTTTGGCAAAGGGTAAAGTCTACAAAAAGTAATGATCCTTTGAACGTGTTTGGAGCGATGAAACAACTGAACTCCATTAAATTAAGTGAAGCAAAGTGGGCAGAGGGGTGATTTGCATGTGGAGCTTGGCAAAAGGGGGCACAATTTGTTGACATAATTGTAATCCAAACCTAACCTTTATTTACTTGTTGTGACAAACCGAGGTTCCAAACTTCGTTTTAGATGAGACCGACTTTATGAGCAAAATGATCCTACTTTGTAGTCAATTTTAACACTAGAAAAAATGTTTCTTACTCGTATCGATACCACATAGCTTGTTTCTGTCACGTTCTGACCTTAGTTATTTTGTTATGTCTTTGTTTTAGGTTGGTCAGGGCGTGAGTTGGGTGGGTTGTCTATGTTCCTTTTTCTATGTGGTGTTTTTGTGTTTGGCCTGGTATGGTTCTCAATCAGAGGCAGGTGTCGTTAGTTGTCTCTGATTGAGAATCATACTTAGGCAGCCTTTCCCCATGTGTGTGGTGTGGGTGATTATTTTCTGTTCTGTGTTTTGCTTCAGGACTGTTCGTTTGTCGTTTTATTGTTTTTGTTCAGTGTTCAGTATTCTTATTAAAACAATATGGACACTTACCACACTGCGCATTGGTCCTCCTTTTCTTTCACCCATGACGAGCGTTGCAGTTTCAAAAGGGATGAGTTGGTTTTTAGGGGCAGTCGCTCTTTAAGGCATTGTTTAGCACCTTGATGGAAGTGTGTGCTATCGGTAAAATGTTTATTGCCTGAATATGTGCCAATCATGATCTTTATGATGTTAATTGCTCATTCATGTCTAATGGGATATCCCATGGTGAAATGCATTATGGGTCAAATCAATTATTAAGGTTAGGACAGTGCTTTTACTTATGTTGCTCTTTGTCCTGTTTATTAATTTGTAAATATTGTAAGTATCCTACTTTTGGTGCCTATTTATTTTCCACTTTTGCTAAGAACAGTAGATGTTTTTTAAATGTTTATATCCTTCTCTGCCTCCTCACTGCTACATCCAATGTGACGGCCTACCTCACATTGTATTGATGCAGCCCTCAATAACAAATGGGTATTCTAACACTAAGGCTCATTCTCCTGAACCTCAGTGTATGGGGCTGGAGTTCACACACATAGTTAGGGGAAATAAAAAGAAGGGGCAGTGAGAGACATTGAGAAGTTTGTAATGACTGCATGTGCTGACAGTCCAACTTTTTTATTTTATTTAACCTTTATTCAACTAGGCAAGTCAGTTAAGAACAAATTATTGCTTACAATGACGACCTACCCCGGCCAAACCCTAACCCAGACGACGCTGGGTCAATTGTGCACCGCCCTATGGGACTCCCAATCATGCTGGAAAAGCGTGATCTTCATGGATGGATCCCGATTTCAACTGTACTGGGCAGATGGCAGACAGTGTGTATGGCATTGTGTGGGCGAGCAGTTAACTGATGTCAACGTTGTGAACAGAGTGCCCCATGGTTGGGGTGGGGTTACGGTATGGGCAGGCATAACCTACGAACAATGAACACAATTGCATTTTATTGATGGCAATTTGAATGCACAGAGATACCATGAGGAGATCCTGAGGCCCATTGTCATGCCATTCATCCGCCGCCATCACCTCATATTTTAGTATGATAATGCACGGCCCCCATGGATCTGTGCACAATTCCTGGATCTGTACACAAGGTTCTGTACACAAGCTGAAAATGTCCCAGTTCTTCCATAGCCTGCATATTCACCAGTCATGTCACCTGAGCATTGGGAGCACGATAACCAGCAACTTCACACAGCCATTGAAGAGGAGTGGGACAACATTTCACATGCCACAATCAACAGCCTGATCAACTCTACGCAAAGGAGATACTTTGTGCTGTATGAGGGAAATAGTGGTCACACCAGATCGTGACTGGTTTTCTGATCCACGCCCCTAACTTTTTTTTAAAGGTACAGTGCCTTGCGAAAGTATTCGGCCCCCTTGAACTTTGCGACCTTTTGCCACATTTCAGACTTCAAACATAAAGATATAAAACTGTATTTTTTTGTGAAGAATCAACAACAAGTGGGACACAATCATGAAGTGGAACGACATTTATTGGATATTTCAAACTTTTTTAACAAATCAAAAACTGAAAAATTGGGCGTGCAAAATTATTCAGCCCCTTTACTTTCAGTGCAGCAAACTCTCTCCAGAAGTTCAGTGAGGATCTCTGAATGATCCAATGTTGATCTAAATGACTAATGATGATAAATACAATCCACCTGTGTGTAATCAAGTCTCCGTATAAATGCACCTGCACTGTGATAGTCTCAGAGGTCCGTTAAAAGCGCAGAGAGCATCATGAAGAACAAGGAACACACCAGGCAGGTCCGAGATACTGTTGTGAAGAAGTTTAAAGCCGGATTTGGATACAAAAATATTTCCCAAGTTTTAAACATCCCAAGGAGCACTGTGCAAGCGATAATATTGAAATGGAAGGAGTATCAAACCACTGCAAATCTACCAAGACCTGGCCGTCCCTCTAAACTTTCAGCTCATACAAGGAGAAGACTGATCAGAGATGCAGCCAAGAGGCCCATGATCACTCTGGATGAACTGCAGAGATCTACAGCTGAGGTGGGAGACTCTGTCCATAGGACAACAATCAGTCGTATATTGCACAAATCTGGCCTTTATGGAAGAGTGGCAAGAAGAAAGCCATTTCTTAAAGATATCCATAAAAAGTGTCGTTTAAAGTTTGCCACAAGCCACCTGGGAGACACACCAAACATGTGGAAGAAGGTGCTCTGGTCAGATGAAACCAAAATTGAACTTTTTGGCAACAATGCAAAACGTTATGTTTGGCGTAAAAGCAACACAGCTGAACACACCATCCCCACTGTCAAACATGGTGGTGGCAGCATCATGGTTTGGGCTTGCTTTTCTTCAGCAGGGACAGGGAAGATGGTTAAAATTGATGGGAAGATGGATGGAGCCAAATACAGGACCATTCTGGAAGAAAACCTGATGGAGTCTGCAAAAGACCTGAGACTGGGACGGAGATTTGTTTTCCAACAAGACAATGATCCAAAACATAAAGCAAAATCTACAATGGAATGGTTCAAAAATAAACATATCCAGGTGTTAGAATGGCCAAGTCAAAGTCCAGACCTGAATCCAATCGAGAATCTGTGGAAAGAACTGAAAACTGCTGTTCACAAATGCTCTCCATCCAACCTCACTGAGCTCGAGCTGTTTTGCAAGGAGGAATGGGAAAAAATGTCAGTCTCTCGATGTGCAAAACTGATAGAGACATACCCCAAGCGACTTACAGCTGTAATCGCAGCAAAAGGTGGCGCTACAAAGTATTAACTTAAGGGGGCTGAATATTTTTGCACGCCCAATTTTTCAGTTTTTGATTTGTTAAAAAAGTTTGAAATATCCAATAAATGTCGTTCCACTTCATGATTGTGTCCCACTTGTTGTTGATTCTTCACAAAAAAATACAGTTTTATATCTTTATGTTTGAAGCCTGAAATGTGGCAAAAGGTCGCAAAGTTCAAGGGGGCCGAATACTTTCTCAAGGCACTGTATTTGTGACCAACAGATGCATATCTGTATTCCCAGTCATGTGAAGTCTATAGATTAGGGACTCATTTATTTATTTCAATTTACTTATTTTCTTATATGAGCTGTAACTCAGTAACATTTGTGAAATTGTTGCATGTTGAGTTTATATGTTTGTTCAGTTAGATGTTCAATGTTTCTTTAAAAATATATATATTTAAAAGGAATAGTTTCACCATATTAAATGAGAGATATGTTCAAATAACAGGGTAGACCTTAAAATGAGGGACAGACATAAATGAACCACTAATCACATGAAATAAATACTAATTTTCAGAAAAGACCTTTCCGGTCCAGAAAATACTCAAAGCGATAAAATAACTAGGTCTTTACAATGATGGTGAAACTTTGACAAATGTTGGGATTCAATTTGTTACAATCTTTCTAGAAATGACACAAGGTTGATCGAAGGGACATGTCAAAATGCTGAAATTTGGTATTTCAGAAAGCTTCTTTTCATATTCAAAATCTGATTTATTGAATTATCTACATGGTCTGTATTAAAAGGCACTTCATAACAGGCTTCAAAATGCAATATTGTTGTACAATTTCTACTTAAAAATCAAAGAGACACTAAAGACACTAATTTTATGGAAATACCCAGGGAATAGGGTTCCATTTGGGACACATGCACTCACTACTGTGATAGGATGCTGTCAATAGAGCTGCAATCTGGGATTCATGTTTCAAGCAAATGGCAGCCCCTCCATTTGTTTTGGTATTCATCTCAGGGGGAAATGAGACCCCTCTCAAATTCATAGACAGTGCTCTAGATCCAAGGGCAGTGCTGAGCTCATGAGTCATGAGGCATGTTATATTATTGAAGAATTTAAAAGACCATTAAACAGATTCCCATAACCCAGACTGTAGCTTTAAGATATTTTAAGCCTGTGTGTGAGATAGTGTCTATGCCCCAAATGGCACCCTATTCCCTACAAAGTGCACTACTTGATCAGAGGGCTAGGTAGTGCACTTTGTAGGGAATAGGGTGCCATTTTGGACACAGGCATTATCTCACACACAGGCTTAAAATATCTTAAAGCTACAGTCTGGGATATGGGAACCTGTTTAATGGTAATTTCATTTAATTACAGAGAAAGAGAAATTAACTGACTCCACTGAGAATCACTGTAATAGAAGCCTGTTCGAGTGAATCATAATAAAGATGGAGGGAGGAAGGGGACAGAGAGAGAGAGAGTTTGTGTCCCCATAATATCTATTTTCCCCTGAAGTTTGCACTTGTTCACTTCCCTTGAAAGGAAATGACTGGCATGGAAAACTTTCTCTAGCCCATGCCTACACCAATCCAAGTTGAAGAAATTGAGACAAAAAGTATCAGTATTTTGAACCTGGGGTGTAACTGCACCTGAGGGAAAGAGAAAGATAGAAAATAGATGATGAGAGGGGAAAGAGGATGAGAGAATAGAGATGAAGAGGGAGAGAGGTTAGAAAATGAGAGAGAAGAAAAGAAGAGATGGTTTGTGCTTGCATACAGCATCATCTTGTGGTATTTGAAACAACTACAGATACAGCATATGTAGTATAGCTCACTTTATGTATAGCATTTATATTGCTACTGTCATGTTCACCAACCTACAGTAAATGCATGGAACATAGTAGACAATTAATTTGTGTCCGTTTTTAAGTGAATTCCCATTACTTTCTATAAGGCTACTATTAATCATTTGAGCTGCACTACATGTATATTTGTAACTGTATTGTCTGGACCTGCAGCTTTGAATTAAACATATTTGTTGGAATAAAAGTGCCATCAACTTATAATAATACTATTATGAATATTTACTTGTAACTCATTTAAGAAGGTCTAATTATTGCAAAATGTAATTAGGCCACAATATTTCGTAATATGTAAAGACATTTGTGTAATATTATTTCTAACATCATAGACTACTTTAAAATAATTAGGCCTGATTTCTAATATGCCCTTCTGTCCAAATCAATAATATTGTAATCATGTAAAAAGGTTTGTAGGTTAATACAAGGAGGTTAACATCAGGAGGGGCTGTTACACAAAGCTAACGTAATACAGGAGGAGGTTAACATCAGGAGGAGCTGTTACACAAAGCTAACGTAATACAGGAGGAGGTTAACATCAGGAGGAGCTGTTTCACAAAGCTAACGTAATACAGGAGGAGGTTAGCATCAGGAGGGGCTGTTACACAAAGCTAACGTAATACAGGAGGAGGTTAACATCAGGAGGAACTGTTACATAAATCTAACATAGTCCTTGCTGAAAGTCAGTGGTGGTCAACTTTGAGAGATAGTCTATATGTTATTTTACTGTTCCTTTAAAGAAGATGGTCAATGTGTCGCACGGACAACTGGTAAAGTACGCCAAAATATAATTTTATTCAACATTCTGGCATGTGGAGGTCGTGAGAGAACTTTCCTGATTCAAACGTTAATTTCGGCCTGACAGAATTCAATGCAATTTAATACCGCGTTTCCTGTCAAGCCGAGGTGGAGACGAAGGGGTGCTCGAGATCGTGCACTGTTTGCGCGTGTCTGTTCTGTGTGTGGATGCTAAACATCTGAAGAATTACCAGGGAAATTAAATTCACGTGTAGGCCCTACGTGTAATTCAACCATAACCAGGTAAATTGAACTAAGTAGATGTGCCTTGTGTGTTAATATTTAGAGGTTGTCGAGGTGCACAATACAAATGTTTTCTTCGCAGAAAAATGCCTGTTCTACAGCAGGCCCGCCAGTATCTTATTACACCGAATAGGTTCAGTGGGATATCCCCTATTCCGCCTGTTTTATACCTTTTCTATTAATATCGTAATTAGTGAGAAAAATGTTGTCGAATTACCGGTGTCCTTTGAGAATATGACAACGTTAAGAGAGGGTTTGATGGAGCAGTGGCCAGGTAGCGGAGGAACATGGTTGCTCTGCGGTGTCTCCTAGTGATACACACCGGGCAATAGTGCATCCCGAGCCGCTAGAGGGATACGGGCCTGCCGGGGGTGGCGTTGCGACAACCAAGGCGTTGAGGTTCGGAGACAATGTCCTCAACATACGATTTTGTTGGAAAGCAAACGTAACTATTTATCAGCTATAGCCATATGCAGACGATGTTACTGTTACCACAGGTAAAGTTAAATGTTTGTATGGATGGTAACACATTATTTTTGGATTCAGTGTTAAAAGTCGTTCTCGGCTATTATGTATGATGACGGCAAATCACATTTGGACATGGATTGTCGTCTATTTTAACTGGCTATACAGTAAGTTACATTGACTCATCTGTCCACGTTGTATTCGTGACCAACGATATCTGAGTTTTTGTGGTATATTATTTGATTAAACAGTAACCTAGGCTTGGTCTTCTCTGGGCTTGCAGCCCTCCCTCCTTTCTCATCTGGCTACTGCAGCCTGGGGTTTCGGCGACGTTGTTTATCACTCTACTTGGTTGATACAGAATGGCGGGTTTGAGTATCGCGCTACACATGACTGCCCCTTACACCTGCTAGTTTGATGCAGTGCATGACGTAGTCTATTTGTAGAATACCCTAATTTGGTTGAGTGTTAAATTAATAAAACGTTTATATTCTGGCAGATTTGGTATTTTTACCAATTTAGGCCAATGCCCTTACTGCATTGCTGTAGCTATACCCTGGTCTCAATTGAGATTCCCTGTATAAATAGAGGTTAAATTAAAGTATTGTAATTATCATGATACTCAGTAAAGGACAATTTCAGCAGTAATGTGATGTACTTTTCAAAGGTTTTCTATTCCTTTCTAGGTGCATAATCAGAAATACCAGACCAATATGGGGCATTGTGCCTATAGGGGGCACAGGGGCTGTTTCAGGTGTTTGACAAATACCAAATTCTCCAATTTATGGACAGGGGATAAGCTCCCCTCCAGACCACCTCCCTCACATACTTTGTGCCCCTCATTCTTTGTGCCTACAGTGAAAATCTGAACAATAATAATAAAAATATTGTGATATGAATACAAAAGCTGTATTTTGACTGTCTATTGTTTCCTTTTTTTGTTTCAGATGTAAAGATGTGAGTGTGGTCTGAGGCAGCTGTGATCCCATGCTTCAGCCCCCCCACCCACCCCAGCACCACACTAGAATGTACTTGAACTTGCCTCCAGTCGCGGCTTTGCACACAGAATGGAGGTCATCGTGCGGTGGTCTGCCCAGAGGCTTTAGCGGTCTGCCCCTGTGCTTCAATGACTCTGACAGCGACTTGTCCACCACTGGAACACCCATCTCAGAGAAGGTCCAGATGATCATAGAGAGCCTAAGGAGCACCCAGTCCTCACTCAACATGGGCGACGAGACAGAGGGGAACCAAGTGCTATCAGGGCAACCGGTACAGGAGGCTGGAGCCCGGGGCTCCCAGGGCCAAGGCTTCAAGGTCCGGAGGGGGCCTCCTGTGGTTATGGGACCCAAGCCCAAATTCAGAGGCCCTCTTCCTCTCACTCACACTGATAACTTGCTGGCACTGCCAGAAGTTTCCTATAATGTTGATTCGGAGAGTTCTGACGGCGATGACTCTGTAGATAGAGGCATCGAGGAGGCCATTCAGGAGTACCTGAAGGAAAAGGATGACCACAAACGCAAGGCTGAGCCAGAACCAACCACTAATATTTTACAGCCACCGAAGATTCCCCGGAGGGAGGCTGCTCCAACCTTTCCAGAACCTACTAAAAAACATTCCGACAGCAATAAGATTTTAACTGCCAGCAACCAGGTTCCGAGAAGTGTCAAAACAGAGACACACAACACAGCACTACCCATGAAAAAATGTTTGAAAAGTAAAATACCCACCTGCAAAGAGAATCCCTTTAAGAAACTGGACACAATAAGCAACACAGCGGTGGTAAAAAAACGATCTTTGGAACAGAAGAGAGGCCCCTCTAATTCCAACCCTCTCTCTGACAAACAGAAGAGTCCTGTACTGAATACAGTGAAGTTGGAGGAACACTTGTCTGACAGTGACAGCAGCAGCAGTAGTGATGACGGCATTGAGGAGGCTATTCAACGTTACCAGCAGGAGAAGAAGAAAGAGAGACAAGAAGGAGGCCCTAAGTCCTCCAAACCCCTTCTCGTCCTCAAAGAGGAGTCAGACTCCAGCAGCAGTGATGACGGAATAGAGGAGGCCATCCGCCACTACCAGCTGGAGAAGCAGAAAGAGAAGGGTGTACCGACGCTCTCTCTATTTCTACCCAAACAAAAGCAACTGGGTAAAGCAGCGGCTCCCCTGCACTGTTCAGAGAGCACAAGCACTCAGGCAGCAGCCATGAAAAAACACAAACTGTCTAAGAAGAAGAAACCTGAGACTAGGGATTTAAAATCATCTCTACCCTCTCAAACTCCTGGTTCCTCACTCTCTCTTATCAAGAAGAGATTAGCAGTTAGCAGCCCCAAAGGGAATGGCCTCCTCTTGTCAACTAAAGTGGAGCCGCTGCGAGAGAGGGAGCAAGAGCAGCACACCACCCCATGCCCAGCCACTCTGAAGGTGAACACCACCACCACAGCTGAGCTGATGTGTGCTGAGGCCATTCTGGACATTTCTAAAGCTGTCATTAAAATGCCAGGGGCCTTTAACCCTAATGTAGCATCAGCAGGCCATATCAATATTAACAGTAGCTCCACGGAGTCTACCGCCACCACTTCTCTTATCTCCACAAACTGCCATGATGATGATGTTGATAATAATACAAGTGATGATGAGAGCTCCATTGATAGTGAGGATGGGATCGAACAGGAAATCCGGAAGTTTCTTGAGAAGAAAGCCCAAATGCACAAACTGCCATCTGGGCCCGGCTCAGATGTTGGTACTACAAGTCCAGGTGGAACCAATACAATAACAGAACCAGAGAAAAACACCAAACTTAATCCGGCCCAGAAGAAAACACTGAGGCTATCTGTGAAGCAGAAAATAAATCTCAAAGAGGAAGGTGGCAGCAAGAGGGGTTCCAAGGAAGGAGAGAGTCATCTCAAAATGAAAGAAGAGGCACTCCGAAAGCATTTGACCAAGCATGACCAAAGGTCAAGGTCATCTGTTTCCACCCTGAAAAAATCCCCACTGAAATCAGTGAGGACCTCAGAGAGGAGGGGGGAACCTAAGAGTGGAGACAAGAGTAGCTCACTGGACAGTGACGAAGACCTGGACACTGCAATAAAAGACTTGCTCAAGACTAAGAAGAAGTTGAAAAAGAAGACTAGAGATATGAAGTTGAAGTCAAGGAAGGGCCTTGAGGATGAGAAGCCGTTGTCTAGAAAAACAGAGTTAAAGAAGCTGGGTATGGACCATGTGCCCAAGACTACCAGCCTTTTGAAAACTAGCCTTAAAATCACTACTACTACTACCCAGAGTAGTAACAACAACAGAAAAAAAGGCACATTTAGTATGAATGTGTCACAGTATCCACAGAGCAATGAGAAGAAAGAGCCCCTCAACCAGACAGATGAGATGGACCGATCTCAAGGGAACAGGGATGTAGAAGGCCTGTCAAGAGAGACTATCCCAGTTGTTCAGATCAAGGAAGAGAGCAGTTCAGTGGACAGCGACGACAGCATCGAACAGGAGATCAGAAAGTTCCTGGCAGAAAAGGCCAAGGTTTCTACTACCACAGTGAAAACAGATGATAGAGAGGAGATCGTGAATGGCAAGGGCAAAACAGCAGTCCCTCTCACGGAGAAATGCATAAAATTGGAAAATCTGCTGGCTGAAATTCCAAGGATAGATGTTACTCAATTCCCTGTCCTGCCTCGTCAGAGCAGT
This sequence comes from Oncorhynchus clarkii lewisi, assembly GCF_045791955.1. Classification (NCBI taxonomy): domain Eukaryota; kingdom Metazoa; phylum Chordata; class Actinopteri; order Salmoniformes; family Salmonidae; genus Oncorhynchus; species Oncorhynchus clarkii. The sequence goes on along the minus strand of NC_092151.1, from coordinate 18,116,035 downwards.
TGTGAGCAGAGAGGAGTTCCAGAAAGAGGAATCTTTCCAAACACACCCCCTATCCAGCCAGTGCCAGGAAACCACACCCCAGAAACAGCCAGGGGGTCGTGCCTCCTTTCAGCCCTCACCCCCAGCTCCTATCCTCCAGCGGTGGAGCCTGCCAATGGCGCTGTGTCTGGGGCTGCCAGATCAGAGAAGAGGAGGAGCTCTAGTTCAGATCCAGGAAGCGGTGATACCCACCAGAGTGCCAACTCTGAGATGGCAAGGGAGCACAGCTACAGGTCATTTCCCAGCACCAGCTACCCCTTGCCCAGAACTGACTCGGAGCAGTGGCGTAAGAGCCAAGTGATCCCCACCACTGAGACAAAAGAGAAGATCCATAACAGGAACCCATTCCAGTACAGCTCACCTAGTTTCGGTGAGAAGAGAGCCACCACTCCAGCGTATCAGTGTGTAGTACCAGCCAGTATCTATTCGCGTAGGAGGAATATTGAGCCTGCACCGGATACACCTGTCTCCACCCGTCCTGCTGCTGTACGGACTGGGAGCAGCATCAGATCACCACTGGTTCCATTCCACCGCCCCTCATCCTCAGAGACCACATCTACGTCGGCTGCCGTCTTCAGCTCCCCATTCCCCAGCCTGACCAGGAGACCTACGGAGACAGGACCATCAGGGAGGTACTTCCTTCAGGGTCATGAGTCAGGCAGCCGCTGGGGTCAATCCCCAACCCTGACCCCGGGGCTGTCGGAGAGCAGCGTGGTACACGTGGCCAAGGACAAGACGATGTTTGTTGAACTGTTCACGAACGAGACCAACCACGTTCAGGTCAGAAGCAGGGAGGTGAAAGTGAGTGAGGGAAAGGAGGAAAGGAGGAGAGACTTGCCAGCAGGAGAGAGTGAGAGAGAAAGGGAGTGCAGGAAGACAGAGCAGATAGGAAGACGAGGAGAGGAGTGTGTAGATGAGACCGACGTCAGCGAGTCAGATGAGAGGACGAGCCCAGAGCAGCAGGGCTTTCACACTTTGTAAGTGCAGGCTTTTTTTCTTGTTTGTTAGGTCACATAGCGGCATCACATAATCTTTTCTTTTTTTAATATTAGTTAGCGTATTGAGTGTGCCCTCCTTCCTGGTGGATGTCATGTCAATTCAAGTACATTTGTTAGTTCGTAGGTTCCAATGGTTTGTTTGTTTGTTGTTAATACACACACACAAAGCCTCTTTTTATATGTTTGTACATTTTATACATCTATTTAAATACTCTAACGCAATGTCATTGAGAATTTAAGGCTAAAATGTTCCTTTTTTAATTTGTGCTCTTAGATTATTATTATTTAAAATTGTTATCATGGAAACCCTTAAGCAATATCAGCCACCGCCCTGAAACAACAAGCAGAGTGCATGAATGTTAGTACCACCCAATGCACAGCTGTGTGTTGGTTGTTTCTTACAGGAAATAAGATGGTTATTTTTGTCTCACCAATGTTTCACTGACTGTTTTTGTAAAGATACAACATATGAAAATCCTATCGAAGCCCTCTTAAAGTTATCAGGCCAAAGATAAAGGCCTAACCACCCAAATATACTATATGAGTAATTGGTATAATAAAATATTGGGTCAAAATGATCAATTGAAGACATAATTTTACAGGGAGCAGTGAGTTAGTGTTTTGTAGCTCCATGGATGAGTGACTGAAGGGACTAATTTTTATCATGCAAATACGTCAGACTGTATTCAACTAATATTTGTGTGTGTGTTTGTTCCCCTTGCCCTCCTTGTAATTTGTCCATCGGCCAAAATCTTCCCTTTGCATTCTAATATAGTCTTCCTCTTTTTTTTAGTGGCATTAACACATTTAAACAAAAAAAGTATCATATTCTATTCTCATGACAAGCAAGTTTAAACCTTGTCATAAAGTAGGCATATATTTATGTTTGTTCTCTTTTAAGGGTTCTGTCAGCAGTGGTTAAAATAGCAAAAGCAACTAACCCCAGTCACAAATGCTGTTTTTACATGTGGTTTTTGTATATTTGTTCTGTCGCTGACAATATACAAATACCTTTTAAATTCATGAGATTTTCCTCTACAATCATAGGCACATTTTCCATATCAGTGGTTGATTTCCCTCTGACAAACTGTCAACAGCACACAAATCATCAAGGCTCTTTGTATTTCTTGACTTGCCATTTGGTTTTTTGTTTGTTTGATGTTCTAGTAGTTTTCTTGAATATTGTTACGTGAAAATATTATTTATTTTTGTTTATGGAAAAAAGGAGGAAGAAATAATTGTACTGAACATGCTGTGCATCGCCAGTTTTCATAAATAATTAGCAAAAATTTTACTTTTCTCCCTTTTTCCCTGTCAAAGGAAGAAAACCTTGACTTTCTTTTAAAGTGCAACTGTGTAATAAAGAGTGAATTTCATCAATAGTGGTGCATCTCTTATCTAATTCAATTAAAATGTATCCTCAACAATATTCTAAACACCTTGATATTCCTCAACAAAGATGGGCCATACATGCATTGCAGCTCTTCAAGGTGTTCTTATCAGCTGCTACTCTTCAGAAGGGCACTTTTCCACTGGAGAAATGTGCATTTCTGTTAAACCAACTGTCTAATTCTTGCTATATTATCTCTGTATATGACTCATTTAGCTAATGTTAAAATCCTTAGTGTCCTCTGACCTCATATTACCAAATCAGAATTACTCAGCAGTGAGGGGTTCAGCAGTACCTTGGGCTACAATACATTATATTAGACAGACAGACTGACTTGGATACATGAATGAGTAACTCAAAGGCTTCTCTCTCCTTGATCTCTCAACATTTCCCTCTGGTAACAGCATGTAAAAGTCTGGTCTGCGGCCAGCCGGCCACACCGTTTACATTTCTCTACTGTTGAGAGTGATATGATCGTACTGGCTTCATGGTTATCATGATGTTCATAATGTCTAATGCATAAGCAGAGTGAGGATAGGAGTATGTGTTCGACATCAATTTTGCTCAGTCGCTGATTGCCAACCCCAAATTATAGGGCGTGTTCCTCTGTCCAGGCTTAGCTGACACATGCCAGATCTTACAATGCCTGGATAGGCATTTTACAGCACGTGAACCCCATGTTACCCACGTCATCTGGTGTATGACGGCACAGTCGATGACGTGGCACGCAACCATTGGTTGATGCATGCAACATCTGAGCAGGGGAATGCGACCATAATGAGTAGTCATTTATAATGCAAGGTGATGTGTAGATTAGTCTGTCTACATAAACATGCACTGATGTTTCCTCCCCTACTCTGCCTTGCCCCAGGTCTCTGTCCAGCTCCATTGACCCTGGTATCACCCTCAGCCCTTACATAGCATTGAACACAGAGGAAAGGAGCAAGAGGTTCAGATGGATGTGTAAAGCTGTTGCTGTAAATCAGCCAAAGGTACAGTGACGTACAGGGACAGTTAAGCACGTTGCACACTGTCCAGACAATGCCAATCAAACACCAACTAAAAACAGATGGATAGGTGTGACTAGTGCTTAATTTGAGCCGGCACCACCCTGTTTGGCTGGATCCGGTACCTCTCATGGCATGAAAAATAATTGTCACTTTTTACAATGTAAAAATTCAAATGAAAGAGATCAAAGTTAATTTGAGTTACCTCTTCATTTATTGTCCTGCCCCAACCCACCCAAAAAAACGTAATGTGAAAAAGTCGATTTTCAGCCTGGGCCTGATGTTCCAAGAGTTGATTTGGGTTGGGCCAGCCCTGACTTACGGTGTGCGTAACATTGTAACCTATGTTTGAGACCAATGCATGGCCATGGCTGTGTGAGTAGCATGCCTGTATCTCTCACAGAACTAAAATACTCCCAATGTGTAAGTGCCTCTACTCTCCTGCTCTATGCCACTACACAAATGCGATGATAAGCATGCAATGCTTTATTATTAAGGTAATTCTTTTTTCTTATGTGTTCCAGTACCTCCAGCTCCCTAGGGCACCCCTTTCTCCCGCTCACATTTTGTTCCAGTACCTCAGAGCTCCCTAGGGCACCCCTCTCTCCCGCTCACATTTTGTTCCAGTACCTCAGAGCTCCCTAGGGCACCCCTCTCTCCCGCTCACATTTTGTTCCAGTACCTCAGAGCTCCCTAGGGCACCCCTCTCTCCCGCTCACATTTTGTTCCAGTACCTCAGAGCTCCCTAGGGCACCCCTCTCTCCCGCTCACATTTTGTTCCAGTACCTCAGAGCTCCCTAGGGCACCCCTCTCTCCCGCTCACATTTTGTTCCAGTACCTCAGAGCTCCCTAGGGCACCCCTCTCTCCCGCTCACATTTTGTTCCAGTACCTCAGAGCTCCCTAGGGCACCCCTCTCTCCCGCTCACATTTTGTTCCAGTACCTCAGAGCTCCCTAGGGCACCCCTCTCTCCCGCTCACATTTTGTTCCGGTACCTCCCGATTTACAAATTAAGTACTGGGTGTGCCCCTATGTTTTTGTTGGAGTGTGCAAGGGGCTTTACAGTGTGTTCCAATCTGTCTGGAATAGGTTTGTGATTAATTGGTGTTTGTTGGCTTGGTTTGTTAACAATCGATTATTTCTGGGCTCTTTTTCAGAAGACCAAATTTGAGAAACCTGTGAAGAGAATGCTCCAATTTCTACCTCTATCCAGGTACATTTTGTAGGCAAATCGTGTAATATTTAACCTACTTGATAACACAATAGTACAACACATAGATACATAAAGGATTAGGCACAGACATGATTAAATTAGAAGATAAGGAGGGTTCATTGAGTGTAATGAATTATGTTTCTTTGCAGGAAAAATAAATCAACTGGGAAGTAAAGCAACAGAAGGACAGATGTTTTTTTTTACAGGAAGATCTTTCAAGATTTCTTATCAAACATTTAAATGCGTATATGCCATTTAGCAAATGCTTATATCCAAAGCGACTTAGTCATGCGGATGAAAACTGTTATTGTTGGTGAAGAGGGTTTGTCTGTTGTATGTGAATTGTTTGATTCTGAATTATGTTGGTTATGTTGAAATTGCACTTGTTATTGTTCAATGTTTTAATTATTTATGTTTGTTTAATATTCGGATACATGAATTTTTTTATTAGGCTATGGGTTCTCAATATTCAAATTGACAGTTGTTGAAGAACATTTTCAATTTCAATACATTTTATAGATTGACTTCTACATCACATTCATATTAATGTTAAAATATAATTTATTGAAGGAAAAAAAAACAGTTCTGAAAATCAACATATCCCAAAAAATGTAGCTGTTACAGTATTTGGCTAGAATTTGACAATAAAATGTGTAGGCTACAAGAGAGTACAGTATGGTTCAGGAACTGTGGTATTACAATTCAATAAAGTGTTTGAATGAGCATTCAACTACATGCGTGCTCATGGGAGTTGTGGTCCAAAGGAAATTATTGACACGTGATCTAATGCGTACGAGACATCCAATGGACTTCAACTACCAGTCGCATATTTCTTTGACCTTCAGTGGGAGGGGACAACAAGAGCAAGCATGGCAGCCGGAGTTCTTACCAAAGGTACATTTTTATTTACATTATACAATCAATTCATATACTTTGGTTATGGTTATGACATGAAATATATTTAGCATCTCTTTTGCTACCTTGCAAGACTGTACAAAGACTACTGTATCCTCGTTTTTAATGGACAATTCAATTACACGACCATTGGCTAGCAGTAGCATCAAGTTGGATGGCCAACGTTACAATGTAATGTTTTATATGTTGTAGTTAGCTGCTGTCTTTATCGTCTGACTGCTAGCTAACTGACTGCTGGTGGGTTTCTTGTAGGTTTGTGCGGGTTCCGCCAGCCCCGGATTGTTGCAGCCGGATACTCCTGTAGTGGACCTCTCTATGCGACTGCTACCGCAGTCAAAACACTCCCTTTGCAAACTGACAGCACGGGTAGGCCGAGTTGTCAGTGACACGTACAGTTAGCTGTCTTGCAGTAGTTCATGCTATGGATATTTAACACGAATTCATAAAGCTTCTCTACAATCACAAAGAACTAACCACTTCTCGATATTATCTTTTTTTTTTTTTTAAATAGCTGTCACTGACAAGATCCAGAACTTGCCTCTTGAAACGCCAGATTTCTTTCACTTGTCAGAACTCTTCTCCTTAAAAGATCTATTCGATGCCAGAGTGCACCTTGGACACAAGAAAGGCTGCAGACACAGGTTGGATGGCTGATTTTCATAGTTCATTTGACAGTTATGTTCTCATTGTGGTTCATATTGACCTTATCTACCATATTTACTTTACTCTTGCATCAGAGTAAAGTAAAACCAGCTTGATTATCTTCATAGGGCAACATTAAAACATATACATATGGTTTTTATTAACCTTTTATTTAACTAGACAAGTCAGTTAAGAACAAATTATTATTTTACAATGACGACCTACCAGGGAACAGTGGGTTAACTGCCTTGTTCTGGGGCAGAAGGACCTATTTATAACTTGTCAGCTCAGGGATTCGATCCAGCAACCTTTCGGTTCCTGGCCCAACGCTCTAACCGCTAGGCTACCTGCCATCACAAAACATGCCTTGCAGATTTCATATACAGAGACAGACAGCATACTGTAGGTATGAACAAGGGCACATTGTCACACAAACATTGATCTTGATTCTCTCTCCCTTCATCCCTCTCTACTAGACTGATGGAGCCCTATCTGTTCGGCAGTCGTCTGGGCCAGGACATCATCGACCTGGACCAGACAATGGCGCACCTCCAGAGCGCCCTGAACTTCACCGCCCACATCGCCTACCGCGGCGGCATCATCCTCTTCGTCTCCCGCCGCCGGCAGTTCGGCCACGTGGTGGAGAGCACGGCAGGGGACTGTGGAGAATATGCCCACACACGCTACTGGCAGGGTGGTCTGCTCACCAATGCCCCAATCCAGTACGGCCCGGGGGTCAGGCTGCCTGACCTCATCATCTTTCTCTCAACTCTCAACAACGTCTTCCAGCAGCATGTGGGGGTCCGCGATGCAGCCAAGATGAATATACCCACGGTGGGTGTGGTGGACTCTAACTGCAACCCCAGCCTGGTGACATACCCGGTGCCTGGGAATGATGACACAGCAGCCGCAATGGAGCTGTACTGCCGCCTCTTCAAGATGACCATCAACAGGGCCAAGGACAAGAGGAGGCAGATGGAGCTGCTCCAGGGTCTATCACCAGCGGGCCTCACACAGGGTTCCTCGTGAGAGGCACTGGTGGAATTAATGAAGGGCCCCTTTTTGAGTTATTTGAAAATGCATTATTCAATTTTACTCCCTTGAAGTTAACCCTGATCTGAAATGATAGGATAGGTAAAATCTCTGCCTTTTGGTTAAGATCAAGAGTAGTATTTGAAAGCAAGTGTTCCACTTCATTGTTTACAACAACATAACAAATTAATTGTTATTGGTCGGGTGTATCGAAATGTTTGTGTTCCTAGCTCTAATAGTTCACAGCAAAACACACATCTCAAAGTAAAATAATGGAATTAAGAAATAAAAAAAATATTATGTTCTTGTCAGATTAGGGATTTAGGTGCGGCAGGTAGCTTGGTGGTTAATGTTGGGCCAGTAACCGAAAGGTTGCTAGATCAAATCCCCGAACTGACAAGGTAAACATCTGTAGTTCTGACCCTGAACAAGACAGTTAACCCACTTTTTTAAAAACCTTCCAGTTACTAGTCCAACGCTCTAACCACTAGGCTACCCTGCCGCCCCTGTTCCTAGGGTTGTCATTGTAAATTAGAATTTGTTCTTAACTGACTTGCCTAGTTAAAGGTAAAAAATATATATAGTCAAACATGGTCAAGGACTACTGCTAAAATGCTATATGAAGCACTGTTTTTCAGCAACAGATTTGGTGCATTTGTACAGAGTTGTTGCTCTTTGTCTAGATTTATCTGGAGAAACTGAGGTTTACAAAGTATGTAATTGCAGTGTTTGCTCCATCAAACTGATCATGTTTCCAGATTATTTCTAACATTCAGCTTGACATTGTCTGGTCAAATAAAATAAAAAAGAAGCTATTTCTGTATCAAATGACATGAATGCACTCATACTATTTAATAAGTAAACTTTCTTTTCACTAAATATGTGTGGTCTCCTCGTGTGCTTTTTTGACATTCCAACTATTTCCTTGAATTGTAATACTGGGCTAAAATCTTAGTGTTCCCAGTCATATAAAATCAATGTCCGAATTCATCTAACATCCTTATCATTGTAGCAATAAAATACAAAATGGCACTGGCATGTATAGTGGCTGTTTTATGGGTTCCTGACCAATTATACTATTTTCCGCTGATCTTAACTTTTTATTTTGTACATTGTTTCTGCCATTGTTTCATATGACCGAAAAGAGCTTCTGGACATCAAAACGGTGATCACACCTCAATTTGGACGACTCAGCCGCTCAAGACATACTGCTCACCCTGGACCAGGTCCTAATCCCCGACACCCGGAAGAGGAAAAGACAGAGATGTAGAGGCCGACATAGGGGCAGCCTGATGAAACTACCTCTACCCCCTGTTCTATTGGCGAATGTACAATCACTGGAGAACAAATGAGACAGGCTCCGTTTGAGAATGTCCTATTGTAATATCCTATGCTTCGTGGAGTCGTGGCTGAACAAGGACATGGTTAATATGAATCTAGCTGTTTTTTCTATGCATCGGCAGGACAGAACGTCAGTGTCTCGTAAACCCAAGAGCAGAGGTGTGTGTCTCTGTTAACAACAGCTGGTGCACAATCTCGAGGTTCTGCTCGCCTGAGTTAGAATATCTCATGATAAGCTGTAGACCATACTATTTACCAAGAGAGTTTTCATCAATATTTTTCGTAGCTGTATACTGATCACCACAAACCGATGCTGGCACTAAGACCGCACTCAACAATCTGTATAGGGCCATAAGCCAACAAGAAAATGCGCTCCTAGTTGGCAGTGATTTTAATACAGGAAAACTTAAATCCGTTTTACCTAATTTCTACCAGCATGCCACCTGTACAACTAGCGGTAAAAAACAAGATAATCTTTACTCCACACACGCATACAAAGCTCTCCCTTGCTGTCCATTTGGCAAATCTGACCATAACTATACTCCTGACTCCATCTCAAGTAAGGATCCGCCTCTTTTTTTCAATTTTCGCCTAAAATGACATACCCAAATCTAACTGCCTGTAGCTCAGGCACTGAAGCAAGGATATGCATATTCTTGGTACCATTTGAAAGGAAACACTGACGTTTGTGGAAATGTGAAAGGAATGTAGAAGAATATAACACATTAGATCTGGTAAAAGATAATACAAAGAAAAAACTAACCCATTTTATTTGTTTTTTTGGTACCATCGTCTTTGAAATGCAAGAGAAAGGCCATAATGTATTATTCCAGCCAAGGTGCAATTTAGCAGTGTATGTGCAAAGTTTTAGACTGATCCAATGAACAATTGCATTTCTGTTCAAAATCTTGTATCAAGACTGCCCAAATATGCCTAATTTGTTTATTAATAACTTTTCATGTTCAAAACTGTGCACTCTCCTCAAACAATAGCATGGTATCATTTCACTGTAATAGCTACTGTAAATTGAAGAGTTAGATTAACAATAATTTAAGCTTTCTGTCAATACCAGATATGTCTCTGTCCTGGGAAATGTTCTTGTTACTTAGAACCGCATGCTAATTGCATTAACCTACTTTAGCTTAACCGTCCCACAGGGGACCCACCGATCCTGAAGAATGTTTACAAGCAATAACTCAAACAGGAAGTACCAGTGACACACTCAATTCGGAAGTGGTGCGATGAAGTGGATGCTAAACTGTTTTGCTTGCACAGACTGGAATATGTTCTGGGATTTATCCAATGACATTGAGGAGTTTACCACATCAGTCACCGGTTTTATTAATAAGCACATCGACCAAGTCGTCCCCACAGTGACCATACATATATATTCCAACAAGAAACCATGGAATACAGGCAACATCCGCACTGAGCTAAAGGCTATAGAGTTGCTGCTTTCAAGGAACGGGACATGAATCCGGACACTTATAAGAAATCCCGCTACGCACTCCGATGAACCATCAAACAGGCAAAGCATCAATACAGGACTAAGATCAAATCCTACTACACTGGCTCTGACGCTCGTTGGATGTGGCAGGGCTTGCAAACTATCACGAATTACAAAAGGAAATCCAGCCACGAGCTGCCCTATGACACAAACCAAACAACTGTGTGATCACGCTGTCCGTAGCCAATGTAAAACCTTTAAACAGGTTAACATTCACAAGGCCCCAGGGCCAGACGTATTACCAGGAAGCTTATTCAGAGCATGCGCTGATCAGCTGGCAAGAGTCTTCAATTACATTTAAACCTCTCCCTGGCCCAGTCTGTAATACATATGTCAAGCAGACCACCATAGTCCCTGTGCCCAAGAACGCCAAGGTAACCTGTCTAAATTACTATTGCCCCGAATCCATGGCTCACATTAACACCATCATCCCAGAGACCCTGGCCTCTCTCCAATTTGCATACCGCCCCAAAAGATCCACAGATGACGCAATCACTATTGCACTCACTGCCCCTTCTCACTTGGACAAAAGGAACAACTACGTGAGAATGCTGTTCATTGACTATAGCTCAGCGTTCAACACCATAGTGCCCTCAAAGATCATCACTAAGCTAAGCTCCCTGGGACTGAACACCTCCCTCTGTAACTGGATCCTGGACTTCCAAACAGGCCGCCCCCATGTGTTGAGGGTAGGCATAAAATATCTGCCTTGCTGACCCTCAACACGGGAGCCCCTCAAGGAGGGGTGCTTAGTCCCCTCCTGTACTCCCTCTTCACCCACGACTGCGTGGCCGCGCATAACATAGCGCCAATACAGGACTAAGATCGAATCGTACTACACCAGCTCCGACACTCGTCTGATTTGTCAGGGCCTGCAAACTATTACAGACTACAAAGGGAAGCACAGCCAAGAGCTGCCCAGTGAAACGAGCCTACCAGACAAGCTAAATAACTTCTATGCTCACTTAAAGGGAAATAAGACTGAAACATGCATGAGGGCATCAGCTGTTCCGGACAACTGCGTGATCACGCTCCCCGCAGCCGATGTGAGAAAGACCTTTAAACAGGTCAACATTCACAAGGCCGCAGGGCCAGACAGATTACCAGGACGTGTACTCCGAAGATGCGCTGACCAACTGGCAAGTGTCTTCACTGACATTTTCAACCTCTCCCTGTCTGAGTCTGTAATACCAACATGTTTCAAGCAGACCATCATAGTCCTTGTGCCCAAGAACAGGTAACCTGCCTTAATGACTACCTACACGTAGCACCCACGTCTGTAGCCATGAAATGCTTTGGAAGGCTGGCTGGTCATGGCTCACATAAACACCATTATCCCAGAAACCCTAGACCCACTCCAATTTGCATACTGCCCCAACAGATCCACAGATGACGCCATCTCTATTGCACCTATGTGAGAATGTTATTCATTGACTACAGCTCAGCGTTCAACACCATAGTGTCCTCAAAGCTCATCAGTAAGCTAAGGACCCTGGAACTAAACACATCCCTCTGCAACTGGATCCTGGACTTCCTGACAGGCCGCCCCCAGGTGGTAAGGGTAGGTAACAACACATCTGCCACGCTGATTCTCAACACGGGGGCCCCTCAGGGGTGCGTGCTTACACCCCTCCTGTACTCCCTGTTCACTCATGACTGCATGGCCAGGCACGACTCCAACATCATCATTAAGTTTGCTGATGACACAACAGTGGGCCTGATCACCGACAACGATGAGACAGCCTATAGGGAGGAGGTCAGAGACCTGGCCGTGTGGTGCAAGCACAATCTCCCTCAACGTGATCAAGACAAAGGAGATGATTGTGGACTACAGGAAAAGGAGGACCGAGCACACCCCCATTCTCATCGACGGGGCTGTAGTGGAGCAGGTTGAGAGCTTCAAGTTCCTTGGCGTCCAGATCACCAGCAAACTAACATGGTCGAAGCACACCAAGAAAGTTGTGAACAAAACCTATTCCCGCTCAGGAGACTGAAAAGATTTGGCATGGGTCCTCAGATCTTCAAAAGGTTTTACAGCTGCACCATTGTTAAAGAAATTTGATTCCTATATGTTTATCAACCAATTCAATTAAAACACTGCCCATTTCTAAGGATTTGTAAGATACTTATTTGCATAAAATGGACAGAGACCAGTTTCAAAATCAATTAATAGAGTTTATTCTCGAGAGTACTGATCATGGTACAATTTACAACAGGCTATATACTAAAAATGACGTCATAGGTTTCATTCTGTCCTTCCTCCACTCCGATACAATGGCAGTATAGTTCACAAGCCTTCCCACATTGTCCACCACCTGTTAAATAATCTACTACTAGCCCAAGGTCTCTCCTCTCCCTGTGTAGAGACAGGATGTCCTGTAAGGAACACAGTATTCCAGCCAGTCTGACGATAGCTCCATTCGTTTCTAACAAGGAACAGACAGTCCTAATTCTGGACGAAAACTACACAGATTACATTCAATGTTATGATTATAATAAGATACATACATCCATACAGTAACATAGTAGTATTCTGTTTAGTCATAGTTCTGATTGAAATGTATACATCATTTAGTCATTATTCATAAAAATCCCTTAACAACCATTGAGAGCATCCTGACAGGTTGCATCACTGCCTGGTATGGCAACTGCTCGGCCCCCGACCGCAAGGCACTACAGAGGATAGTGCGTACGGCCCAGTACATCACCAGGGCCAAGCTTCCTGCCATCCAGGACCTCTATACCAGGCGGTGTCAGAGGAAGGCCCTAAAAATTGTCAAAGACTCCAGCCACCTTAGTCATAGACAGTGCCAAGTCTAGGTCCAAGAGGCTACTAAATAGCTTCTACCCCCAAGCCATAAGACTCCTGAACAGCTGGAACGCTGCTGCTACTCTCTGTTATTATCTATGCATAGTCACTTTAATAACTCTACCTACATGCACATATTACCTCAATTACCTCAACACCAGTGCCCCCGCACATTGACTCTGTACCGGTACGCCCTGTATACATCCCAGCTATTGTTATTTACTGCTTGTTTTAATCATTTGTTATTCTTATCTCTTATTTTTGGGAGTTTAGTTTCTTAAAACCACATTGTTGGTTAAGGGCTTGTCAGTAAACATTTCACTGCAAGGTCTACACCTGTTTTATTTGGTCATGGATACCTTTTCAAAAAGTAGGGGCGTGGATAAGAATGTATTTTTATTTTTTATTGAACCTTTATTTAACTAGGCAAGTCAGTTAAGATCAAATTCTTATTTCCAATGACGGCCTACCCCGGCCAATCCCGGAGGACGCTGGGCCAATTGTGCGCCACCCTATGGGACTCCCAATCACGGCCGGATGTGATGCAGCCTAAGAAAACATCTGGTGTGACCACAATTGGCTTCATGCAGCCTGACACCTTTCCTTAGCATGGAGTTGATCCACCTGTGGAATGTTGATCCACTCTTCAATGGCTGTGTGAAGTGGCTGGAATTGGAACTCTGTCATGTTAATCCAGAGCATCCCAAACATGCACAATGGGTGACATGTCTGAGTATGCAAGTCATGGAAGAAATTAGACATATTCAGCTTCCAGGAATTGAGTGCAGAACCTGGCAACAATGGGCCTGTCTCGGTTTCTCTGTGCATTCAAATTGCCAACAAATATAAATGCAAAGTGTTGGTTTCATGAGCTGAAATAAAAGATCCCAGAAATGTTCTACACGCACAAAACTTATTCCTCTCATTTGCCAAATTTGTTTACATCCCTGTTAGTGAGCATTTCTCCTTTGCCAAGATAATCCATCCACCTTACAAGTGTGGCATCAAGAAGCTGATTAAACTGCACAATCATTACAGGTGCACCTTGTGCTGGGGACAAGACCACTCTAAAATGTACAGTTTTGTCACAACCCAATGCCACAGATGTCTGAAGTTGAGTGAGCGTACAATTGGCATGCTGACTGCAGGAATGTCCATGAGAGCTGTTGCCAGATAACTGAATGTTAATTTCTCTGCCATAAGCCGCTTCAAATGTCGTTTTGGAGAATTTGGCAGTACCTCCAACCGGCCTCACAACCGCAGACTAAATGTAACTAAGCCAGCCCAGGACCTCCACATCACCTGCAGAATTGTCTGAGACCAGCCACTTGGACAGCTGATGAAACTGGGTTTGCACAACCAAAGAATTTCTGCACAAACTGTCAGAAACCGTCTCGGGAAGCTCATCTGTGTGCTCATCAACATCACTGGGTTCCTGACCTGACTGCAATTTGGCGCCGTGGGCAAATGTTCACCTTGGATGGTCACTGGCACGCTGGAGAATTGTGCTCTTCACGGATGAATCCCGGGTAGATGGCAGACAAGGTGTATGGTGTTGTGTGGGCACGGTGTGGTTTGGGCCGGCATAAGCTATGGACAACATCCAAATTCATTTTATCGATGGCAATTTGAATGCACAGATATCTTGAGATCCTGAGGCCCATTGTCGTGCCATTCATCCCCCGCCATCACCTCATGTTTCAGCATGATAATGCACAGCCCCAAGTTGCAAGGATCTGTACACAATTCCTGGAAGCTGAAAATGTCCCAGGTCTTCCATGGCCTGCATACTCACCATACATGTCACCCATTGAGCATGTTTATGATGCTCTGGATCAATGTGTACGACAGTACGTTCCAGTTCCTGCCAATACCCAGTAACTTCACAAAACAATTGAAGAGTGGGAGAACATTGCACAGGCCACAATCAACAGGTTGATCAACTCAATGCGAAGATGTCACGCTGCATCAGGCAAATGGTCACAACAGATACTGACTGGATCCACGCCGCACCTTTTATTGACGCTATCTGTGATCATTCTGATACATTTATATTCTCAGTCATGTGAAATATATAGGTTAGGCCCTAATTTAGCAATTTAATTTATTTCAATTTACTGATTTCCTTATATGAACTAACTCCGTAAAATCTTAATTGTTGCGTTTCTATTTTTGGTCAGTGTATATAAAATGTTGAGGGTAAATAATTACTGGTATTCATGTCAGTCATATCTCAAATGATCTATTTTCTCTAGCCCCTCGGCTGGGAAGCGTCCAATGAGGAACATTGGATACCACCATGATCATTTGGGTCCCACTGGCCAAGCTGATGAAACAGGAAAATAACAGTAGCCTGTTGTTCCTCCCTGAAAGAATGGTGTGCACACCTAATGGTAAGCAATGGGTGGCCTTAATTCAGTCTGCATGAAATATATAGGTCTGTGATGAGAAATCATGCACCATGCTGAACTTGTGATGGACAACCTCTACCACATTATCTGAGACCTGCACAGCCACATACAAATGCATGCTCACAAGGCTGTTTTAAATGGTATGTCTGTAATAACGGTTCATGGGTTCTAACTGTTTCTTCTGGAACTGGTAAGACTAATAGTCTCTGGGTTTATTCTTCCCTTCAGATGTAACTGTGGTGCCAATGCCACGGTTGTGCAATGACCGGGCAGACAAACTGACACATGATGGCTCTACTGCCCTGTCCAGCGGGTATGGAACTGGGCCAGATAAACCCTGACCCTCACCAGAAGGACAGGGTATGTTTAACCTATAGACTGGTTGTTTAGCAACAACCGATGTGTGTCAATTATGGGGTAAAACACATGGGTTTGACTTAGATGATTGACAACATTTGAACTTTCGTCTTAATGTTTATTGAAAACATAAATACATCTGCACAATGCCACCAGAGGTCTCTTCACAGTCCCCAAGTCCAGAACAGACTATGGGAGGCACACAGTACTACATAGAGCCATGACTACATGGAACTCTATACCACATCAAGTTTGATTTAAAAAAACAGATAAAAAAACACCTTATGGAACAGCGGGGACTGTGAAGCAACACAAACATTAGCACAGACACATGCACACACACACACACACACACACACACACACACACGCGCACGATAAAATACGCACTATACATACACATGGATTTAGTACTATAGATATGTGGTAGTGGTGGAGTAGGGGCCTGAGGGCACACAGTGTCTTGTGAAATCTGTGAATGTAATGTTTTTAAGATTGTGTAAACTGTCTTAATTTTGCTGGACCCCAGGAAGAGTAGCTGATTCATAATAAATACAAATACAAAATGAGCACTTGTCTCAAATACATTGAAAGTTGTTGGCTGGCTAGAAAATTTGAGCCATATTAACATTGACATGAAATCTGTGAAAATGCCTCTAAACAAGACATGGTCTCCACAAGAGAACTAGCTGAGATGTGTCACCTACGATTCCCCACATGGCAGCTTCTTGTCATTGTTGATAGCTATCTGACATGATAACACAAGCCTTCCGGCCACATCGACATGTACGTCATATGTGACATTGTCAGCCAACCAGTCTAATCAAGAATGGTTCATCTTGGTGTAAAATGGATGCTGTAGAACTAGCAGCAAGGTACTTGGACTCACTACTTTATGTACTTTTGACTTTGTTGCCTTAATCAGTTTCCTTGTGGCTCTTCAAACCTAACCTATAGTCTTTTGGATGTTAATTTCAGATGAAGAGCAGTCTGGAGGTGCAGCAGTAGCGACTGTGGTCGTAGTGGGGGATGACCAAGCCATAAGCCATGGTCATTACACTCCTCACTGGGTAACGTACAGGCTAAGTGTATTGGTCTCTGACCAATCCGCCCCTCGAGGCGTTGCAGTCTGACTGTACGTGTTGAGCCTGTGTGATGAGGGGCGGGGAGTGAAATATATTTATATGCTGAGGACGCAGAACGGTGGGTACTTGAAATGATCATAGCTCTAACATTTGGCCACCAAGGAACCATTTAGACCCTCTGAAAAGGGTTCTTAGTGTACAGGAAGTGTTTGAACAGGAGTGAGCCAGTTAAAGAAAAAATATTTTGGTATTTATTGGTTTTAGTCCATTGGTGACATTGTCCAAAAATGTTTTACTTATGTCAACAATGGAACAAACACCAAAAACTGTGGTGGACTTTTCCTTCAAGATACCTCACCCTCAGCAGTTGTGTTTCTTGTGTTAATATGTTTACTGACTGGTAACTGCCATTAGTACAAGACTTTGAGTTTTGATTGACTTTGATCTGAGGTCTACTTTTCTTGATCATTTTGGAGGATTGATAGGTCTTTTGGCTATTGTTTTCTCACCCATTTCCTGATTCTTTGACAGATTGCAGATGTGACGAAGAAGCCAAGATGTGGCCAGTTTCAAAGTTGAAGATTCAAGGTGATGGTAGAGAAAGGATTGTGCAGGCCACACTCTTGCCTGTTTATGGTGACATCTTCTATAGTGTAGGGCCCTGTTTTGGGTTTTGCTGCATTAATATGTAATCTAAGGGATTACATTTGATTATATTCCTACAGATCTACACAACCTACCCCACATCTTCAACGTTAAAGTTATAGAAAATGTAACAAATTAAACACTGAAATATCATAATTTGGATAAGTCTCCACCCTAAACTTAGTACTTGGAAGCACCTTTGGCATCCATTAGTTCTGAGTAATTTGGAATAAGATTCTACCAACTTTGCACAACTCTTACGGCAACAAGCACTGTGTACAAAACATTAGGAACACCTGCTCTTTCCATGACATGGCCTGACCAGGTGAAAGCTATGATCCTTGATGTCATGTTGAATCCACTTCAATCTGTGTAATGAAGGTGAGGAGATGGGTTAAAAGATTTAATACTTGAGACACATGGATTGTGTAAGTGTGCCATTCAGAGGGTGAATGGGCAAGATTGAAGTGCCTTTGAACGGAGTATGATAGTAGCTGCCAGGCGTATCAGTTTGTCAAAAACTGCAATGCTGCTGGGTTTTTCATGCTCAAGTTTCCCGTGTCTCAAGAATGGTCCACCGCCTAAAGGACATCCAGCCAACGGCAGGCCTGTGGCCGAAAATGGGTCTTTGACGAAAGACGACAAAGGAGGCTGACCTGAATTGTGCAGAGTAACAGACTGGCTACAGTTAGTCAACTGACAGTCCAGTACAACATTGGTGCCCAAAGACCCAAAAGAATGCACAACTCGTCGTACCTTGACACGAATGGGGTGTTGCAGTCGACGACCTTGGAGTTCCACTTTCAGCACACAAAAAAAAAATGGGTTTCAGTGGACTAAGGAACAAACCATAGAGAATTTGAAAAACATTGCCTGGTCTGATGAATTCCAGTTCCTGCTGTTTCACGCTGATGGGAGGACTTCGGTATGGCGAGAACCACGAGTACATGCATCCATCATGCCGCGTGTCAACATTGCAGGTTGGTGGTGTGTTTTCATGGCACACATTGGGCCCCTTGATAAGTGGCACAATGTTTGAATGCCAAGGGATATATAAACATCATTGTCAATTGGGTGCATCAATCGGGTGCATCAATCTGTGTATCAATCTGTGACATTTTTTTTCCCCAGCAGGATAATGGCACAAGGCTTGGATTGTCCAAGAATGGTTCCACGAATGATGCATTCTGCTTAGTGCAGTAGCCTGCCCAGTCACCAGATCTCAATCCAATTAAGCATCTGTGGGATGAGATGGAATGAGCTATTCGGTATAGAGATCCACTACCAGCCAATTTGACACAACTGTGGGACGCATTGGAGTCAACATGGGCCAGCATCCCTGTGGAAAGCTTTCTAGACCTTGTGGAGTCCTACGCCAGACAAATTCAGGCTGTTCTGAGGGCAAAATCAGGTGCAACTTGATATTAGGAAGGTATTCCTAATGTTTTGTACACTGTGCATGTTGCTGTAAGAGTTGTGCAAAGTTGGTAGAATCTGATAGGCACTGTATTTGGGTAGATGGATGATCATGTTAACCTCTGGACTCTCTGATCATGTTAACCTCTGGACTGTGTACCCTTTATTTAACTAGGCAGTATTTGGATCCAATTTAAGAATCAAATTGCCTTATGGACCAGATTTTGGTTTTGAGTATCACTTTTATCATGATGCAATTTTCAAGCTAATTCAAATCTCAAGCTGATCTCACTGGTTGAAATATATTTTCTTATGAGCGTTTCCCTTCAGATGCCGAAACATGTCACTATTACAATGTATCTACTGACACTGGAGACTATTTTAACAAGTACACCTGTAAAATGAATATATTGGTGCCATGGAAAGATGGACGGAACTTGAGGCGAGAACATGATTGGTTGGAATGTGAATTGCGAAATACTGTCGGGTCGAACTACACAATGGTAAAAGACAGCTTTTTTCCCCTTAAGTGATAATGCCAGAGAAGCCGGTGTTTGGAGTATATATTGGCACGGGTGTTAGGCCCATGACTAGGGCCTGCAAACCGTGCCAATATCCTCCACACCGGCTTTGAGTGCATATTCACTTTTATCAACATATTCAAATATATTCAAATAATGATTAACATTTTGATTTGATGAATTTGTTCATACTATTTCATTGTTCCACAAGACAGTCCCGACACAAATCTAGGGTTGCTACCCAAGCCGTCTGGTGTTTCGGTTGCCAGAGACGCGCCCCAGTCGTTCAATTTTTTGTTCTGTGTCAGTCGTTCATTCTTAATGTTCCATTGCCATGCTGGCTGGCAACCTTCTTATCCCTTGCTTGCTAGCTAGCCAACTACGGCTAACTCAGTCATGTCAAACAATGCTTATTTGGAATTTTTAATTATTATTTATTTGGATGCATCATAGCAATGAGCTAATGAGGTGCGATATCGCCAGACAGTGGATTGCGCAATCAGATGGAACAGTAAATAGTAATTTAGATGGTGGTACTGGCTGGAATGCGGTTTTACCCAATCAGCATTCAGGATTAGCCCAACCTGTTGTATAATTCATAAAATACTACTTCAATTTTTTTAGTCTAGAAACATTGCCATAGTTTGGAGTGCTGTATTATTATTAATTTTTTTCATCTGAGTAATATAGATTGGTTATGATCTATCACAAAAGCTCAATTGATCCCTCCATATTTCCATCTCATTTGACCTTGTCTGATGGACCATTCACACACAGATAAAATAGTAGTTTTTCCACATACTGTTACATCACTCCCATATTTTCATGGCATTACACCTCTATATTGACGTTCCCTGATAGAAGTTATACACTTAACTACTCTTTAAAGTAGAATACTGTACAGTTAATTATCATTACATAGGCAAGGCCCTGAGAATAGACCAGACAGTTTCCTCCTTCACAAAATAAAGAATCCTTCCATAAAAATAAACTGCCTTTACTTTTAAATCATAATCCATTTGATTTTCATTCATTTTCACTTTCAGCCAGTGATTTACTAGTCTGTTTTACTCAAGCTTTTGGCATGTTTGTAAAAAAGTAGGATAGGAGGGGAAATACCTCTAGGGTAAATAATAGGGTAGAGTTTGGACCTGCCTCACTCCTATGGGTAGGTCCTGGTGTTTTTTTTTCCCTGGTTAAGGTCGGTCTAAGGAAAAATGAGTTGTAGTCATTAGGGCATACCGTAGAAAATTATGTGAACAGTTAATACATTTGCATTTCTTACTGGACAACTTCAGATTGTCCATTTGTTTCAATCCATTTTCCTTTATTTGGTGTCAAATGAATACGACCCCGGCCTACATATGGCTCCCAGCAGCTCTTCTGTGGTCCTCAGGAGTACTGTGTGTTGGAGATGGTCTTCCACAGCAGGGTTTTGAGGTTGTTGAGGACCAGCGAGTGGTGCACCTCCATCTGGCTAGCCAGGCCGCTGAGCGTCACACAGGTACGGAGCTGCTTCTCCAGGTCTATGCGGAGGTCCTGGGGCGCCCCAGACACCAGATAGTCCTGTAGCATCACACACACCTTGGCTAGGTTGGGCTGGACCACCTCTGTGTTACATTGCTTCACCAGCCGATCGCAGGTGGCAGTGCAGTCACGCCCGAAGGTGCAGTCAGCGTTGGTCTCGCAGCGACGTCCCCGCAGGAACCTGCGAACCGCCATCTCGGACGCCACGCTGCGCAGGTCTGCCATCTTGCAGTCATACCTGAAGTTATACCCCACGTGGCGCAGGCTGGCGTCACACATCAGGAAGCTGCCGTAGGCCCCGTGGAACACCTGTTGTAATTGATGGGGTACAGATGTTTAGTGTATAGATCATTATAAATCAGACAACTACACTTTCTATTCCCAATGATTATAAATTGTCTGTCCTCTGTCTAAGCTTGATATGTTTTATGTATTCACAGAGCCGCAACCAGTGGCCAAAAGGTCATATTAGCATGGGCAGTACCATTGGGCTTCCACTATTTTAATGTAGCCAACCCAGGGGGAAACTTCCAATTTCATTGGCTGATCCCTCCTGGTGATCCTTTTGGAGGGATCAGCCAATCGTGAAGAAAATTGACTACTTTAAAATGGAGGTGGCCTCAATGGCACTGCCCATGCTGTCACAGATGCTATAATGGCACAGATACAAAGATGAGTCCTCTATCTCTATGGCTCCTCCTATCTTATCTTTACCTCCTCTATGAACTCCAGCAGGCCGATGGTGATGCGGGCCCTCCGGGGCCACGCCGGGGCCAGCCACTGGTTCAGGCTGGAGCTCAGGGCCTCTGGGACTAATGCCTGCAGGTAGCTGGGGACCTCCAACCTATAGAGGGAGCTGTAGATTTAATGTAATATTATTTCTGGGTAAAAAAAATAATACATACACCAACAAGATGTGCATTTAATCCCAGATAATATAATTTGAAACCAATGAATACCAAATCAAACCACACATCCAAGACACAAATGTTTGTAGTGGCATTTCTTGAAAATTACAAGGACAAAACCAATTAAAATCAGCCAGTACAGTCATTCTTTAATTAAAACACTTATTTCCAAAGTGGTCCTTACCTGTGGCCCACGCGCTCAGTCACGTACAGGTCCCCGCAGAAGCCCAGCAGTTTGGGGGTATGCTCCTTCTCCTGCAGGGCTACCATCAGAAGGAACTCGTTAATCTGGAGGAGAGCCCACACAGACTTGGCTTCCGCCAGGGACACCTTGCGGTCCTTGTTGACATCGGCCAGGGTGATGACACGACCCACCAAGGTGGTGAGAGAAGGTTGCTCTCCCAGGTTAGACTGCAGGGAGGACAGAGAGAAAACGAAGTGAGGAACTGATATGTACAGGAGACCATGATGTTCAAACCTTGCAATCGAATGTTACAGTTTTTGTCCACTAAGCAATGGCGTAAATTTTTATTGAATTTTTTATTTATTTCACCTTTATTTAACCAGGTAGGCAAGTTGAGAACAAGTTCTCATTTACAATTGCGACCTGGACAAGATAAAGCAAAGCAGTTCGACACATACAACGACACAGAGTTACACATGGAGTAAAACAAACATACAGTCAATAATACAGTATAAACAAGTCTATATACGATGTGAGCAAATGAGGTGAGATAAGGGAGGTAAAGGCAAAAAAAGGCCATGGTGGCAAAGTAAATACAATATAGCAAGTAAAACACTGGAATGGTAGATTTGCAATGGAAGAATGTGCAAAGTAGAAATAAAAATAATGGGGTGCAAAGGAGCAAAATAAATAAATTAATTAAATACAGTAGGGAAAGAGGTAGTTGTTTGGGCTAAATTATAGGTGGGCTATGTACAGGTGCAGTAATCTGTGAGCTGCTCTGACAGTTGGTGCTTAAAGCTAGTGAGGGAGATAAGTGTTTCCAGTTTCAGAGATTTTTGTAGTTCGTTCCAGTCATTGGCAGCAGAGAACTGGAAGGAGAGGCGGCCAAAGAAAGAATTGGTTTTGGGGGTGACTAGAGAGATATACCTGCTGGAGCGTGTGCTACAGGTGGGAGATGCTATGGTGACCAGCGAGCTGAGATAAGGGGGGACTTTACCTAGCAGGGTCTTGTAGATGACATGGAGCCAGTGGGTTTGGCGACGAGTATGAAGCGAGGGCCGGGCAACGAGAGCGTACAGGTCGCAATGGTGGGTAGTATATGGGGCTTTGGTGACAAAACGGATTGCACTGTGATAGACTGCATCCAATTTGTTGAGTAGGGTATTGGAGGCTATTTTGTAAATGACATCACCAAAGTCGAGGATTGGTAGGATGGTCAGTTTTACACTGGTATTTTTGGCAGCATGAGTGAAGGATGCTTTGTTGCGAAATAGGAAGCCAATTCTAGATTTAACTTTGGATTGGAGATGTTTGATATGGGTCTGGAAGGAGAGTTTACAGTCTAACCAGACACCTTAGTATTTGTAGTTGTCCACGTATTCTAAGTCAGAGCCATCCAGAGTAGTGATGTTGGACAGGCGGGCAGGTGCAGGTAGCGATCGGTTGAAGAGCATGCATTTAGTTTTACTTGTATTTAAGAGCAATTGGAGGCCACGGAAGGAGAGTTGTATGGCATTGAAGCTTGCCTGGAGGGTTGTTAACACAGTGTCCAAAGAAGGGCCAGAAGTATACAGAATGGTGTCGTCTGCGTAGAGGTGGATCAGAGACTCACCAGCAGCAAGAGCGACCTCATTGATGTATACAGAGAAGAGAGTCGGTCCAAGAATTGAACCCTGTGGCACCCCCATAGAGACTGGCAGAGGTCCGGACAGCAGACCCTCCGATTTGACACACTGAACTCTATCAGAGAAGTAGTTGGTGAACCAGGCGAGGCAATCATTTGAGAAACCAAGGCTGTCGAGTCTGCCGATGAGGATGTGGTGATTGACATAGTCGAAAGCCTTGGCCCAAAAAATATTAGGCCTAATCTATGGATTTCACATGACTGGAAATACAGATATGCATCTGTTGGTCACAGATCCGTTGGGATTTGGTATTAGGCTCCCCATTAGCCATGGCAAAAGTATCAGCTACTCTTCCTGGGGTCCACATGAAACATGACATAATACAGAACATTATTAGTAAAGGACTGAAATCCAGTGCATTCGGAAAGTATTCAGACCCCTTGACTTTTTCCACATTTTGTTACGTTACAGCCTTATTTGTGTTTATCTCATCAACCTACACAAAATACCCCACAATGACAAGGCAAAAACAGGTTTTTAGGAATGTTTGCAAATGTATATAAAAAGAAAAACTGATATCACATTTACATAAGTATTCAGACCATTTACTCAGTATTTTGTTGAAGCACCTTTGGCAGCAATTATGGCCTCGAGTCTTCTTGGGTATGACGCTACAAACTTGGCACTCCTGAGTTTCTCCCATTCTTCTCTGCAGATCCTCTCAAGCTCTGTCAGGTTGGATGGGGATCGTCACTGCACAGCTATTTTCAGATTTCTCCAGAGATATTTGATTGGGTTCAAGTCCGGGCTCTGACTGGGCCACTCAAAGGCATTCAGAGACTTGTCCCGAAGCCACTCCTGCATTGTGTTGGCTGTGTGCTTAGGGTCGTTGTCCAGTCCCCAGTCTGAGGCCCTGAGTACTCTAGAGAAGTTTTTCATCAAGGATCTCACTGTACTTTGTTCCGTTCATATTTCCCTCATCTCCCAGTCCCTGCCGCTGCAAAACACCCCCACAGCATGATACTGCCACCACCATACTTCACCGTAGGGATGGTGCCAGGTTTCCTCCAGATGTGACGCTTGACATTCAGGCAAAATAATTCAGTCAGGATTTCATCAGACAAAAATAATCTAGTTTCTCATGGTCTGAGAGTCTTTTAGGTGCATTTTGGCACTCTCAAAGCAGACTGTTGTGCTTTTTACTAAAGAGTGACTTCCGTCTGGCCACTCTATCATAAAGGCACTCTTGGTGGAGTGCTGCAGAGGTGGTTGTCCATCTACACAGAGGAACTCTGTAGCTCTGTTAGAGTGACTATTGGGTTATTGGTGGTTCCAAACGTCTTTCATTTAAGAATGATGGAGGCCACTGTGTTCTTGGGGACCATCAATGCTGCAGGATTTTTTTAGTACCCTTCCCCAGATCTGTGCATCGACACAATCCTGTCTCATCTCTCTTTGGACAATTCCTTCAACCTCATGGCTTGTTTTTTTTCTGACATGCACTGTCAACTGTGGGACCTGAAATAGACAGGTGTGTGCCTTTCCAAATCATGTCCAATCAATTGAATTTACCACAGGTGGACTCCAATCAAGTTGTAGAAGCATCTCAAGGATGATCAATGGAAACAGGATGTACCTGAGCTCAATTTTGAGTCTCATAGCAAAGGTTCTGAATACTATTGTAAATAAGCTATTTCTGTTTTTATTTTTAATACATTTGCAAACATGTTTAAAAACCTGTTTTCGCTTTGTCATTATGGGGTAATTTGATCCATTTTAGAACAATGCTGTAACGCAACAAAATGTGGAAAAAGGGAAGGGATCTGAACTTTCCGAATGCACTGTACATTTAAAATGTCACACACAGCCTACATATCAGTACATACACACAATATCTAGGTCTAATACATAGTACAGTGCAAATTACACTACAATACAAGATATATAAAAAACATTTATTTGCCACACATGACCACACAGCTGGGCAGTAGTCCAGGTGCAAAATAAAATAGTGCCTGTAGGACCTGTCTGGTCGTCTGAGATGTCAAGAAGGCAGAGCAACAACCTATCATGGACAGACCTCTTCCCATTTTAGCAGCCATTGAGTGCATCTTTTTTGACCATGACAGCTTACCATCTAGGGTTACACCCAGCAGTTTTGTCTCCTTAATTTGCTCAATAGCCATATTATTCAACAATAGATCTAAAAAAGGTTTAGAGTTGCATACGTAATTTGCACAAAAAAATATGCTTTTAGTTTGAGATTTTTAGCACAGGCCTATTGCTAGTTACCCACTCTAAAACTGAAGCGTCTGAGTTATTTATTTTACTGTTGCAGCCAACATGTATATTGTTGAGTCATCAGTGTACATTGACACACAGGCTTTACTCAAGGTCAGTGAAAGGTCATTTGTAAAAACAATAATGGCCCAAGCCGGCTGCCATACGGTAGCACCCCTATAAGCACACTGAAAGTCTGTTGTGAATTTGTTTTCTGTAAGCTATAAAAACAAAGAGAGTCGCACACTATATATATATATATATACACACACACACACACACACACAGTTGAAGTCAGAAGTTTACATACACTTAGGATGGGGTCATTACATTTTTTATATATTTTTTTTAAACCCCCTTTTCTCCTCAATTTCGTGGTATCCAATTGTTAGTAATTACTATCTGCTTCTTAACACAGCGCGCATCAAACCCGGAAGCCAGCCGCACCAATGTGTCGGAGGAAACACCGTGCACCTGGCGACCTGGTTAGCATGCACTGCGCCTGGCACGCCACCGGAGTCGCTGGTGCGCGATGAGACAAGGATATCCCTACCGGCCAAACCCTCCCTAACCCGGACGACGCTAGGCCAATTGTGCCAAAGAACACCATCCCAACCGTGAAGCACGGGGGTGGCAGCATCATGTTGTGGGGGTGCTTTGCTGCAGGAGGGACTGGTGCACTTCACAAAATAGATGACATCATGAGGAAGAGAAATTATGTGGATATATTGAAGCAACATCTCAAGACATCAGTCAGGAAGTTAAAGCTTGGTCGCAAATGGGTCTTCCAAATGGACAATGACCCCAAGAATACTTCCAAAGTTGTGGAAAAATGGCTTAATGACAACAAAGTCAAGGTATTGGAATGGCCATCACAAAGCCCTGACCTCAAGCCTATAGAAAATTTGTTGGCAGAACTGAAAAAGCATGTGCGATAAAGGAGGCCTACAAACCTGACTCAGTTACACCAGCTCTGTCAGGAGGAATGGGACAAAATTCACCCAACTTATTGTGGGAAGCTTGTGGGAGGCTACCTGAAACGTTTGACCAAAGTTAAACAATTTAAAGGCAATGCTACCAAATACTAATTGAGTGTATGTAAACTTCTGACCCACTGGGAATGTGATGAAATAAATCATTCTCTCAACTATTATTCTGACATTTCACATTCTTAAAATAAAGTGGTGATCCTAACTGACCTAAGACAGGGAATTGTTACTAGGATTAAATGTTAGGAATTGTGAAAAGTGAGTTGAAATGTATTTGGCTACGGTGTATGTAAACTTCCCACTTCAACTGTATATGGATTGTGTGACACTTTGTTTTTATAGCTTCCAGTTTATTCACCGTTAGTCAGCACCTCTACACTAAATCATCTTCTCTGGGTGTGTGCCAGTTCATGATTTTTTATTTGTTTTCTGTAAAATAAACGTTGTATTTGATAAAACACAATCTTCCCCAAAGTTTGCTAAGCACTTGTAACAGGCTGATTGGTCGGCTGTTTGAGCCAGTAAAGGATGCTCTGCTATTCTTGGGTAGTGGAATGACCTTTTCATCCCTCCATGTTTGAGGGCGTATATGCCTTCTTCCAGGCTTAAATTGAAGATGTGGCAAACAGGAGTCACAATGTACTCTGCTCTGCTACCAACCTCAGCAATTTACCTTGGTGTAACTCAAAACTACAGTGCTTGTCTTTCATTATTTTGTCCATTATTGTCAAGTAATTATTTAATCAGTGTTCATAAATTCCAATTATATTTATCTGTCTGACACCCAGAGGTTGTAAAGTTCTGGTCTTAAATAAAACAGACAGAATTCCCAGCTCACAATTGATCAGATCCCAATTTCTTTGCGAGAACTCTCAACTTTTCACAAATACATTTCTTCTTATACCATCCTAAACTATGCACATACATACATACATACATACATACATACATACATACATACACACCAACATGGATTTTCTCATGAGTCTAACCACAGTTTATAACCCCTCAGCTGACCGTTCCAGGCTCCCCCAGACACTATAACTCTGGAGGAGCTCTCCCTGTCCTCTCTTATCTCCACATACATTCCTTTCTTCCTAGGTCCATGCCATATAACCCCTTCCTAATTAACAAACATAATTTAATACTACAAGAAAGACAGGGTAGAATTCTTGCCAGTTATAGTGCAGTATACCTTATTTAGTCATTATTGATAAAAATCCCATAACGATTATGCATGAATATGGAGGCTCAGTATTAAATACTTGTTGTTTGCATGTCATACCTACGTTTGCTAATCTTGTCAACAAAAAGGTTATTAAAGTGGTTGGGAAAATCAAAGGATTTTGTTATGAACAAGCCATCTGCCTCAATGAAGGATAGAGCCGAGTTTGCGTTTTTGACAAAAATGTATTCATCTTTGTTCCATAGTATAGTTTCTTATTTTTGTTTAGTTACGTGATTTCTCAATTTACTGTATGTTTACCAGTCTGCTTTGTTGTCAGACTTTTCCCTCTGCCTCATCCCTCTCAGCCATAGTTTTTCAATTCATCATCTATCCATGGGGATTTCGCAGTTCTAACAGTCAGTTTCGTGATGGGCGCATGCCTATCAGTAACCAGAAGAAGCATTTTCATAAATGCAGCATCCGAATGTTCCTCATTAGACAAATCAGACCAACAAATATTTTTCACATCTTCGACATAGGAATTATTGTTCATATACAATTTTAGGTCCAGTCTTTGGAATAATTTTTTTCTAGATATGGCTGCATGATCAAAAATATATGAACACCTGCTTGTCGAACATCTAATTCCAAAATCATGGGCATTAATATGGAGTTTGTCCTCCATTTGCTCCACTCTTCTGTGAAGGCTTTCCACTAGATGTTGGAACATTGCTAGGGGGGCTTGCTTCCATTCAGCCACATGAACATTAGTGAGGTCTGGCACTGATGTTGGGCGATTAGGCCTGGCTCGCAGTCGGCGTTCCAATTCATCCCAAAGATGTTCGATGGGGTTGAGGTCAGGGCTCTGTGCAGGCTAGTCAAGTTCTTCCACACCAATCTTGACAAACTATTTCTGTATGGGCCTCACTTTGTGCACGAGTGCATTGTCATGCTGAAACAGGAAAGGGCCTTCCCCAAACTGTTGCCACAAAGTTGGAAGCACAG
Source organism: Oncorhynchus clarkii lewisi (assembly GCF_045791955.1). Lineage (NCBI taxonomy): Eukaryota > Metazoa > Chordata > Actinopteri > Salmoniformes > Salmonidae > Oncorhynchus > Oncorhynchus clarkii. Next base: position 18,087,020 of record NC_092151.1, on the reverse strand, counting down.
AATCATCTAGAATGCCATTGTATGGTGTTGTTTTAAGATTTCCCTTCACTGGAACTAAGGGGCCTAGCCCGAACCATGAAAAACCATGAAAAACAGCCCCAGACCATTATTTCTCCTCCACCAAACTTTACAGTTGGCACTATGTATTGGGCAGGTAGCGTTATCCTGGCATCCACCAAACCCAGATTTGTCCGTCGGATTGCCAGATGGTGAAGCGTGATTCATCACTCCAGAGAACGCGTTTCCACTGCTCACCTTGCTTTTCTGGTTGGCTGGCAAGTTTCACCATCCAATTATTTCAGCTCTACAGGAGTGCAAATTTCACCATGGCACGGACTAGCCTAGGCAGCCGATATGATAGGAACATAGGAGTTATTAGAATGTGGCAAATATTAGTCAATTTTTGCATGCTGGCTTTTGCAGGCTACCTGAGACATGAAACAGATAGGTGGGATGGCATACAAATGCCAGCAATGTATTAACGTGCAATTTGCCTGAATGGATAATGGTAACACTTCAACCACTACATTTTTATTAGACACTGGGTTTTTCTGAAAAACTGTTTAGGTGTGAATTCATTACATCCAGCTGTTTTTAAATCGACTCAAGATAGTTCAATGGAAACGCAACCTAACAGGCAATTGTCACATCTATTTTCTATTCAAATGTTCTACATGTCGACAAAAAAAATCACTGGACAAGTTAATGGAAACATAGCTATTGTCAGTAGGAGCAAACTATTTTCATGAATGGGGTGGTGTCCCTAATAAACTGGCCACTGAGTGTATATAATGCTATTTAAAGAAAAAAAATAGACAACCAAAAACAGTTCACTTTTCAGTTCAGTTAGTCGTACACACCATAATAAAAACGAGACTGTGAGGAATGATTGAAATGTGCTAGATTTCTTCCATGTAACTTATTCCCTTCCCCACTCTCAGCCCATCTCTATGCGGCTGAGAGTGGAGCCATTGTACTGACAATGACGTGTAGGGTTATATTTGGCACGGGGCTTCAGCCCCTAACCTCTCTCTGCCTCTCCCTCCCCCTCTCCCTCCCTCCCCCTACCGCCTCGTTCCATCACACACTCTATTCTCCCTCCTCTCTGATTGAGGGGTTGAGTTCATGTGCATTTTGAATGTGCATGCCTGTAACACAGCCTGTACCAGAAAACACCAGTTCCCTATAGATGGGTTAGTTGACAACGTCACGAAAACGATGTGCGCTTCCATGGGGCAGATGTCATCCTGTTGTTGTGATTCTGGATGGCCAGATTGCTAGCAAGAATGGCAAGAAACATGCTCCGTTCAAAAAATGCAGAACTAAGAACAGATATAGCCCTTGGTTCACTCCAGACCTGACTGCCCTCAACCAGCACAAAAACATCCTGTGGCGGACTGCAATAGCATCGAATAGTCCCCGCGATATGCAACTGTTCAGGGAAGTCAGGAACCAATACACGCAGTCAGTCAGGAAAGCCAAGGCCAGCTTCTTCAGGCAGAAATTTGCACTTTGTCACTGACCATCTCGAATCCCACCGTACCTTCTCCGCTGTGCAATCTGGTTTCGAGCCGGTCACGGGTGCACCTCAGCCACACTCAAGGTACTAAACGATATCATAACCGCCATCGATAAAAGACAGAACTGTGCAGCCGTCTTCATCGACCTGGCCAAGGCTTTCGACTCTGTCAATCACCATATTCTTATCGGCAGACTCAGTAGCCTCGGTTTTTCTAATGACTGCCTTGCCTGGTTCACCAATTACTTTGCAGACAAGAGTTCAGTGTGTCAAATCGGAGGGCATGTTGTCCGGTCCTCTGGCAGTCTCTATGGGGGTGCCACAGGGTTCAATTCTCGGGCCGACTCTTTTCTCTTTATATATCAATGATGTTGCTCTTGCTGCGGGCGATTCCCTGATCCACCTCTACGCAAACGACACCATTCTGTATACTTCCGGCCCTTCCTTGGACACTGTGCTATCTAACCTCCAAACGAGCTTCAACGCCATACAACACTCCTTCCGTAGCTTCCAACTGCTCTTAAACGCTAGTAAAACCAAATGCATGCTTTTCACCGTTCGCTGCCTGCACCCGCACGCCCGACTAGCATTACCACCCTGGATGGTTCCTACCTAGAATATGTGGACATCTTATAAGTACCTAGGTGTCTGGCTAGACTGTAAACTCTCCTTCCAGACTCATATCAAACATATCCAATCTAAAATCAAATCTAGAATTGGCTTTCTATTCCGCAACAAAGCCTCCTTCACTCACGCCGCCAAACTTACCCTAGTAAAACTGACTATCCTACCGATCCTCGACTTCGGCGTTGTCATCTACAAAATAGCTTCCAATACTCTACTTAGCAAACTGGATGCAGTTTATCACAGTGCCATCCGTTTTGTTACTAAAGCACCTTATACCACCCACCACTGCGACCTGTATGCTCTAGTCGGCTGGCCCTCGCTACATATTCGTCGCCAGACCCACTGGCTCCAGGTCATCTACAAGTCCATGCTAGGTAAAGCTCCGCCTTATCTCAGTTTACTGGTCACGATGGCAACACCCACCTGTAGCACGCGCTCCAGCAGATGTATCTCACTGATCATCCCTAAAGCCAACACCTCATTTGGCCGCCTTTTGTTCCAGTTCTCTGCTGCCTGTGACTGGAACGAATTGCAAAAATCGCTGAAGTTGGAGACTTTTATCTCCCTCACCAACTTCAAACATCTGCTATCTGAGCAGCTAACCGATCGCTGCAGCTGTACATAGTCTATCGGTAAATAGCCCACCCAATTTACCTACCTCATCCCCATACTGTTTATATTTATTTACTTTTCGGCTCTTTTGCACACCAGTATCTCTACCTGTACATGACCATCTGATCATTTATCACTCCAGTGTTAATCTGCAAAATTGTAATTATTCGCCTACCTCCTCATGCGTTTTGCACACAATGTATATAGACTCTCATTTTTTTATTTTTTTTCTACTGTGTTATTGACTTGTTAAATTGTTTACTCCATGTGTAACTCTGGGTTGTCTGTTCACACTGCTATGCTTTATCTTGGCCAGGTCGCAGTTGTAAATGAGAACTTGTTCTCAACTAGCCTACCTGGTTAAATAAAGGTGAAATAAAAAAATTAATAAAATGTGGGGAATCGTAAGTGGCTTGTTTCAGCTTGTTATTGATACTATGTTTTGACTGATTTCAAGTCAATGCTAATATGGTTCAAATTCACTAGCTAGTTAACCAACAACTAACGATTTAATTGAAAGACAAGTGCTCATTGTACAAATGTATTTAAGTTTTCAATAAACATCGGAGACTAAATATAGCTTCTATCTTAGCCAACCCTGTCTGTTTTTCCCCATAGTTACACACACCTCAGTTGTGTTGCTAAACAACCAACATGTCTATTGTGGAAAGCTCTTCTATCTAATCTAACTGTGAGGATGGACAGGAAGTAAAATGGGCAACCAGACCTTGAGAAAGCTGTGCAACATCTCTCTGAACTCATCCATGGAGGTCCCGCGGGTGGGCTTGTCAAACAGGGTAATTTCCTGTCTCAGTACAGAGTCGGGAGCCACGTCCCCCTTCAGAGGCTCTTCTAGACCACACTTTATCACCACAGGCCTGTCCTTCCACAGACCACTGTACACCTAGAACCACAGGTAAATATACCCATTACATAGAGACAGAGTAGATAGAGTGTGTGTGCGTGGGTATTACCTGATGTGTGTGTATGTGTTACCTACTTGGTGTGTGGAAGAGGTGGACATGCATCGCTGCAGGGTCAGGCTCCTCTCCTCACACAGGGCCTTGCAGGACGACCCTGAGATAATCCCTCTCCTGTAGTGGTCACACTGAGACAGACAGACAGGAAACAGGAAAATACGTCATCACATTATCAACAGGAAGAGGATCCAAGGATCCTACAATATAGCAGGTTAGGAGAACTTACTTAGCAGGTTAGGAGAACTTTCTTAGCAGGTTAGGAGAACTTACTTAGCAGGTTAGGTGAATTAGGTAAAGGTTAGGAAAAAGGTGAGCTAAAAAAAAATACAGCTATTGTCAAATTGTCAAATGTGAATAATTGTATCTCTCCCTCATATGTACTATGGCCTAAATCCCAGGTGGAGATACCCACCTGCACGCAAACCATCGTTTTTTTTAATACTGTAGATAACAATGGTGAGGATTTTCCAGTTTCCACACAGATGTCAACTTATTTTCACCCCCTGTGAGATGGCTTATGTGTTCATACACATGTATCGGTTATATTTGGTCCACCCTGAGCTTGGCACCATTGTTGGCACTGTGTAGCGATATACCCCAACCCCCAAAAAATATCTGGAAAAGAATGTTCGCATAAGCAGAAAGGAGAAGAAAAGTCATTGCATAAATTAGCATGTGTGGGTGTGAGATTATCTTGTTTAGGAAACATCCAGGCAAAACATCCAGGCAGCACGCCAGCCTGTAGCTAAATCCACTGCTCCAGTAGCTAGTGCCACAGTAAGATGAGATCCACCCAAACAGTTTCACTCTTGCAAAGCAAAATTGACAAATAAAGACTATAGGCTGTGACCTCCTTCTCCACAGTATAACAGTTGCTATGGTAACATGACTTCATTTTGGCCACTTTGGTTGGGAGCCAACCAATTAAAGGCCCAGTCGTCCTTAATGTCACACTAATGTGCAAATTAGCCTAGCGGGACACACACAACAATGACAACACTCACTCCTTCCTTCTCTCTTTTACACTCTCCATCCCGCTATCTCCTCTCTCCATGTTCCCCCTTTCCAGACACTGTTTTCCCTGTTTGTATGTCCTGAGACAGACAGCCTGCCTCTCCCTCTCACAGCATAAGGAAGAGTAGGGCACAATAGTACTGCCTTATTCATCACAGTAACACTATACATAGATAAAGACACCAAAACAGGACCACCTCAGGCTGGCCATTCATCTTTACCCTTCCCCTCTCTCTCTCTTGATCCTTTACTTCTGAATATGTGTGTGCTGACTGCTGAGCAACAAACACTCCCACTTCAGAGTATACATGTAATATTTCACAGGGATCTCGCACTTCCTGCTTAAATTCAACCTGAAATGTAAAATATGTGACGAGGGAAATGACTGTGCTGACGTTGTTGATCTGGGAATGATTGGTTACTTCTCACCACTGTTTTTCACAGGGAGCAATGCTTAAGGAAACTAGAGTAGAGTCACTTCTCCTGTGGCCTATCATTAAATGGCACCCTATTCCCTATTTAGTGCACACATTTTGGACAGAGCCTGAGTAAATAAGATGACATTTTGGATGCAGGCTCTCTGTTACATCACTGATTTCTCATCCAGTGTTACTCTTATCAGGTATTCTGTGAATTACTTTTTCCTGGTCCAAATGTGCTACTCTATTACAGTGGGGCAAAAAAGTATTTAGTCAGCCACCAATTGCGCAAGTTCTCCCACTTAAAAAGATGAGAGAGGCCTGTAATTTTCATCATAGGTACACTTCAACTATGACAGACAAAATGAGAAAGAAAAATCCAGAAAATCACATTGTAGGATTTTTAATGAATTTATTTGCAAATTATGGTGGAAAATAAGTATTTGGTCACCTACAAACAAGCAAGATTTCTGGCTCTCACAGACCTGTAACTTCTTCTTTAAGAGGCTCCTCTGTCCTCCACTCGTTACCTGTATTAATGGCACCTGTTTGAACTTGTTATCAGTATAAAAGACACCTGTCCACAACCTCAAACAGTCACACTCCAAACTCCACTATGGCCAAGACCAAAGAGCTGTCAAAGGACACCAGAAACAAAATTGTAGACTTGCACCAGGCTGGGAAGACTGAATCTGCAATAGGTAAGCAGCTTGGTTTGAAGAAATCAACTGTGGGAGCAATTATTAGGAAATGGAAGACATACAAGACCACTGATAATCTCCCTCGATCTGGGGCTCCATGCAAGATCTCACCCCGTGGGGTCAAAATGATCACAAGAACGGTGAGCAAAAATCCCAGAACCACACGTGGGGACCTAGTGAATGACCTGCAGAGAGCTGGGACCAAAGTAACAAAGCCTACCATCAGTAACACACTACGCCGCCAGGGACTCAAATCCTGCAGTGCCATACGTGTCCCCCTGCTTAAGCCAGTACATGTCCAGGCCCGTCTGAAGTTTCCTAGAGAGCATTTGGATGATCCAGAAGAAGATTGGGAGAATGTCATATGGTCAGATGAAACCAAAATATAACTTTTTGGTAAAAACTCAACTCGTCGTGTTTGGAGGACAAAGAATGCTGAGTTGCATCCAAAGAACAGCATACCTACTGTGAAGCATGGGGGTGGAAACATCATGCTTTGGGGCTGTTTTTCTGCAAAGGGACCAGGACAACTGATCCGTGTAAATGAAAGAATGAATGGGGCCATGTATCGTGAGATTTTGAGTGAAAACCTCCTTCCATCAGCAAGGGCATTGAAGATGAAACGTGGCTGGGTCTTTCAGCATGACAATGATCCCAAACACACCGCCCGGGCAACGAAGGAGTGGCTTCGTAAGAAGCGGCTTCGTAAGAAGCATTTCAAGGTCCTGGAGTGGCCTAGCCCGTCTCCAGATCTCAACCCCATAGAAAATCTTTGGAGGGAGTTGAAAGTTCGTGTTGCCCAACAACATCCCCAAAACATCACTGCTCTAGAGGAGATCTGCATGGAGGAATGGGCCAAAATACCAGCAACAGTGTGTGAAAACCTTGTGAAGACTTACAGAAAACGTTTGACCTCTGTCATTGCCAACAAAGGGTATATAACAAAGTGTTGAGATAAACTTTTGTTATTGACCAAATACTTATTTTCCACCATAATTTGCAAATAAATTCATTAAAAATCCTACAATGTGATTTTCTGGATTTTTTTTCTCATTTTGTCTGTCATAGTTGAAGTGATGAAAATGATGATGAAAATTACAGGCCTCTCTCGTCTTTTTAAGTGGGAGAACTTGCACAATTGGTGGCTGACTAAATACTTTTTTGCCCCACTGTATAAGAGGAACCATCCTGCACTCAGCAGTCACTGACACTAAATACAGATTACCCTTTTTCTCATTCACTTTTTCCATCTGTCCATTTCCAGACCTTAGTGTTCCATCTTCCACCCACAGCTTGCCCTTCCAGTCCCTTTATATTTTCTTCCAATCCATGACTCCCACGTTCTCTCTTTCTCCTTCCTTCGTAGGAGGTGTCAGGGTGTTCACGCTGTTTCATACTTACAATGACCATGTGGCAGACGTGTCCTCGGCAGAGCTCTGAGTAGGAGGCGTACTGCATGTAGAGGACCCAGCTGGCTACCAGGATCCCCAGCCAGGCCAGCAGCAGGTACTTCACCTTTAACGCCGGGAGACGACTCTACACAGAAGAGGAGAAGATTACACATTGACCAAAGTCCACAGTCCTACAGATATGTGTCTTCTGCTTTATCCCAAACAAGACACACATGCTGAGGAAGAGAGGGGTTTTAGGCCATAAAGACACTGAGAAATCTAAGCAATCATTATAATATGGTCTTGTGGAAGACATTTTTATCCAAGGCGAAATACAGAACTATCAGCATGGCCATTGCGGGGAAGAAAATGCACAACCCTGATTTGGCCAGCAGCATGCTCTAACTCAATGACCCATTGGAACCTGTATTTATATAAGGACAGACGCTGGGAGATGAGAAGCAAGTACAGGGAGTCAACATTTATAAATATCTGACATGAAACAGGACAGCGTCTGAACAGGGGAAACAACAACAATAATGCTGACACGGAGATCAAACCGAGGAAAAGACAGATATAGGGGGGAAAAAATCAACAAAGTAATGGAGTCCAGGTGAGTCCAAAGAAGCGCAGATGCTGGTGACAGGTGCGTAATAATGGGCAGCCTGGCGTCCTCGAGCGCCAGGCAGGAGGAGCGGGAGCTGGTGTGACAGTACCCCACCCCCTCTAGGGGTGCCACCCGGCGTCCCACCTGGGTGAGCCTGATGGGCTGGCCAAGACATGGGAGCCGGCTTGGGCATGGAAGCCTGACGATCCCGCTGAGGTGTGAAAGCCTGACGAGCCGGCTGAGGCGTGGGAGCCTAACGAGTCGGCTGAGGCGTGGGCCTGACGAGTCAGCTGAGGCAAGAAAACCTCTCGAGCCAACGATGGTGACAGGTGTGTGTAATGATGGGCAGCCTGGCACCCTCGAGCGCCAGGGAGGGGGAGCAGGAGCATGTGTGGCAATTTACTGTTGGCTGTAGTGCCATATCAGAGAGGGGCATCTACAAAGTTACATTTTAAACAGATGCCCTCTTGTTGAACTCTCTAATGTGCAAAGAAATTTGCAGTCTTGCCATTCCTGGCACCTTTCTTTTACTCCTCAAACATTCATTGAGTATAAGGTTTGGTTGTCACAAAATGACAACCTGGTCTCAGAGCATTTTGTATTATGCTGTACGCAAACCTGAGAAACTCCATTTAGTATGTTATGTTATGTTTCGTATGGCATGTATTAATTTGTGGATGTCCATCCCCCATTTCATATGATATATTCGGAATTACAATTTGTATTGTATGTTACGAATTTGAAAAACGTACAATATTTTATGAATTTGAAAAATGTACAATATGTCACAAATTTGCAAAATGTAAGATATGTTACGAATTCTAGCTAGGTGGCTAACGTTACCTAGGGGTTAGGGTTAAGTTTAGGAGTTAGAGTAAAGGGTTAAGGCTAGGGGAAGATAAAAGGGTTAAGTTTAGGGGAACGGTTAGCAAACATGCTAAGTAGTTGCAAAGTAGCTCAAAAGTAGTAAGTAGTTGAAAATGTGCTAAAATGCTAAAATTGTTCTTGATAATATTTGAACTCACAACCCTTGGGTTGCTAAACATTCACGTTATAGGCCTACCCAGTCACACCAACCAGCCACCCTCCTTCGTTTTTGTCTTAAGTAACCATCTGTTTTATGTAACCATACCAAACATAATATATCATACTAAATGGAGTGTCCAGGATTTATACTGAACAAAAATATAAACGTAACATGCAACAATTTTACTGAGATACAGTTCATATAAAGAAATCAATCAGTTTAAATAAATTCATTAGGCCCAGATATGCATCTGTTGTTCACAGATAGCTTAAAAAAACAATAAGGGAATGGATCAGAAAACCAGTCAGTATCTGGTGTGATCACCATTTGCCTCATGCAGCGCGACACACCTCCTTCGCATAGAGTTGATCAGTCTGTTGATTCTGGCCTTTGGAATGTTGTTCCACTCCTCTTCAATGGCTGTGCAAAGTTGCTGGATATTGGCGGGAAATAGAACACGCTGTCATACATGTCGATCCAGAGCATGCCAAACCTGCTCAATGGGTGACATGTCTTGTGAGTATGCAGGCCATGGAAGATCTGGGACATTTTCAGCTTCCAGGAAGAGTGTACATACACATCCTTGCAACATGGAGCCGTGCATTATTATACTGAAACATGAGGTGAGGGCAGCCGATGAATGGCAAGACAATGGGCCTCAGGATATTGTCATGGTATCTCTGTGCATTCAAATTGCCGTCAATAAAATGCAATTGTGTTCAATGTCTGTAGCTTATGCCTACCTATACCATAACCCCACCGCCACCATGGGGAACTCTGTACACCACATTGACGTCAGCAAACTGCTAACCCACACGACGCCATACACATGGTCTGCGGTTGTGAGGCCGGTTGAACATACTGCCAAATTTTCTAAAATGACGCTGAAGGCGGCCTATGGTGTAGAAATGAACATTCAATTCTCTGGCAACAGTTCTGGTCGACATTCCTGCAGTCAGCATGCCAATTGCATGCTACCTCAAAACTTGAGACATCTGTGGCATTGTGTTGTGTGACAAAACTGCACATTTTCCCCAGCACAAGGTGTAACAATCATGCTGTTTAATGAGCTTCTTGATATGCCACACCTGTCAGGTGGATGGATGCTCTTGGCGAATGAGAAATGCTCACTAACAGGGATGTAAGCACATTTGTGCACAAAAGTTGAGAAAAATAAGCTTTTTGTGCATATGGAACATTTCTGGAATCTTTAATTTCAGTTTATGAAACATGGGACCAACACTTTACATGTTGCGTTTATATTTTTGTTCAGTGTACGTACAGAATAATATGCAATGCTCTGAGACCAGGTTGCAAATGAATATGAATAATCACTTTTAATTCATAAGTGCGTGCAGAACCCATACTCTGGGGGTAGTAAATTGTCTCGATTTTCATGCAACTTGCCAAGACATTATTTACAGTTTCAGGACCTTCACTGCAGCCAAAACTGAAAGGCTTGTGTTTACAAGAAATGAATACCACGGATGTATATCACTCAAATCTTTCCAACATTGATATTCAATAGCACCCGTGTCCATAAGGCAAATAGCCTGGTGTCAACTTTGTGCAGACAAAATCAAATCAATACAATGGTATATTGTGTTATTACCTAATTAGAAGTCTATGGTTTAGCAATTTACTGACAAATAGAGAGAGCTAGAATACTCTTATTTGTAACGATCTGATGGCATATAGGGCACAAAAACGCAGCCAAATCTCAGCTAGTGGTCCCACCTGCAGCCCCTTCGACATAGGGCAAAACAGCACCAGGTGCACGAGCCTCCGTAAACCTCTGGGCATCATAAGCGATTCCGTTAGTAGAACGCGCTCGGGCTGGAACGGCAAATCACTGAACCGTATTCCCGTCGAGGCACATCCATGGGACCAGCATCTCCAGTCTGAGCATACTAAACTGACGTCACCTGTTCACCCCTATGGCATTCAGTTTTGTGCGCATTTATCGTTCGAGATTTGCATGTGGAGCAAAGATCCTTTATGAAAATAAAATATAACATCTAAACAGTCCAGAGCCACAGTGAGTCAGGTCAGCGAGAAAGTGGGCATCGTTTCATAATCCAATTTCATACACAAACAACGCCATTCGGTTTGCAGAAATTCATAGCCTTCCTAAGCTTTCAGACGTCATTGGGGAAAAATACAAAGTGGAGCTATGTTCCCTTCACAACATGCAGACTGGCATTCTGAGCACATGTTTTCAGCTGCCTAGGCGCCATCGGTTAGGATATTAATGTTGACTGAAAAATCCTGTCCGACTCCTCCGTTTCAAAAAATACATTATTCAATACGCTACTAATCTACCCCTTCTGACTCTACGAACGAACTCTCATAACAGCAAGAGCCAATATATGCCTGACCTGAAAATGTGGTCGAAGCCACTAAATGGATGGTGTGACGCAATCGCGGAGCATCCGGAGGAGGCACGCAGAGGCCAAATTGAGCTCTGTACCACATCGCCGTACGCCCCTCAAACCTTGTAACAATAGGGAGGGCTCGGTATAGCTCCGCATTGACATGATTGGTTGAGGGTAGGTGAGGGCGGGAGGTCCTGTATAAACACAAACTCACTTCCTTGACAACTTCCTTCACAACAGCGCTGCTCGGCGCTGCCCTGACCTGACCTCTGCAGAGGCCATATCGCCGTAAATGCTTCACGGCCAATGCAGCCTCCAGATTGACCATGTAGCGCCTTTAACAGCCAGCTTTGCAGTGACTCATGAGACTGCTATTTTAAAAGGGCAAATTGCAGGTCTCAAGCCACCAGTATTCTGCCAGCAGGACATATGATGACGTCACGTTCGTATGGTAATAAGGAAACCTTTAAAATAAAAGCCCCTATTTCAAAACATTGCAATGTGGATAACTCATTCAAAAGATATTGCATTTTTATCAATGGCCACTTGTTTTGTGCCAACAAGAAAAGGCAATTAAGAGAAAATATATATATATATATGTGTTTAGAAACTTGTTCTACCTGTCAACTAAAGTGGTGTGGAAAATACTCAGTAGGGTCTCTACTAACCTAATATTTTAGCTTTGGAGGTGGACTGTGTAGTACATATCCAGCAGCACTTCATTCTCCACCCCCTCCATAGCCCCCAATGCAATACACTGTAATAGACTATACATTGGAAACATCACTGATACATCACTTGGGCCAAGCTTCCTGCCATCTAGGACCTCTATATCAGGCGGTGTCAGAGGAAGGCCCTAAAAAATTGTCAGACTCCAGTCACCGTAGTCATAGACTGTTCTCTGTGCTACCGCACGGCAAGAGGTACCGGAACGCCAAGTCTAGGTCCAAAAGGCTTCTTAACAGCTTCTACCACCAAGCCATAAGACTCATGAACAGCTAATTAAAGGGCTACCCAGACCCCTCTTTTATGCTGCTGCTACTCTCTGTTTATAACCTATGCATAGTCACTTCAACTCTACCTACATGGACATATTACCTCGACTAAATGGTGCCCCCGCACACTGACTCTGTACTGGTACCCCCTGTATATAGCCTGGCTTGTTATTTACTGCTGCTGTTTAATTATTTGTTATTTTTTTTATTTACTGAACACTTTAAAAAAAATCTTATCTTCTTAAAGCATTGTTGGTTAAGGGCTTGTAAGCAAGCATTTCACTGTAAGGTGAAATACACCTGTTGTATTTGGCGCATGGGACAAATACAATTAGCTTTGATTTGTGTTGTACTACTCAATGAAACTGTGAAGATATGCACTCAGACCAGCCTTTGTGATTGAACTTACGTTAATTACATTACTTTAGTTGGCTGCTTTGACCAAAACGTGAATGTCATAACCTATTCTACGAGCCTATTGTTTGTGTATGATCTTTATTCATTGCTCACTTGTTTCTTAACAATGTCAGGTACAGGCTGGGATGACTGGGACCTTCAGCAAGTAAAAGACAGGGGGTAAGAAATAATTTGAACATCACAGATATAAATTGCCACTGTGTCCATGATAAATTTAACTACATTACTTTAGCAGTCTGCTATGAGCAAAACTTATATGTAATATAACCTATTCTGGGAGCCCAGTGTGTGTGTATGAACTATGTGGGATATCTTTGGACCATTGGCTTCCCTGAAAACATGTACTGATAGGAGGAGCAATATGAGTCTCAGAGGTCGTCACGCTGGCTGGGGATGGTGATGGAGGCTTTGGTGGTCCACACAACAAAGAAGCAGGTGTTTCTTCCAATGATGTGGAGCTAGCCTTGGACCTGGTGCTAGTAAGGAGGGTCTTCACCGAGGCGGTAAGACCCTCCCCCCTTGATATAGAAATCCTTTGACTTCATTGCCTCTTCAATGGTAAGGTCCCTTGCACCATAAGGACACTTGACCTCCACCACTGCTCTGGTGCCCACAAAACCATCTGGTGAGGCACCAAGGATCCCAGACCCTGTGACTCAAAGCCCTCACTCCTGCACATCAGTCCTTGTGGCCATTTTGAATGCCTTGATGTCCTCCACTTTGCTATCTGTGCCCCAATACACAAACAACCCCTGTGATCTGAGGACCCTTTTTAGCAATGACGTATTAAAACGCTTGGCCCTAACCCCTGCTACATAATTGCTGGCCCTTGGCCACTGAAGATCCTCCTCTGTGGGCTCTCAGGACAGAAGGCTGTAGTCTTCGGCCGGGTACAGGTCCTCCACTGACTGCACCTGGTTGGGCATGGCAGGCTTCCTCCACTCACGTTCCACATCCGTGCCGCCGATATTGTGAATATGTGGACAACTATAAATACCTAGGTGTCTGGCTAGACTGTAAACTCTCCTTCCAGACTCATATTAAACATCTCCAATCCAAAATCAAATCTAGAATCGGCTTCCTATTCCGCAACAAAGTCTCCTTCACTCACGCCGCCAAACTTACCCTAGTAAAACTGACTATCCTACCGATCCTCGACTTCGGCGATGTCATCTACAATATAGCTTCCAACACTCTACTCAACAAACTGGATGCAGTCTATCACAGTGCCATCCGTTTTGTTACCAAATCACCTTATACCACCACTGAGACCTGTATGCTCTAGTCGGCTGGCCCTCGCTACATATTCGTCGCCAGACCCACTGGCTCTAGGTCATCTATAAGTCTATGCTAGGTAAAGCTCCGCCTTATCTCAGTTCACTGGTCACGATAACAACACACACCCGTAGCACACGTTCCAGCAGGTATATCTTACTGATCATCCACAAAGCCAACACCTCATTTGGCCGCCTTTCCTTCCAGATCTCTGCTGCCAGTGACTGGAACGAATTGCAAAAATCGCTGAAGTTGGAGACTATCATTTCCTTCACCAACTTTAAACATCAACTATCTGAGCAGCTAACCGACCACTGCAGCTGTACATAGCCCATCTGTAAATTGCCCTTCCAATCTACCTACCTCATCCCCATATTATTTTTCTTTACTTTTCGGCTCTTTTGCACACCAGTATTTCTTCTTGCACATCAACATCTGCTCATCTATCACTCCAGTGTTAATTTGCTAAATTGTAATTACATTGCCCACTGTCTTCATGTATAAATGAGATGTGTCCTAATAACCCATGGCCCACCGTCTTCATGTATAATTAAGATGTGTCCTAATGGCCAATGGCCCACTGTCTTTGTGTATTAATGAGATGTGTCGTTATGGTCAATGGCCCGCAGTCTTCATTTATAATTGAAATGTGTCATAATGGCCCACTGACTTTTACGTAAAATTGAGATGTGTCCTAATGACTGTTGGCCCACTGTCTTCATTTATAATTGAGATGTGTCATAATGGCCCATGACCCACTGTCTTCATGTACAATTGAGATGTGTCCTAATGGCCCATGGTCTATGGCCCACTGTCTTCATGTATTAATGAGATGTGTCATATGGCCAATGGCCCACTGTCTTCATTTATAATGGAAATGTGTCATAATGGCCCATGACCCACCGTCTTCATGTATAATTGAGATGTGTCCTAATGGCCCATGGTCTATGGCCCACTGTCTTCATGTATAAATGAGATGTGTTGTAATGGCCAATGGCCCGCTGTCTCCATGTATAATTTAGATGTGTCCTAATAACCCATGACCCACTTTCTTCATATACAATTGAGATGTGTCCTAATGACCCACTGACCTTCATGTAGAATTGAGATGTGTCCTAATGACCCATGGCCCACTATCTTCATGTATAAATGAGAGTTGTCCTAATGACCCATGGCCCACTATCTTCATGTATAATTGAGATGTGTCCTTATGGCCCACTGTCTTCATATATAATTGAGACATGTCCTTATGGCCCACTGTCTTCATGTATAATTGAGATGTGTCCTAATGGCCCACTGTCTTCATGTATAATTGAGATGTGTCCTTATGGCCCACTGTCTTCATGTATAATTGAGATGTGTCTTTATGGCCCACTGTCTTCATGTATAATTGAGACGTGTCCTAATGGCCCACTGTCTTCATGCTTAATTGAGATGTGTCCTAATAACCCATGGCCCACTGTCTTCATTTATAATTGAGATATGTCCTTATTGCCCACTGTCTTCATGTATAATTGAGATGTGTCCTTATGGCCCACTGTCTTCATGTATAATTGAGATGTGTCCTTATTGCCCACTGTCTTCATGCATAATTGAGATGTGTCCTAATAACCCGTGGCCCACTGTCTTCATGTATAATTGAGACGTGTCCTAATGGCCCACTGTCTTCATGCTTAATTGAGATGTGTCCTAATAACCCATGGCCCACTGTCTTCATGTATATTTGAGACGTGTCCTAATGGCCCACTGTCTTCATGCTTAATTGAGATGTGTCCTAATAACCCATGGCCCACTGTCTTTTATAATTGAGATGTGTCCTTATTGCCCACTGTCTTCGTGGATAATTGAGATGTGTCCTTATGGCCCACGGTCTTCATGTATAATTGAGATGTGTCCTTATGGCCCACTGTCTTCATGTATAATTGAGATGTGTCCTTATGGCCCACTGTCTTCATGTATAATTGAGATGTGTCCTAATAACCCATGGCCCACTGTCTTCATGTATATTTGAGACGTGTCCTAATGGCCCACTGTCTTCATGCTTAATTGAGATGTGTCCTAATAACCCATGGCCCACTGTCTTCATGTATAATTGAGATGTGTCCTAATGGCCCACTGTCTTCATGCTTAATTGAGATGTGTCCTAATAACCAATGGCCCACTGTCTTCATTTATAATTGAGATGTGTACTTATGGCCCACTGTCTTCATGTATAATTGAGATGTGTCCTAATGGCCCACTGTCTTCATGTATAATTGAGACGTGTCCTTATGGCCCACTGTCTTCATGTATAAATGAGATGTGTTGTAATGGCCAATGGCCCGCTGTCTCCATGTACAATTTAGATGTGTCCTAATAACCCATGGCCCACTGTCTTCATGTATAATTGAGATGTGTCCTAATGGCCAATGGACCCACTTTCTTCATATACAATTGAGATGTGTCCTAATGACCCACTGACCTTCATGTAGAATTGAGATGTGTCCTAATGACCCATGGCCCACTATCTTCATGTATAAATGAGAGTTGTCCTGATGACCCATGGCCCACTATCTTCTTGTATAACTGAGATGTGTTCTAATGGCCCACTGTCTTCATGCTTAATTGAGATGTGTCCTAATAACCCATGGCCCTCTGTCTTCATTTATAATTGAGATGTGTCCTAATGGCCAATGGCCCACTTTCTTCATATACAATTGAGATGTGTCCTAATGACCCACTGACCTTAATGTATAATTGAGATGTGTCCTAATGACTCATGGCCCACTGTCTTCATTTATAATTGAAATGTGTCCCAATGGCCAATGGCCCAATGTCTCCATTTATAATTGAGATGTCATAATGTCCCACTGTCGTCTTGTATAATTAAGATGTGTCCTAATGGCCCACTGACCTTCATGTATAATTTAGATGTGTCCTAATGGCCCATGGCCCACTGTCTTCATGTATAATTGAGATATGTCCTAATGCTCCATTGTGTGTCTAACTGCACGCACCACCACAGCCTGATACACTCGCTGTAAATTAACACTAGGGCCAGACAGCTATGGGCTTTTATATCCTATGATGGCTGGCAGTGAAAGAAGATATGGGTAATTCTCATTTAACCAAACATTTATCAACTGTCATTTTTCACGAAATATCCTATTGGATCACTGAGATTAGGATCTGCAATTATCCGTTTCATTATTATTTGTATGTTTTTTGATCAGATATTATGCATTTTACCACAATTTCCAAAAAAGTAATGAACAAATAAATGTATAATATTTTTTACTTTGCTCCCTCAATGAAAAGGACTGAGTTAAACAAAACTGAAAGTAAAAATATTTAAAATTAAATGATAAAATCATAAAATTCAATCAGACTTTAACATTTATTTTAGCTATCTGTTTCGATAATGAGAAGCCAAAGTGGGGTAAATGGGGTGTTGAGAATAAGAACCTCATTCTGAAGGCATGTAAGCAAGTCAATTAACTTCTACTACTATTCTAGAGGATGCAGGATTGGTGAATAAATCATTTTCAAACTAGGACCCAGCCATCTTTCTTTCAAACAGGCCCAAACACCTGAGTCACCACGGTGAAGGATGGCTTGTTAGTCCGAGGGCTCCTGTAAGTCAAACACACAGAAGCACAATACTACACCACTCACTCACTCACTCAAGTGGTTTTAGTTATGTACGTTTACATGCCTTGCCACTGACAGGAAATATTAAAACCGTAACTTGTGGAAACAGGGTGAATGGTAAAATGGTGTCTTTTAAAAGGACTGTTGTGCGAGTCAGTGCATGGTTGTGTACTGTGAGAGAGACAGTGATAAGATCGTTTTAAATAAGACCGATTTGGTCCGACAACCCCAGATCCAACTCATCGGAAAGCCCCCACCCCATGACTCCCGAGGCTCCTGAGTGGCGCAGCGGTCTAAGGCACTGCATCTCAGTGCAAGAGGTGTCACTACAGTCCCTGGTTTGAATCCAGGCTGTGTCACATCCAGCTGTGATTGGGAGTCCCATAGGGTGGCGCACAATTGGTCCGGGTTTGGCCAGGGTAGGCCGTCATTGTAAAAAATAATTTGTTCTTAACCGACTTGCCTAGTTAAATAAAGGCAAAATAAAAAATGACCCAACTATCAATTTAGATCACAGATACAGTACATTTTAAGTGACAATGCAGTGTAGTTACTTTGTTCCCTTAGCTACTATAGTTGTATGACTAAGGATCTCTAAGGTGACACATGGTAATACCTGAGGCTACTAGATACTGGCCATTTCTCAGGTAGCCTGGTGGGTAGGTGCGTTGGTCCAGTAACCGAAAGGTTGCTTGATTGAATCCCTGAGCTGATGAAGATGTTGATTAAGGCAGACCCCTGCACATGAATGTTGCTTAAGGCAGCCCCCCACATCTCTCTGATTCAGAGGGTTTGGGTCAAATGTGGAAGACACATTTTAGTTTAATGCATTCAGTTCTACAACTGGCTAAGTATCCCCTTTCCTTCTCTTTGACTTCAGTCTCTGTCATGTAAATGTCAGGCGTTAGGTGACACTCCTAGGTAGGCTACAGTTGCTCTCTGGTTTGATTATTGTGAAGTGAGAGAGTGATAAGTGCGGCGCACAATTGGCCCAGAGTTGTCCAGGTTAGGGGAGTTCGGCCGGGGTAAGCCATCATTGTAAATAAAAATGTGTTCTTAAATGATTTGCCTAGTTAAATAAAGGTAAAACAAAAACAAAATAAGATCCAATGATAACTGCAGATTATTCAGGGAAACAGACACTACTGTAATAAACAGACATCCACAGTGGGACAAAAAAGGATTTACACCATTAAGTCACACTTCGTTCTTGGAACTGAGCTGAAGACTTAAATGGGATGCAGTTAATCTAATCTCCAGTAGGTGGAGACAGAGCACCTTAAATTATTGACAAAAATAGGGTACAGACTGAGAATTCTCAGAAGAATTCTCAGCTAGATACCGGGTTGATTTTACATGAGGAGAAGAAGCTGGGGGAAAAACAACTCAGTTCAACATGAAAAATAAAACATGTATTGATACATAAGCAATAAACAACACTGTAATTTTCTACGGAAATCTTTGGGCTCTTGTCCAAAACCATAAACTATTTTCTATGATGTAGTAGTCCTAAATATAAATCATCCAATAACTTTCTGAGGCTTCTTACAATCAGATTACTGCAACTATTTACAATCAGATTACAGCAACTAATGATTTGATAAAAAACATAAAACAATGTTGACTTTGTAAATAATGACAGTGAATGACAATCATAATGAATCAATGCTGTTTTTCAATGCTGTTTTGTCTACTCCTGAAGCTGCAGGTTTACAGATTTTGACTGACTAGAACAGTAGTAGTGGTATAGTAAGAATCACTGCAGTCACTCAGTGATTAATTATCTGGCCATGGTCCAAAGCATCTCTAGTTAACAAACAGCAGATACACGGTCTAAAGCCTAAGGCACCGGGCAGGGCTAGATTACGTTCCTGGATTATCACAACTAATCCTGTTTTATCTGTAGTCTTAATCTGGCATATTGATGACTTAACATCTTGATCTATAAGAGGGATAAACATGTAAATGTCTCTTCACTGTCAGAAATGCTTAAATCTGGTTACGTTTGGACCATAGCTGAAAAGGGTTTTGTTGCATACACTCATGTTTGGCTTTTCCGCTCATCTTCCTGCTTTTTCTTCTGAAGACCTCTAACCATCAGATCCATCTCGTTGAGTGTATTGAGTCATCCTGACAGGGAGTCCACCAACATGTATTTCAGAGCATCCTCAGTCCCACGGTGTGTGTGAGTCAAACATGAGTCATCCTGGTTCAGATGCCAATCAAAGTCTGTGTTTTCTGTGTCATATGTTAAATACATTATTTATCCTACTTCAGACATGTTTAAAAGGACAGAACAATATTGTATATACAGTACCAGTCAAAAGCTTGGAAACACCTACTCATTCAAGGGTTTTTCTTAATGTTTTACTATTTTCTACTTTGTAGAATAATAGTAAAGACATCAATGCTATGAAATAACACATATGGAATCATGTAGTAACCAAAAAAGTGCTAGACAAATCAAAATATATTTTATATTGGGATTATTCAAAGTAGCCACCCTTTGCCTACACACACATGCAGAGAGCGAGCGAGAGAGAGAGAGAGAGAGAATACGATGCTGCACAGCCCAACACATATTTTATGAAGATTTTAAGAGGATGACAAAAAACACGAGTTTTGACTTGAGTTTGGCCCCAGGCATCAACAGCAACATAATGCATTTTTCAATGAGATCAGCAGCCTAAGTCATTAGCTGGATGTATAACTGCAGCCTCCAAGCTACATCTGTTGAAACCGTAATGTTATTTAAAAAAATATTTTACAACTTATTTACCAGAAAATATTAGTCACAGTACAAAGCTTGCTCTTCTACATTCCCTACTTCTGGAAACCGTTACTACAGTATTTGCTTTGGGCTGGGCTGTCATCACTGAATGTGATCTGAGAGCAGTGACCGAGGAACCATATAAGGTGCAACCGGAAACAGAAAAAAACATTGAATTCCATGGCAATTTACCTTAGGAACCTCTACACGAGGCTGCATATCACCATTGTTGACTGAACAGCGTTGTCCACGAGTTATATTAATCTAGAGAACGAGTCGTGCACCACCGAAGTTTCACAAGTTGTGTGTTGCCTCTTGGCAGTTGTAATGTCAGTCGGTGCCACACAGTGCTGCTAATGCTTGCACAACATTAGCTAGCACCATCAGAGACTCTTGCTGGCAATATCAGTGGAGGAATCAGTATGGATGCGCTCTTGGTGTTCCTACTGCTGCTGGTCCCACTCCTGCTATGGACCAGCAGCACTTTTGTTTTTTATTTTAAAAAGTGTTTCTACGTGGCCTATATGATGATTTTGGCTGCGATTGCGATTCCGCTTAGTATTCTGAAAAGCGGCGGCAGGGACATCGAAAACATGAGGTAAGTTCCAGGTTGTACAACAACGCGAGCCGTGCATTGCTAGCTAACGTTTGCTCATGGGAATGGCAGATGGCTACAGTAGCTAGATAGCTCGCCAAAGACTGAAATAATGCAACCATAACATCACTATTTGTTTTTACTTTCAGAAAAGCTATGTGCAGATATTTTCACCTATTCGTTGTTGCATTTTGTAACGGACTGCGAGATGGCTATCCAGCGGTTGGTAAGAAGGCTAGCGAGCTAGCTCCAATGCATTGCCAGATGTTTGGGACTTTCTGTACCATATCATGCGGCTAATGCTAGGTAGTTTGCTAACGTTGTCTTTACATATGGCATTCAGACGTGGCCTCAGGGCCCGACATTTTCGTGTCTGGAAACCAGGTCGAAACATGTATCCAACAGGCATGTTTTTTTTTTTGCACAGATGTAAACCAACAACTGCAGAAAATGCCACTTTAATCCATGCATTGTTGTCATCGATTTTGTGTCTCAAGTCTAAACAGGACCAAGGCAAGATGTTTTATTTTATCAGATGGTTTAATGTCATTGGACACGGTGCATTCGGAATATATTCAGACCCCTTGACTTTTACAAAATGTTGTTACGTTATGGCCTTATTCAAAAATAGATAATCGTTTTTTCCCCCTCATCAATCAACAAACAATACCCCATAATGACAAAGCAAAAACAGACATTTAGACGATTTTACACATTTATTTCAGTTCGTCAAATCAGTTCCTCAAATGTCTTCAATTGACTTCTATCCTTATATGAAATAACTCAGTAAAATCTTTGAAATGGTTGAGTTGTACATATTTGTAAGGTGTAAATCGCAATTCAAATCGCAATTGCAACATTTTGTTCAATATCGTCCAGCCCTGTGTGGCTGTGGAAATGCAAATAAAAATGTATGAAGTTGAATTGAATAGCAATCAGAATGGAGAAATACCCATTGAAATCACTTGGAATGTATGTGTTGCCACCAAAGGGTCACGCACTACTCCTAAAGAGAATTTCGATTCTAAAATACAGTTAAACACTACCTTACTGTCAAAAAAATGTTTTTTTAATACCGTGATATATTTTGTCCATATCGTCCGGCCATATCTTAAGCTGATGGATTATTATTATGCAGATAAGATTTTTGCGGGGCGCGCACGTAGACTCCAGGGGGTTATTAATATCGAATTATTACTGTGCATGTAAAAGTACTCCATTAGTAACGTTACAAGGGGTACCAGGTATTATATCGATGTGCAGGGGTACGAGGTATTTGAGGTAGATACTGTATGTACATGACTAGGAATAAAGTGACAGTAACCAGTAGCAGCAGTGTAAGTGGAACACGGGTCTATACAGAATGTTCGGGTAGCTATTTGGTTAACTACTTAGCAGTCTAATAGCTTGGGGGTAGAAGCTGTTTAGGATCCTGTTGGTTCCAGACTTGGAGCATCGGTACCGCTTGCCGTGCAGTAGCAGAGACAACAGTGTATGACTAGGGTGGCTGGAGTCTTTGTCAATTTTTAGGGCCTTTCTCTGACACTGCCTGGTATAGAGGTCCAGGATGGCAGGGAGCTTGGCCCAGGGATGTACTGGCTTGTGTGCACTACCCTCTGTGGAGCCTTGCGGTCAGATGCCATGCAGTTGTGATACCAAACGGAGATGCAGCCAGTCAACATGCTGTCATTGAAGCAGCTGTAGAACTTTTTGACGATCTGAGGGACCATACAAAATCTTTTCAACCTCTTAAGGGTGAAGAGGTGTTGTCATGCCCTCTTCATTAGTGTGTTTGGACCATGATAGATCCTTAGTGATGTGGACAATGAGGAACTTGAAGCTTTCGAACCACTCCACTACAGCCCCGTCGACATGAATGAGGGCGTACTCGGCCCTCCATTTCCCGTAGTCCACGATCGTATCCTTTGTCTTGCTGACATTGAGGGAGAGGTTGTGGTGCCAGGACAACTGCCAGGTCTCTGACCTTCTCCCTATAGACTCATCGTCGCCAGTGATCAGGCCTACCACTGTCGTAGGTGAACAGGGAGTACAAGAGGGGATTAAGCACGCACCCCTGAGGGGCCCCCATGTTGAGGGTCAGCATGGCGGATGTGTTGTTGCCTACCCTCACCACCTGGGGTGTCCTGTCAGGAAGACCAGGATCCTGTTGTAGAGGGAGGTGTTTAGTCCCAGGGTCCTTAGCTTAGTGATGAGCTTGGAGGGCACTATGGTGTTGACTACGGCTCAATGAAGAGCAATCTCACATAGATGTTATTTTTATCTAAGTGGGAAAGGGCAGTGTGGTGTGCAATTGAGATTGCGTCATCTGTGGATCCGTTTGGGCAGTATGTGAATTGGGGTGGGTCTAGAATGATGGTATTGCGTGAGACATGAGCAGCCTTTAAAAACATTTCATGGCTACAGATGTGAGTGTTAAGGGGCCATAGTCATTTAGACAGTCCCTGTGCCCAAGAATGCAAACGTAACCTCTGTCAGTCAACTGGTCTGAAGGCCAGGGGGATTGGGACATATTTTACTGTGGCTAGTGAGATGACATGGCTGGTTGGACACAATAAGAGAGGAGTGGGGGTCAGATAGTCTCTCCCTTTCAGAGTCATGTTACCGGCTGGTTGTAACTTATCTCTTCCGAAAGGTACCCTAGAAATCAATGTATGTCTTCCCCAGCCTTGTGCTGCCTGTTGTCCTTTATGTTAGTGATAACACAACTGGCAGACTGACTTGGCTCAGGTTCAGTGCTCTTGGAATAACAGAACTGTTTCACAGCCAGGTGTGCAGACCAGAAGTATTGGCTGTGGTGTCATGTTGCACCTGGCAGTATTCTCTTAACCCAAAGGTTTTCTGCAGCTGGACCATTTTCACAGTCGCCAACAAGTGTGTGTGTGTATGTTTTGCATGTGTGTGAGAGACAGAGAGATTGAGTGTGTGAGGGAGCGTGTGGGGAGAAGTGGAAGATCCAGACACACAGTGACACAGACCGAGAGGGGGCAGGCCGTATTAGAAAGAGTTGACTGATTCAACACGGAAGGATAGCACAGCCTGTCACGGTCATCTACCCTCAAATTACTAGTGGGAACTAGAGGTCGACCGATTATGATTATTGGAGGACCAAAAAAAAGCCGATACCGATTAATCGGACCATTTTTTTTATTTATTTGTAATAATGACAATTTCAACAATACTGAATGAACACTTTTAACTTAATATAATACATCACTAAAATCAATTTAGCTTCAAATAAATATTGAAACATGTTCAATTTGGTTTAAATAATGCAAAAACAAAGTGTTGTAAAAGTGCAATATGTGCTATGTAAGAAAGCTAACGTTTAAGTTCCTTACTCAGAACATGAGAACATATGAAAGCTGGTGGTTCCTTTTAACATGAGTCTTCAATATTCCCAGGTAAGAAGTTTTAGGTTGTAGTTATTATAGGAATTATAGGACTATTTCCCTCCTATACCATTTGTATTTCATTAACCTTTGACTATTGGATGTTCTTATAGGCACTTTAGTATTGCCAGTGTAACAGTATAGCTTCCGTCCCTCTCCTCGCTCCTACCTGGGCTCGAACCAGGAACACAACAACAACAGCCACCCTCGAAGCAGCGTTACCCATCGCTCCACAAAAGTCTCAGAGCGAGTGACTTTTGAAACGCTATTAGCGCGCATCCCGCTAACTAGCTAGCCATTTCACATCGGTTACACAAGCCTAATCTCAGGAGTTGATGGGCTTGAAGTCATAAACAGCGCAGTGCTTGAAGCACAGCGGCGAGCTGCTGGCAAAACGCACGAAAGTGCTGTTTGACTGAATGCTTACGAGCCTGCTGGTGCCTACCATCGCTCAGACTGCTCTATCAAATCATAGACTTAGTTATAACATAATAACACACAGAAATATGAGCCTTAGGTCATTAATATGGTTGAATCCGGAAACTATCATCTCGAAAACAAGACGTTTATTCTTTCAGTGAAATACGAAACCGTTCCGTATTTTTTCTAACGGGTGGCATCCATAAGTCTTAATATTCCTTTTACATTGCACAACATTCAATGTTATGTCATAAATAAACGTACATTTCTGGCAAATTAGGCGGCCCAAACTGTTGCATATACTGACTCTGCGTGCAATGAACGCAAGAGAAGTGACAATTTCACCTGGTTAATATTGCCTGCTAACCTGGATTTCTTTTAGCTAAATATGCAGGTTTAAATATACTTCGGTGTATTGACTTTAAGAAAGGCATTGATGTTTATGGTTAGCTACACATTGGAGCAATGATACGCACCGCATCAATTATATGCAACGCAGGACACGCTAGATAAACTAGTAATATCATCAACCATGTGTAGTTAACTAGTGATTATGATTGATTGATTGTTTTTTATAAGATAAGTTTAATGCTAGCTAGCAACTTACCTTGGCTTACTGTATTCGCTTAACAGGCAGGCTCCTCGTGGAGTGCAATGTATTCAGGTGGTTAGAGCGCTGGACTAGTTAACTGTAATATTGCAAGATTAAGTCAGCTCTCGGGATTCAATCTTGCAAAGCTAAAAATCTGTCGTTCTGCCCCTGAACGAGGCAGTTAACCCACTGTTCCTAGGCCGTCATTGAAAATAAGAATGTGTTCTTAACCTCTACTGACTCCCCATCCCGCATGCGGGAGTGTAATCATCGCCTGACACGAATTAGCATAACGCAACGGACATAAATATCCCTAGAAAATATTCCTATTCATGAAAATCACAAATGAAATATACTGAGACACAGCTTAGCCTTTTGTTAATCACCCTGTCATCTCAGATTTTCAAAATATGCTTTACAGCCAAAGCTAGACAAGCATTTGTGTAAGTTTATCGATAGCCTAGCATAGCATTATGCCTTGTCACAAATCAGAAAAGCAATCAAATTAAATCGTTTACCTTGAACTTCGGATGTTTTCACTCACGAGAATCCCAGGTAGAAAGCCAAAGTTAATTTTTTTCCCAAAATATTATTTTTGTAGGCGAAATAGCTCCATTTGTTCTTCACATTTGGCTGAGAAATCGCCCAGAGATTGCAGTCACGAAAACGGCGAAAAATATTCCAAATTAGCTCCATAATATCGATAGAAACATGGCAAACGTTGTTTATCATCGATCCTCAAGGTGTTTTTCTAATATCTATTCGATAATATATCCATCGGGACAATTTGTTTTCAGTAGGACCGATTGGAGTAATGGCTACCTCTGTATTTTACGCGAGAGTCACCCTGGGAGCCATCGGGTGGCCACTTACGCAATGTAGCCAGCCGCCTACGGCTATTCTTCAACATAAATGCATAAAACTACGTCACAATGCTGTAGACACCTTGGGGAATACGTAGAAAGCGTAAGCTGGTTGATAGCACATTCACAGCTCAATAGGGACTCATTGGAACGCAGCGCTTTCAAAACATGGGGCACTTCCGGATTGGATTTTTCTCAGGCTTTCGCCTGCAACATCAGTTCTGTTATACTCACAGACAATATCTTTACAGTTTTGGAAACGTTAGTGTTTTCTATCCAAAGCTGTCAATTATATGCATATTCTAGCATCTTGTCCTGACAAAATATCCCATTCAAAACGGGAAAGTTTTTTTTCCAAAAATGAAAATACTGCCCCTAGAGTCGCAACAGGTTTTAACTGACTTGCCTCATTAAATAAAGATTTAAATAAATAAATAAAAATTTAAATCGGTGTCCAAAATACCGATTTCCGATTGTTATGAAAACTTTAAATCGGCACCAATTAATCGGCCATTCCGATGAATCAGTCGACCTCTAGTGGGAACTGGGACTCTTGAACCTGGCTCACTCTGTGTGAATGACCCTCGTTTACAGCCCCAGGTCAAACACCCACTCAATGCTTAGTGTCTTTTAAAGCGTTATAGGTTGGCCATGTTTTCCTGCCAAACTAGTGCCGGTGTGTTGAGCATTATCACATGGCAAAAGGCGTTTCTAGCAATTATTCTAGAATGGGAGACGGTTTTTGTAGAGTCATTTTATTCTCAACCAGGACAGCGAAGGCACTGTCTACATCCCTATAGGAATGTTGCTGCAAGATTCCAACCTGAATCGTCACACAGAGTTTTGGGATGGAAACAAATGAGATTTAGACACTGCTCAAGGGGAATGGCTTATAGATGTCAATGGTACTACAGACCTGTCAGTGCTAGTGAACCATGATGTGCTATGTAGTGTATTGCTGTGTGCTTGGGCTGTCAACTCTTTTTTTTCTCTGGGTTATGTCAACTGTCTCGGACTGCTTAGACTGGAACTTTGGCACGTTTATCTGTTGAAACTGGAACAACACTTGGGATAGAATTGAGGTCACCCTGACCTTGCTCAATTAATATTTAATTTAAACGCTTTGTGAAACACTTAAACAGTAAAGACTTTTGTTGAAGATACTGTTGGCTTTGCTCGTTTTGAAATAGTTCAAAACAAGGGTTAAAATTTGTCTTTTTGAGAGCAGTCATGCAATGACATTCAGGAGGAAACTGACAACCTAAACATGATCATTAGAGGATAACCGTTGTGATATGTCAGTTGTTGACATTGCGGTTGCAACTGAATTTAAGGCAATTGTCTTCCTCTTTACGACTGTGCTGTAGTCTTAGAATAGCAGCTTGCCTGTTGCACAATCAGGCATGCTTTTGCACAAGATTGGACGGTTTTATCGTGGTGATAGTGAGGAGATAGTGTTTTTATTCTGGTTTGAAGATCATATTTTGACATGCAGATCCAGTCTCATTGCACTCTACTCTACACACTTATTCTTGTGACTTGAGCAGTGTTGGTCGTATTCTAAACCCACACGGGGAGGGGCCAGTGGAGAATAAAATGGACAGTATGAATGCTAGACTGGGGTAAACAGAACCACACACTTCTTCATCCTTTAGGGACAGAGGCTGTAGTCTTCCAGTAATGAAGGCCATCTGTTAGAGAGCATGCGCTGCTAGCCTTGTGTCCCAGACAGATCTGGGGGTTTATGTTATGGCTGCCTTGCCCTCCTCTCTTCAGCATGATTGTTATTGCTTTCCTGACAGAGAGCCTCAGCCTACCTTAAACTAAGATACATAGTCAGTAACCGACATCTCAGGCCGGTCTACTTTGTGTAAAACTAAATAGTATTAGGGTAGAATTAGACATAACATTGTGTTTATGATTAAATACCATTGCCTATTGTGTAGTACAGGCTATCATTATTCATATGTTACGTAGGATAGGCTATTTTATAACTGACCCCAACTCTAAGAGAACGATTTCTTTCCACTTATTATGGTTGTAAGAACAAGATCAGCAGACTAGTCTAACCATGCTATTGTATGTGATGGTGAGTCTAACCATGCTATTGTATGTGATGGTGAGTCTAACCATGCTATTGTATGTGATGGTGAGGGTTTCCATTAGCTGGCAATCGCCAGCTTTTGGCTGAAAAATTTAATAAAATGAGAAGGCGATTGGAAATAAAACTGTTGCTGGCCAAAATGACTGTGAGGAGAAAAACAATTATTTCATATTATGAGGCATGTCTTGCCTTGCTTCAAAGTAGCCTATAGGCAGAATCTGACCATGGAGGCAATGATTTCATAGACTTCATAGGCAGTGAGTTTCAAGTTTGGGGAAGCTCACAATTTATCCTACCATTTTCTACTGTTCTGTGTGCCAATTATGATTTTCATATGTACATTTTAAGTCGAACAGTTTCATTTCAATAACGTTTTCATTTCTCAATCATTTTCACGTGGTTAATCATAAAAATCAGAATTAAATCGATAAGTTAACTAATACGAGATCACCAGCTCATTGTCCATAGATCAATGCAGCAGTAGACCTATAACTTCCACTGCTCTTTCACACTGAGGATTGGTGATTATCGATGGGGAGATTGTTGGAAAGTTTTTTTCAAATAGCATAATGTGAAGAACTATACTTTTAATATACACTACATGGCAAAAGTATGTGGACACTTACTCGTCAAACATCTCATTCTGAAGTCATTGGCATTAATATGGAGTTGGTCCCCCCCTGCTGCTATAACAGTCTCCACTCTTCTGGGAATGCTTTCCACTAGATGGAACATTGCTGCTGGGACTTGCATCCATTCAGCCACGAGAGTTAGTGAGGTCGGGCACTGATGCTGGGCGATTAGGCCTGGCTCGCTGTCGGCGTTCCACTTCATCCCAAAGGTTTTCGATGGGGTTAAAGTTGAGGCTCTGTGCAGGCCAGTCAAGTTCTTCCACAGCAATCTCAACAAACCATTTCTTTAATGACCTCGCTTTGTCCACAGTGACATTGTCATGCTGAAACAGAAAAGGGCCTTCCCCAAACTGTTGCCACAAAGTTGTAACCACAGAATCATCTAGAATGCCATTGTATGGTGTTGTGTTAAGATTTCCCTTCACTGGAATTAAGGGGGGCCCGAACCATGAAAAACAGCCCCAGACCATTATTCTTCCTCCACCAAACTACAGTTGGCACTATGCATTTGGGCAGATGGCGTTCTCCTGTCATCCGCCAAACCCAGATTTGTCCATCAGACTGGCAGATGGTGAAGCGTGATTCATTACTCCAGAGAACACATTTCCACTGCTCCAGAGTCTAATGGTGGCGAGCTTTACACCACTGCAGCCGACGCTTGGCTTTGCGCATGGTGATCTTAGGCTTGTGTGCGGCTGTTCGGCCATGGAAGCCCATATTATGAAACTCCCGACGAACAGTTCTTGTGCTGACGTTGCTTCCAGAGGCAGTCTGTAGTGAGTGCACTCGGCG
Source organism: Oncorhynchus clarkii lewisi (assembly GCF_045791955.1). Taxonomy (NCBI): domain Eukaryota; kingdom Metazoa; phylum Chordata; class Actinopteri; order Salmoniformes; family Salmonidae; genus Oncorhynchus; species Oncorhynchus clarkii. The sequence continues at coordinate 18,057,253 of NC_092151.1, read as the reverse complement.
GTCCTGTTCTGTGGCCTACCACTTTGCGGCTGAGCCATTGTTGCTCCTGGATGTTTCCATTTACAGTTGACTGGGGCAGCTCTAGCAGGGCAGACATTTTACGAACTGACTTGTTGGAAAGGTGGCATCCTATGACAGTGCCATGTTGAAAGTCACTGAACTCTTCAGAATGGGCCATTCTACTGCCAATGTTTGTCTATGGGGACTGCTCGGCTGTGCTCGATTTTTATACACCTGTCAGCAACGGGTGTGGGCTGAAATAGCCAAAACCTCTAATTTCAAGGGGTGTTCACATACACAAAATGTGTATATGTAGTGTAACTAGCCTACTCATTATGATTAGGAGGTAGTCGGTCTGCTCACCTGGTGATCACGGACTGAGCAGAACTGATGCTCTGAAACTCTGCCGTTAATGTCTTTTTTTTTTCTAGTCACACCGTTTGACACTGAAATGGTTTTCAAATAAAGATTGAATTGATTATTGTTGTTCCTTCCTTGGTTTCCAGGGTGATCCGCGCTCTGGTTCGTCACGTGAAGTACTTCCTGGGTCTGAGGTTTGACGTGAGCGGCTTGGAACACCTGCAGACAGAGGGACCCTACGTCATCATCTCCAACCATCAGAGCTCCCTGGACGTACTGGGTAGGAGACACACACAGATGGATGAACGGACCGACACACTCACAGATGCACACTTACGTTCGCGCACACACACACACTTTTGAATAGGATCGAGGCGTTTCCCCGGTCTCTCTGAATCTCTTCCCTCTTGTATTGAATGCAAACACTGGGTTTCTCCCTTCTCACTAACTCCACCTTACCCTCCATAGCTCACTTCCTAAGGGAATCTTCTAGTAATGGTTTGAGTGCTGCCAGTCACAGAGCACTCTATTTTGAGAGAGGAGGATAGTGGGGATTGATATGCATGGTTTCAGTGGGCGAAGACTGACAACTGTCAGTTGGAATAGCTTCACACAAGCTCCGATCACTGACATGGCTGTCTAAGTCTAAACCCAACACCGACTGTGTATCCTAACTCTAGGGCTAGACAGCACTATTTTAAGATGGTGTATTTTGTAAATAATGTGGTTACAGATGTTTGACATTAGAGAAAGGCATGGATCAATATAAACTGCATTATGCTTGGCACCAGAGGATTGTGCAGCACTAGCCTTAATTAGTGCCATGAGGCTGACTGGCTGTATTTAGTTATTGAATGCAGAATGTGTTATGCATTTTTACATCGAAATTGATCATCTTTGGTATCCCCTCATGGGAGATTTTGTTTGCATTCTAAAGGTCTTTGAATGATATGTCTATTCAGAGAGTTGGTCAGGAGAGGAATTCTTAGTATGTCTCCTACTGGATTCTCATAGGGCCTAGGTTGTGTTCCTAGTGTGTCACATTGATTTAAGTCTGTGTGTGTGGGGGGGTTCACTTTAACAACTAGCTGGAGGAGTCAGTGTGTATGTGTCTTGGTGGTGACTGAGTGATATGAGCTGGCTGCAAGCCAGGAGACTGACAGCAGGAATGTAAGGGAGGGGGAGCAAGGGAGGGAGCAAGCGAGCGAGCATGTGGGAGGGAGAAGGTGATTGTGTCTGACAGCGGGAGGGAGCGAAGGAGTGTGTGAGGGAGAAGGAGAGAGGTGCTTCATTAGAGCTGATAACACACCGCAGGAGGCTGATCTAGGGTCGGCGTTACCATACCAACCTCCCATAACAGATAATCTACTGAACTACTGCTCCACCTGCTGATCCCAATCCTCATGAACAACCCTGACCTTCAGTCCCTAGCTTCGCACCCCATGAACAACCTGGCTTACTGTCCCTAGCTTCCCTCCTCATGAACAACCCCGGCCTTCTGTCCCTAGCTTCCCTCCTCATGAACAACCCCGGCCTTCTGTCCCTAGCTTCCCTCCTCATGAACAACCCCGGCCTTCTGTCCCTAGCTTCCCTCCTCATGAACAACCCCGGCCTTTTGCCTCTAGCTTTTCTCTCTGCTCCTGGCCTCAAAGAGCACTTTGTTGGGCCAACTGGGTTGACAGGACACCAAAACAAACAACCATCCAGACACATGCCAGCGATATAGATCAGACTCGCTCAAATGATCAATACACTACTGTTTACATTGACTACAGACAACTCTCTAGGGCTCACCCTATTTAGTCGACTGGTTGACTGTTTGGTGGATAGGCTGTTGGACCGATATCTTTTTTAGTCGGGCAGTTAAAATGATTACTTTTTGATTGACACCTGTCTCAGTGGACTAATCCATAGTGTAGGCCACGGGGATGGCTCACCAGTAGTACAGTTACCATTAATTTCCATAATTTCTAATTACAATGTTTGTTTGGTTACCGGAACTTCTGTTAACCTCTCTGCGCACCGAACCCGTTAGCGGGATTAAATTCGACAACATACGGTGATCGCTACATAAATAGTCATATTAAACATTCATGTAAATACAAGTGTATCACATGGTTCGCAAGCCTACAATCTTGCTAATCCAACTGCGTTGTCAGATTTAAAAAATTATTTCTTGTGAAAGAATACGCTGCGATTATCTGAGCACAGACCCCCATATCAAACTACTTATTCAGCCAGCGCTTGCGTAACAAAATCACAGATTGCATTGAAATAAATCGTTTACCTTTGAAGATCTTTCTCTGGTTGCAATCCCAAGGCTCATTGTTACACAATGAATGGTCTTTTGTTCGGTTAAATCCATTTTTTATAGCCTAACACAAAACATTTTGTGAACGCTTATCTCGTTGAATTTCGTGTCATTTTCAACGTAACATCCAACGTAAAATAGACAGACTTTCCCTGACTTTATCCAGTCATGTTGGGTTTCCTTGCAATCAACTGTTTGTTTGTAAGTAACACAACCAAACCTGGTGGGACGTATTGACCCGGAAAAAACGATTGGAAGACAACAAGTGCCCATTGTGCACCAATTATATGACCACTGTCTCGCTGATTGACTGTCTTTTAACCCAATGACCACTGATCGTATTGAAATCTAGCTGGGTAGATAGCCAATGAGCAGAGGTAAACGGCAATATCCCATGATTCTTTGTTGTAAGACAAACCTTTCCATTGAACGCTGGCGTAAGGACCGTTCTTTCGCCATTGCCAATTCAACCGTGAAGGAGCAAAGCTTATTACGCACAGCAGTATTTCGGTGACTTGCATCTTCAGCTGTTTATTTATCCAACATCATGACGAATAAGTCAAGGAAAGCTAATTCTAAGACTAGATATATACAAATGTAGAAACAATTTTAGAGGAAATTCATCGTGAAAGTGAGACAGATCTGCTTTTTGAAGACTCCATTTTGAAGACTCTGAAACTGAGAAATATTTTTTGAACGGAGAGGACATTGTTTTGGACTGGTAAGTTGCTCTCATGCTTGTTGCTCTCAAGTTGCTCTCAAGGCCGTCGTTTGAAATTAATAAATATTATTTGTGATTGTTTTTACATTTTATTTGCAATATATAAAGATGTAATGAAATGGGTAATGTACACGTTAGCTAGTCATTGTGAGTGAGGGTCTGTTTGTTTGTATGAGAACGACCATAGCCTGTGTGTGTGTATTGTCAATCAGTGTTGCGCTTTATATATATATATACTGCTCAAAAAAATAAAGGGAACACTAAAATGACACATCCTAGATCTGAATGAATAAAATATTCTTATTAAATACTTTTCTTTACATAGTTGAATGTGCTGACAACAAAATTATCAATGGAAATCAAATGTATCAACCCATGGAGGTCTGGATTTGGAGTCACACTCAAAATTAAAGTGGAAAACAACACTACAGGCTGATCCAACTTTGATGTAATGTCCTTAAAACAAGTTAAAATGAGGCTCAGTAGTGTGTGTGTGTGTGTGGCCGTGCCTCTATGACCTCCTTACAACGCCTGGGCATGCTCCTGATGAGGTGGCAGATGGTCTCATGAGGGATCTCCTCTCAGACCTGGACTAAAGCATCCGCCAACTCCTGGACAGTCTGTTGGTGGATGGAGCGAGACATGATGTCACAGATGTGCTCAATTGGATTCAGGTCTGGGGAACGGGCGGGCCAGTCCATAGCATCAATGCCTTCCTCTTGCAGGAACTGCTGACACACTCCAGCCACATGAGGTCTAGCATTGTCTTGCATTAGGAGGAACCCAGGGCCAACCGCACCAGCATATGGTCGCACAAGGGGTCTGAGGATCTCATCTCGGTACCTAATGGCAGTCAGGCTACCTCTGGCGAGCACATGGATGGCTGTGCGGCCCCCCAAAGAAATGCCACCCCACACCATGACTGACCCACCGCCAAACCGGTCATGCTGGAGGATGTTGCAGGCAGCAGAACGTTCTCCACGGCGTCTCCAGACTCTGTCACGTCTGCCACATGTGCTCAGTGTGAACCTGCTTTCATCTGTGAAGAGCACAGGGCACCAGTGGTGAATTTGCCAATCTTGGTGTTCTCTGGCAAATGCCAAACGTCCTGCACGGTGTTTGGCTGTAAGCACAACCCCCACCTGTGGACGTCGGGCCCTTATACCACCCTCATGGAGTCTGTTTCTGACCGTTTGAGCAGACACATGCACATTTGTGGCCCGCTGGAGGTCATTTTCCAGGGCTCTGGCAGTGCTCCTCCTTGCACAAAGGCGGAGGTAGCGGTCCTGCTGCTGGGTTGTTGCCCTCCTACGGCCTCCTCCACGTCTCTTGATGTACTGGCCTGTCTCCTGGTAGCGCCTCCATGCTCTGGACACTACGCTGATAGACACAGCAAACCTTCTTGCCACAGCTCGCATTGATGTGCCATCCTGGATGAGCTGCACTACCTGAGCCACTTGTGTGGGTTGTAGACTCCGTCTCATGCTACCACTAGAGTGAAAGCACCGCCAGCATTCAAAAGTGACCAAAATATCAGCCAGGAAGCATAGGAACTGAGAAATGGTCTGTGGTCACCACCTTCAGAACCACTCCTTTATTGGGGGTGTCTTGCTAATTGCCTATCATTTCCACCTGTTGTCTATACCATTTGCATAACAGCATGTGAAATGTATTGTCAATCAGTGTTGCTTCCTAAGTGGACAGTTTGATTTCACAGAAGTGTGATTGACTTGGAGTTACATTGTGTTGTTTAAGTGTTCCCTTTATTTTTTTGAGCAGTGTGTGTATATATATATATATGATTGAGGAAGCATGCTGGCTGTGTTGAGATGTATGGGTTTGCATTCTACACAATACCATTATTTATTTATATATATATATATATATATATAAATAAAATAAAAATATATATATATATATATATATATATATATATACACATATATATATTTTTATTTTATTTATATATATATATATATATATATATATATATATATATATATATATATATATATATAAAAATGGTATTGTGTAGAATGCAAACCCATACATCTCAACACAGCCAGCATGCTTCCTCAATCAGTCTACATTAGAGGGAGCATTAAGGAGCATGCTGGCTACAGCACCACTGCACCAAGCCCTGTCCCTTCTGCTCCTGCCACAAGTGTTCATCTGCCCAAATATATTTGTGCATGCATGGATGTGCCTAAGGGCCAAAAGGGCACAGCATGGAGGTGTTGCTGTGTTGTTTGCAAGATGAATATCCCATCACATGCACCACATGCTCAGCGACCCTCTGCTTTACATCAGAAAGAGACTGCTATGGCATCTGGTATCAGCAGCAGAATATTGTCTAGAGTTTTGGCAAAGTGGGTGGGGGCTAGGGTCAGTATGTTATATCTGGAGTACTTTTCCTGTCTTATCCGGTGTCTTGTGTGAATTTAAGTCTGCTCTTTCTTTCTCTCCTTCTTTCTCTCGGAGGACCTGAGCCCTTGGACCATGCTTCAGGACTACCTGCCATGATGACTCCTTGCTGTCCCCAGTCCACCCGGCCTTGCTGCTGTTCCAGTTTCAACTGTTCTGCCTGCGGCTTTGGAACCCTAAACTGTTCATTTTTACTCTTGAGTTGCTGTCCTGTTGCACCCTCTACAACCACTGTGATCTCCACCCGGCACAGCCAGAAGAGGACTGGCCACCCCTCATAGCCTGGTTCCTCTCTAGGTTTCTGCCTTTCTGGGGAGTTATTCCTAGCCACTGTGCTTCTACACCTGCATTGCTTGCTGTTTGGGGTTTTAGGCTGGGGCTATATAAATAGATTTGATAGAGGACTGAGGGTCTTACAAATATTGAAAGTGTATAAATAGTTACCCATGTTATTTTGTAAATGTGTATATATATATATTTTTTTTTTTTAAATCAATTTATTTTTTAGAATACCATTTTGGTAATTTGTATAGTTATGTTTCAAAATGTATACCTTCACCAATTTGGCCACTTGGGTACATTTGGGCTACTTGTGTGGGACACCTGGGTGACTTCATGATAAATGTCATGTAGCACACTCATTTTGGAAGTTATCATTCTGAAACTTTGCACAAGTACTGTTGCCCTCTTGTATTTTTCACTGAAATTGTCCCCATCATCCTATCTGAATGTTTGTTTTATCTTGTTCATTTGAAAGATGAAAAATAAAAAACGTTTTCATTGTTTTATCTAAACCAGATCTATTTTGTTATTCTCCTACATTCAAGTCACATGTACACAAACTTCAGAGTTTTCTTTCAAATGGTACCAAGAATATGCATATCCTTGGTTATGTGCCTGAGCTACAGGCTGTTAGATTTGGGTATGTCTTCAGGTGGAAATTGCACAAAGTAGGGGGGGGAGCTGAGGTTTTAATGCATTCAATTTATTATGTAATTTACAGTTGTCATTGTGGACGTTACGCACGCCTCTATGAAGAGGGAACGCAACACCCTGCTACAACTAAACTCTCCGTGAAGTGAGAGGTATGGACTGTAGGTGCGAGTAAGGATGACAACAGACAGAATGTGGTACCGTACTTTATTCCTTTACACGGTAATATGGGGAAAGGGGGAAAGGGGGCTGGATGGAACCAAAGCAAAGAAAGTAAATCTCAAAGCCCCCCCCCTCTCCTATCTTACCTGCCTACCCACTACTTACCTAACTTAGCACCACCTGGTGCCCTAACCAAAATACAGGGGGTGGTCCGCCCAGGTCTTACCTATTGTGCCTAGACAATGAATATACTACTGGTATATATATGTATGCCCGCGGGCCTCTTGCCTAAGCACTTCCTAGGTGCCTTCCCCTTCTCCCCTGGGAACAAATGAAACAGTTTGTGAAATTGTTTAATATTCTAACTAAGAAACAAAGGACATCAAATAAGCTCTACCTGAGCAACAAACTCACAGAACATACCAACTCTCAGCAATGAACTCCCAGCAAAATCAACCTCTGGCAAAATCTCTCTGCAATGACCTCCCAGCAAATCTCTCTCTCCTGAACAGAACACTGGCTTTTATATAGCTTCAGAAGGAATGGGTAATTGGAAACAGCTGTGTCTTGACAAGGGGGCGGGGTCAGCTCTCCAATTAGCCCTGGAGTTGACCAATCAGCTGCTTGAGGGATTTCAGGAAGTCATTTCCTGAAAGAAACACATGCAAATACACAAACTACAACACATAAACTGGGGAACGTAACAGCAGAGCACACAACCTAGGCTACACAAGTTTTTATTTCATTCCATTTACGAGTTGTCAATTTATGAATTGTTTAGTTTTGGAGCGCTCCTCTCAATGTTGAGTAAGGATGCGCACCTGATTTATGCGTAGAAGTAGGCATAGGCTACCTAGCCTGCGCGCAAATGTATGTTTATAGATGTGCCCATTTGGGGATCTGATAGTATTTCTGAGTGTCTTGACTCACCACCACTAATGAGCTTTGGCGCATCTCGAAGTAATTTCTTCTTCACATCAAACGGCAAATAAACAAAGTATGTTTTTACATCCATTGAGAATGACAATAGTTCCTCAATGTAGCCTATTTGAACCTTTCCAGTCCTCTCCCTTTCAAAAACCACTCAGGGTGAAAGGGGAAAAGAAAGTCCTGTTCTGATCTAGTGGAACGTCCTAAGAGGCCCAGCTGTTTACTTCTTATCCCTTGCGCTAATATCCTACAGCTGTGTCTGTCTGGATCTCACTGGTTCTGGAAACTCTGAGGTTCCAGAATTATTCTATACAATGTTGCAAGTTTGTTAGTGCAAGCTTGTGGCTGGACCAGCTAGTTGTTAAAGTGAACATCCTTTTCGGCGAAATTTACCGTTTTGAATCCAAATTTGGTGACCTACGTGATTCGTGTAGATCCGATGAGAAAAGTTCGGGAGGGGGGCTTTGGATCACTACTGGCTGTAAGCGAACGAGTGATGCGCTTTTGTAAGCGATACTGTCTGTATCCAAGGCTCAGCCAATCCTTCACATAACAGAATGCAGCGCACGGCTGAAGAGAGCAGAGACAACCAATTTGCTAATTACAGAATCAGCGAGCGCTCTGGAAAGACCGCAGTCGGGTGTAAAGGCAGTTTGCCGAACGATAACGAAGAGGTAGGTGAGAAGCCTGACCAAGGAGACGGGGATGAGAAGGTGATGAAGTGTACTTCATGAGCTGTGACCGAAAAACAACTGGCATTTGGAAAGTTTGAGGTTATGGAGAAAGTGTGGTGGAACAAGAATTGTTAGCATTGTTAAGTATCTTGCTATAGTAGCTGGATCAAATTCTCTGTTAGCTAGCCAGAGAAATATTGAGCAACATCAAGTAATTGAGTTTATTGTGTGAAAATTAGCTGGCTAATAAAGTCCGACAGCTAGCTAGCTAACGTTACAACGTCAGATGAGCTAACGTTAGTAACCTAACCAATTTGCTATAGTATTAACGTTAACTGGTATACAACTCCTTGCCGTTCCTCAAGTTTTAACGCGTTAGTTGCTTCCTGCCTGGACCCTGGCAATTTGTGTAAAATGTTAACTAACTAGCGAACGAACTAATGTTTCCCCTCTAATTTTCAGAATGAGAGCATTGGGTGAAAGTGAGGTCGTTGCTTGTTAAACAAATGGATTCGGGGATAAAGTGTAGCTGGAGCTGGGCCTGGCTTATGCTGGATGCCAATAGAGGTGAAAGAAACGCCACACACTTTCCTTCTTTCAATATAGTGGATAAAAAGGGGTATGCCAGGTGTACTCTCTGCCTGAAAGAGATCAATTATGCCAACAAAGGGTATCATGCTCCACTGGCACATTGTAGACAGATGTCCACAGGCAGAAAGTGTACAATGTAATAACGTGCAGTGCATCCCAAAGATATTGCTTTTGTTGCGTTGAACTTGAAAGTAACACCTTTGGGATTTGAGGGAGATTATACATTTTTTTACTCTGAATGTTATTTTTGCATACATGTAGCCTTGTGCACTTGATCAATGTCTATAGTGACCACTATAATAGAGCAAAAATGGAATGCCTGTTTGTTTCATTCTATTTTTAAGATGTTTTTTCCCCAAGTGCAATATTTAGACATGTGTGTGGTCACAAACATTCTATTATAAAGGCTGTCATGTCTAACTGCAATATTACTGTGTTTGTTTTCAAGACTTGAGTGTCATTTGCAGTGAACATTGGATTGCTTTCCTTACATTTTTTAGCTGTGAGTTCGGTTCACATTAACCACTTTTTATGTTACACACATACTGATGATGTAGATCATATTCTTTGTTTAATTAGTTAAAACCTGGGATTTGTTTGAATGTTTCAGTGTGAAAAAAGTGTCACCTTTTTGGGCCCTCACCAGTTTGCATCCCTGGGTAAGAAAAATTGGCACTCCAAATGGGAAAAGGTTGCCGAACCCTGGTGTAGCCTATTAGCGGCCACTTCAGTAGCCTAATGACAGAATCTGCGAAGGCAAGCAGCAGCTGGAGGTGGGGGGTCGGGAACAGGTTTTTTTTCTTCTGGTTTGGCTATCTTGATTTCTGGCTCCCTCTTGAGTCCTTTGTGTGTCTGATTTAAATAATAACGTCTGCTTAAAGCGTCAGACAAGCTCCGTAGCCTACATATAGTTGATTTTATTAAAACGCATAGGGTGTGTTTACATATCGAAAAATACAAGTTTAATTTTTGAACAGTTGATTCGTCGAAGGAACAGACGACTCTTGGTCGACCAAGATTTTTTTTTTGTCGGCGACAGCCCTATAACTCACTACAAGGCATGGCGACTTGACCCAGTACCAAATTCCAGACCAATCAAATGCAAAACTTTACTGATTGTAATCAGCCACCTCAAACAAATACAGGGCTCTACAGTGTGACCATTTTACTCGCCTATGTGCCTAAATATTTTTGCTGTGCGACCTGAAATTGATTTAGGAGCACCATTCTAGCTTTAAAGGGTAGGTAGCATGAGTTTTTACCCACCAATGTAATAGTGTGGTCAAAGACGTAACTTAGTTATAGTCACGATCTGGTTACCTATAAGTACAAACATAGTTATGTTTTGGGGTTATTACATATTTATTAACTTATTTCCAGATCACTTCTAAACTACCCACAATGCACTATTTCTCAACGTCGTATGGAAGATCTACTGTGGCTACATAGTTCGTAGGCTAGCTTGGTAGCTAGCTCAAGGTGGCTTACGTTAGCCACACCTCATGCTATTTATGGCTTTGAGGCTGTTTTCTAGTAGGAACCCGTTAGTAAGGCAGGCTCTGGTGCTATCTTGCCGTGAGTTCAAAATGTAAGAGAAACATGCCTGCTTTCGCGTTGTGTAGTACCTCGTCTGTTTTCCTTTTTGTTTTAACTTTTCGGCATGTTCTCTGTGAAGTAGGCTATGGGAGTTTTGTAGATTTTTCTACCTTGGCTTGGTGCTGGCGCACTGAATAAATAAAACACAGAAATGTAGTTATAAGAAAAGCACAAACATGAAAATTCCCATTACAGCATGTTTGTGCAACGGTATCTTAGAGAAATAGGTGAAGCATTAATATGTTGGCTGGATAGCTAGCTAGCTACATGAAGTAAGGGTCACCTGGAAACACTGACCAACACTTTGGTTCCTACCCTGTCAATAATTCCTCCCTCGTTTATTCATTGGTCCTCCCCACGATATTCCAACTATTTAATTAGAATAATCATATTTACAACAGATCACCAATTAACTAGGAATGTATATTTTTTGCCAACATCATGTGTGGAAATGATAATAGAAATGCAGCGATTGATTGAAAATGCTGAATATTATTTTTGTTGTCTGTGACTTCATAAGGCTAGTGTGAGATAAGGTGAGATAGGTGAGAGAACACCATTCAAGGTCAGAAATTTCCTCACAATAATAATCAGACAACTGTGCATTAAAGGGTGAAGTCGACTGATCAGACCACTGACTCAACAGTGTGATTACCAACAACAGCAGGGCTCTCCAGAGGGTGGTGCGGTCAGCCTAACACATCACCAGGGGCACACTGCCTGCCCTCCAGGACATCTACAGCCACAGGAAGGCAAAGAAGATCATCAAGGACCTCAGCCACCCGAGCCACGGCCTGTTCACCAGCTACCATCCAGAAGGCGGACTGTACAGGTGCATCAAAGCTGGGACCAAGAGACTGAAAAACGTCTATCTCCAGGCCATCAGACTGTTAAATAGTCACCACTAGCCAGCCTCCGCCCAGTACCCTGCCCTGAACTTAGTCACTGTTACTAGCTGGCTACCACCTACTCTACTCTGCACCTTAGACTGCTGCCCCTATGTACATAGTCATTGAACACTGGTGACTTTAATAATGTTAACATACTGTTTTACCCACTTCAGAAAGTATTCATACCCCTTGACTTCTTCCACATTTTGTGTTACATTCTGAATTTCAAATGATTCAATTTTTTCCCCCAGCCATCTGCACACTACCTCATAATGACGACGTGAATACAGAAATATCTCATTTACATAAGTATCGACACCCCGGAGTCAATGCTTTGTAGAAGCACCTTTGGCAGCAACTACAGCTTTGAGTCGTCTTGGGTATGTCTGTATCAGCTTTGCACATCTGGATTTCCTCCCATTTTTCAAGCTCTGTTACGTTATATGGGGTGATTAGCAATCTTGAAGTCTTTTCACAGATTTTTAATGGGATTCAAGTCTGGGCTTTGGCTGGGCCACTCAAGGACTTTCACATTGTTGTTCTGAAGCAATTCCAGCATTGCTTTGGCTGTGTTGCTTGTGGTCATTGTCCTGTTGGAATGCAAATATTGGCCCCAGTCCAAGGTCTTTTGCACTATGAAACAGGCTCTCATCTAGGATTTGGCTGGATCTTCATTATTTCCTGTGGCCTTACCAGTCTCCCAGTCCCTGCTGCTGAAAAGCGCCCACATAGCATGATGCTGCTACTACCACGCTTCATGGGTTTTCTCCAGACATTGCGCTTTGCATTCAGGCCAAAGAGTTACATTTTTGTCTCATAAGATCACAGGCATTTTTGCCTTATCTTGCGTGCTGTCATGTCTTTTTCTCAGGAGTGGCTTCTGTCTGGCCACTTTCCCATAAAGTCCAGATTGGTGAAGTGCTGTAGAGACTGTTGTCCTTCTGGCAGGTTCTCCCATCTCAGCCAAACAGCTCTGTAGTTCTGTCAGTGGTCATTGGGTTCTTGGTAACCTCCCTGACCAAGGTCCTTCTTGCCCGGTTGCTCAGTTTGGTCTGAAGGCCAGCTCTAGGCACACTAATGGGGTCGGGTTGACACAGGATTCTGTGTTTATCATGCATAAGAAATATGCTGCTGCATTTTGTAAACGCAGATCTAAAATGCTTCTTGTGATTTCTTCTTGGCATTAGACACATTTTGTGTTTGTTGCACTTTTGCACTCCGATGAGAATTCACGAACATGCAGACAGCGCTCACACATCAGTCAAAGTTATTTTCTTGGTGTAGCCTAATTTACTCTGGTAAATGCAAGATTAACTTTAAGAAAAACATTAGGAAATGTAGCTGGCTACATTCTTTCTATGATAAACGTTGTACATTTGTTGGCCTTGCATAGTTTTAGCAAAAAATACCTTGCTTTTTCATTGTAAGCTCATTTACTTGTGTGGCTGCTAGCCAAATAGCATTGTACTTCTGTTGTCATCTGATGAAAATTATTTATTTTTTCTGCCTAATGTGTTGCGCTAATGCATTTTTTTGTGAAGGAGAACATTAGTTGCGCGCTCCTGATCACACTTGAATTGTAACATAAAACGCATGTGAAATGGTTTGAAATGCAGATTTTTTTTTTAAAGATCTGCATTTTGAAAATGCTCTAGAAATGTGTATACCCTTCCCCAGATATGCATAATTACAATCTCGTAGATCTGCGGACAGTTCCCTGGACTTGGTATAGTTTCTGCTCTGACATGCGCTATCAACTGTGGGACCTTATGTAGATGGGTATGTTTCTTTCTAATTCATGTCCAAGCAATTGAATTGGCGACAAGTGGATCTCAAGGATGATCAAAGGAAATTGGATGCACCTGAATTCAATTTGGAGTGTCATATCAAAGGGGTGGGAGAACTTAACTAAGTTAGATTTCTATATTTCATTTAGAAAAAATGTATATTTTGTCACTTTGTCATGAGGTATTGCGTGTAGATGGGTGAGATTTAAAACATATATTTGATCAATTTTTAATTCAGGCTGTAAAACAACAATGTGGAATAAGTCCAGGGGTATGAATACTTTCTGAAGGCCTTGTATATACTGTATTCTAGTCAAGGCTCATCCTATATAGCTACTGTTGTACACACCTTGTCAATTCATATTTTTTCTACACACACACACAATCATACAGTGCAAATACAGTGCATTTGGAAAGTATTCAGACTCCTTGACTTTTTCCACACTGTTACGTTACAGCCGTATTCTAAAATTGATTAAATAAAATGTTTTCCTCAACAATCTACACACAATACCCCATAATGAAAAAGCGAAAACAGGTTTTTATACATTTTTGCAAATTTATTAAATAAACATACTTTTATTGGGTCACAAGGGCAATACAATCATAAAAATAAAATATTACCTTTTTACATTTGTTTTGTAACTTACACACCCCCATTCCAAACATGCTCCAATGTTGGACAACCCACAATATATAAGGTACCAGTCAAAAGTTTGGGCACACCTACTCATTCAAGGGTTTTTCCTTATTTTTCCTGTTTTCTACACTGTCGAAGAGTAGTGACGACATCAAAACTATTAAATAACACATATGGAATCATGTATTAACCAGAAAAGTGTTAAACAAATCAAAATATATTTGAGATTCTTCAAAGTAGCCACCCTTTGCCTTGATGACAGCTTTGCACACTCTTGGCATTCTCTCAACCAGCTTCACCTGGATTGCTTTTACAACCGTCTTGAAGTAGTTCCTACATATGCTGAGCACTTGTTGGCTGATTTTCCTTCACTCGGTGGTCCAACTCATCCCAAACCATCTCGATTGGGTTTGATCTCTGCAACATGGTTGCCATGAAAAATCTTTGAATGAGTAGGTGTCCAAACTTTTGGCTGGTACTGTATGTGAACATCAGATGCAAATCTGTATTCCCAGTCATGTGAAATCCATAGACTAAGGCCTAATGAATTTATTTCAATTGACTGATTTCTTTATATGAACTGTGCATTTATTTATGTTCGGTGTACATATTTTTATACCATGGCATTGTTGAATACTTTTTTCCAGATTTGCTTGAAGTGCATTCTAGAGCATGCACTATTTTCTTCTATCATACAGTATATCAAGAACAGAATAATTGAATGGCAATAGGTCATTGTCACCGGCAAGTGTACACATTTCTGGGGCAAATGTGACATTGTACCATGGCTATAATTTAAGAGTCTGGAATATGTAAGGGATAATCAACAAGGGGCTATGCGTCCTCTGGAAAGTAATGCAACTCTGTGGATGGTTAGATCCACTCCGTTAGTACGTTGTGGAACAAACCTTCTACGTTCATTATTTTCCATAAAACACACATTGATCCCCTCATTGATAATCCCTTACATATTCCAGACTCTGACATTGCTCCTTCTGATGTTTCTTAATGTCTTTTTATTTTGGGGATTTGTTTGTATTCTTAGGTGTTACTTCACATAAGCATTTCGCTGCACCTTTTGATAGTATGTGTACGTGACCAATAACATTTTGATTAATTTGTTTTTAATGCACAGTGGTCTGATTATTAGACTTGGGCCTTTAAGGCCTAACACGGAACCCAAACCGGCCATCGTGCATCCATTTATTTTGTCTCCCTACACCAAACGCGATCACAACACGCAGGTTAAAATATCAAAACAAACTTATGGCAATTTAGCTAGTTAGCTTGCACTTGCTAGCTAATTTGTCCTATTTAGCTAGCTTGCTGTTGCTAGCTAATTTGTCCTTGGATATAAACATTGAGTTGTTATTTTACCTGAAATGCACAAGGTCCTCTACTCTGACAATTAATCCACACATAAAAAGGTCAACCGAATCATTTCTAGTCATCTCTCCTCCTTCCAGGCTTTTTCATCTTTGAACTTATATGGTGATTGGCATCTAAGCTGTCATAGTATTACCACGACAACCGACAACACAGTTCGTCTTTCAAACACCCACGTGGGTATAACCAATGAGGAGATGGCACGTGGTTACCTGCTTCTATAAACCAATGACGAGATGGGAGAGGCAGGATTTGCAGCACAATCTGCACCAGAATTAGAAAGGACTTCTATCTTAGCCCTTGGCAACGCAGACGCTCGCGAGCAGTGTGGGTGCAATAATTGAATAACATAGATTTCAAAATGTATTTTGTCACGCTCGCGCAAGCACCGTGAGCGGTGTAGTCAGGGTATTAGTCTCATTCCAAATCATTCAGTGGTGTCAATGAAATCCTTGTGCAAAACTGTTAATTCAGTTACATGCATGGTTGGTTATTAAGTTTTAGATTCAACCCCACATGATGACGATTTCATACAGATGAAATATCCCAGCAATCAGATCTAAAAGATCCTTGAATGCTTCATTTACACAGGCAGCCCAATTTTTATATTTTTTTCACTAATTGGTCTTTTGACCAATCAAAACACATATTTTCACATCAGCTCTTTTTCAGTGCTGATCTGAGTGGTCCAAAGACTAATTAGTGAAAAAATATTGGGCTGCCTGTGTAAATGCCTGACAGATCTAATAGTCTAGATCTTCTCGAAGATCATGTTCTCCCTCAGGTCTAATGGAGGTCCTGTAACAGATCCACCAACAGATCCTTTCCAACCCCCAGGTCTAATGGAGGTCCTCCCAGATCGCTGCACCATGGTTGCCAAGAAGGAGCTGGTGTACGCTGGCACTGTGGGCATCGTGTGCTGGCTGGGCGGCATCGTCTTCATCAACCGCAAGAAGACAAGAGACGCCAAGAGTGTCATGGCCGAAGCTGCCAAGACCATGCTGGATGACCAGGTAAATCAACAGGACTAATCTATTGGACCAGATTCATTCGGAAACCCGTGCTGTGCTCTGGAGCCTTCTAATCTAACGACTAACTCCATTCTGAAAGCCCAATAATGTATGATGTCAGGGAGTGACATACTGTTAGATCATAAAAATTTATTAAACAAATGAATGTCATTCCCAAGCCAGTATATCCTGAAACTTAACCCAAGTTTGAATACTTGTAACTTGATAAAACATACTTGATTTTTTTCTGTTTATTTCTGGTTTAGTGTCCAGACCTTTCTCCACCACTTATATTTAAATACTGTTTCCATGCTTCCACATAGGCCTCACCTTTGACCCCTAACCTTTGCCCCCTGTAGATCCGTCTGTGGGTGTTCCCGGAGGGTACGCGGAACCAGAGGGGCGACCTGCTGCCCTTCAAGAAGGGAGCCTTCCACTTGGCAGTGCAAGCGCAAGTGAGCCACAGGGCCGTGTGTGTGCGTGCATGCCTCTATTCCAGTGTTCACAAGGGGGACTTAACAACCTAGCATGGAGACTGACTGAACATCATATGAATTGCAGAGTACATTTTCACTACCTTTGGCACAGATGGAAGACAAAGGGAGTAAGAGAGACTAAGAGAAGCAAAGACCGAGGGAGCAATATAGTGGGAGAGAGAGACCCAGAGAGCCTAATGGAAAGGGTTTCTAAGGTTATAGATGGAGGGTGATATCGGATGAGTGTTGGGGTGAATGAAAGACTGAGGAAGGGAGACAGGTGAAATAAATGTAAAGAATAACGTTACATGAAACAGAGCCAGACCGACACCGCAGGTTCACTCCAGGTTATGAGGTGTCGAAGTGTGTGTGTGTGTGTGTTTATTGTACAGTCTGTCTGTGTAGCCTGTATTCAATGTAGGCCTTGTGCGCCTGCATGCTCAAAGGATGTGTATCAGTGGATAGATCTGAGAAGCAGACGGAACACAGTAACCAAGAACTGCTGGTCCATATTAACTAACACAGAAATATCTGAGGAATCTCTGGTCTACAGAAGGGTCAACTCAAAACCCTAATCTGTATAGTAGATCTCTGCAGAATGGTGTATGTTTGAGTTTCCCATATCATTAACACATGACTGTTGTGCTCCAATGCAGAGCTAACGATATCTCTAGGTCTGCCTCTGCAGGGCTGGAGGAGATGGTGCATGTGTGTGTGTGCCCATAGATGTGTGTACAGACAGTCTGTGTAGGCCAGTCAGCCATGCATGTCTTTGTCTGTGTGTTCATGTTTGTATTTGTCTTGCCTGAGGGAGGGAAGCATCCTTAAAAAGTAGATTATACTTGTTCGTTTGTGATCTTGGAAATAATAATGGTATTTTGGTACCCTGGGCTTAAATCGAATGTGGAACGAACTGTCATGGTAATTCTATTTCTTGCTTCTCTCTTTCTTGCTTCTGTCTCTGTTCCAGGCTCCTATCATTCCCATCGTGTTCTCCTCCTACAGTAACTTCTATCTACGGAAAGAAAAGCAGTTCAACTCGGGTACAGATGTTTGTAGTTCATATTGAAAAGGTGTTATCCACAGCTACTCTTGACATTAATGGCTTATGATATTATTTATCGAAAGAAGTTGTCCTTTGCTTCCATGCAGACACGATGATGAGGGTTGTTGTGATGATGTTTACGATGATATTGATATTTATGCTATGCTCTAACAAGGGACCATCACACTGAAGATCCTTCCGAAGATTGAGACGAAGGGCATGACGTCAGACAACGTGGCCGACCTCTCCGACAAGTCCTACGACCTCATGCGCTCCGTCTTCCTAGACATCTCTGGCTCTGCCCCCGTAACCCAGAGCAACGGGCCCTCCTTGCACCACTAAACATGAACAACCTCCCTCCTCATTTTCCTGTCCAACACACCAAACTCTTCCCCCCCCCCCCCCCCTTCTCTCCCCTCCACATCGTCCCAGCTCCCTACCTACCTACTTACAAATTAAGTCAAATATATTGGCACCCTCGCACTTTACAATGGCGCAGAATGTTCTGTTTTCTCTTTTCAAAACTGGTTGAATGGATGTGTCTTACCCTTAAGGCACCTGCAACTTACCACGGGTGAGAGAAATGACACCGTAAACAAGATAATTGCTTCCAACCAACCAAATTTTTTTTAATAATTTAGTCCAGGCTATTTTTTACTTTGAAGTGAACAATCTCAATGTTAGAAGAAGAAAACATTTATTGGTCCTGTGCAGTTGTAAATCAAACAAATTCATGTGTGTACACCAAATGTTTTTTATATGTCAACTTATCTTAAAAAACATAGTGAATCACGCAAGGGTGCCAATATATTTGAGAGTATCTCTACCAGGACAGAACGCACACACCAGGTCTACGTCATGAACTCTTCTCTGCTTTCTGATGTGTTGGCCTGGTCCAGTTTGGTTCTGGTTGGTTCCTGGTCTGACCTAGCCCAGTACATTCCAGCCCTGACCGCTCACTGCAGCAGGTTAGAACAGCATGGATGTGATGTGGGTTCATCATGCATTCCTTTTGGATTGCTCTGTTGTATAGCATTTTGTTTTGTTTATCTGTTTTTAAGTGGCTTTATGGTTGTCTGATTTTATGGCAGTAGTTGTGCTTTCGCTGGTTTGCCTCTCCCTTCCTCCGGCTTGACTTTAGATTTTCGTAAATGTCGCCAGTGGATATTTATACCTTCTTCTGGTGCTGCCTAATCTCTTTTCTTAATGCGCTCTCAGACAATCGCAACACACAACCACCCTGCTTTAACATGCACACACAACAGTTCCCCCTGCTCAACACCACATCCCACCCAACCCCAGTGTATCCTCCCCTGTTCTGCATTCCAGCCTATTGTCTCTGTGAAGAACAGGGGGTCTGGAGGGGAGGTGGAGGGCAACAGAGGAGCGAGACGAGATTAACAGTAGTCGACTTAGGGACTTGTTCCTTATGTGTCTCAGTGGAATCCACTCTATATTGTTACTTACATACCGACCACACTGGCATCTCAACCACCTTATCACAATAGCTCAATGATATACTGTACCATGCTTGATATACTGTACCATGATATAATGTACCACGCCAAACAACAAGGTATACAACGAAGACAAGAACCATCCTCAGTGAATTCATGGACTTTACTGGACATTTTTGGTGTACTACACAGATTTTCTTCATTCTTATTTTCTATCTGCCTAAGAAATAACCTGCATGTAACATTGAGCAAAGTGTTGTTTTTTTTGCAGCTGTGTTCTATATTTCTTTTTATTTATATCTACATCATATGGTCTTGTGTTCATCTTATTTGTGTCTTAAAGTTCTGTTCTTTGTGCATGGAGAACCTATTTAAGATGTATAAAAGGTGATTTTATGAAGTGCAATGTCCAACTGTTCATTCTAAAACTGCTCCAAAGTGTAAGAGTTCTAGGATGTATTCAAACAAAGCAAATGGAGCAAACTGAATGAAACGGAGGGACCTACTTGAATTTGTCCAATAGGAACTCTGGTTTTGTTGGAAAAAGTGTGCTAGTGCTTTAAAGGTAACAGATTGGGGAGTGATCTAGATGTAACACGGGTACACGAGTAACATTTATTTATTAGCTAAGTCTTGTGCATTCTTTGCTTGGCCAAATGTTCCTTATTTATTAGCTAAGTCTTGTGCATTCTTTGCTTGGCCAAATGTTCCTTATTGTTACATGGCAACTATACTGAACAAAAATATAAACGCAACATGCAACAATTGTAAAGATTTTCCTGAATTACAGTTCATAGAAGGAAATCAGGAAATAAGTTAATTAGGCACTAATTCATGGCTTTCACATGACTGGGCAGGGGCACATGGGTGGGCCTGGGAGGCACAGGCCCCCCCACTTGGGCGCAAGGCCCAGTCAGTCAGAATCAGTTTTTCCCCACAAAAGGGCTTTATTACAGACAGAAATACTCCTCAGCACCCCTGCCTCCAGACGATCCCGCAGGTGAGGGAGCCAGATGTGGAGGGCCTGAGCTGTTGTGGTTACACACAGTCTGCAGTTGTGAGCCAGTTGTACGTACTGCCAAATTCTCTAAATTGACACTGGAGGTGGCTTACAGTAGAGAAATTAACATTAAATTCTCAGGCAAGAGCCCTGTTGGACGTTCCTGCAGTCAGCATGCTAATAGCATGCTTCCTCATTTTGACACATCTGTGGTATCGTGTTGTGTGACAACTGCACATTTTAGAGTGGCCCTTTATTGTCCCCAGCACAAGGTGTACCTGTGTAATGATCACACTGTTTAATTAGCTTCTTGATATGCCACCTGTCACGTGTATAAATTACAGTGACAATTTAGAAATGCCCACTAATAGGGATGTAAACAAATTTGTGCTCAAAATTTGAGAGACAAGCTTTTTTTGCCAACGGAACATTTCTGGAATATTTCAGTTCATGACACATGGGACCAACACTTTGCATGTTACATTTATATTTTTGTTCAGTATAGAAGGGCTGCTGTCAGAGTGGTTACCTTAGCTTTATACTTGATAAACTGGTGCTTTTCCTATTAATGGGGAAGAGGATGGATACACGCATAGTCATTACATACTGTGGTTTTCTGACCAATTATGATACCCAAAACAGAACTGAGAATATTACATTGTTACAATTTTAATCGATGGCTGGTGTATGATATGTACAACTCTGACTGTGGGGAAAAGGCGCGGTCTATTTTTAAAGGAAGCAAGGAATTGGCTGAATGTTCTTGGCCTTGTATTCAAGGTAGTAATAATCAAAGTTGGGATTGTGAAGTTCGTAAACTTGTGAGAGGTTTTATATTCTGTAATTAATAGACAGATGACTGGAATGACTGAAATACTTTTAATGTATGGCAACGCAGCTTTTTATTATAATTTGTATCCAGATCTTGACATTTTTAATATTCACTGCCTTTACATTAGTTGGCTAAAATGACATCGCTTGAAGCTTTTTGCCTGTCAAAAACACCAGTCTGAGAATGTATTTCAGGATTATTTGTGTACTACTTATTGCATTTAACTCTTTATTTTTAAATGTTTTAAGAACTTTAAGTATAACTTATTTCAATGGAATGTTATTTTGCATACAGTTGGTTTCTGACAAAGAAATGTCAATGGGTAATTGTTTTAATTTAAAATTAAGGTAAAGTAATTGAACACTTAATTTTATCTCCAGCATTTTTCTTTGTTGTGCACCCAAACTTCCTGAGGTACAGGGTTGAGGGTCAATCAATTTAAATTCAGTCAATCCAAAAAACCTCTACTTCAATTATCCTCAGTGCTTCTCTGAAACATGTTTAATTAGAATTTCAGTTTACCTCCTGAATTGACTGAATTGATTAACTCCAACCCTGTTGAGCCGCTCATGCTGTAGAAGTGAAATCATCTATGCTTTGTCTGGTAATAACCCTGTATACGAGGCCTCTTCATAGTCGATTGGCTACAGTAGCTTTACCTGCTGGGCTTTTGGCTTACTTGGTTCTGAGGAGTAAATCAACTCAAGGCCCGGGCTTTCCTCATCTTTATGTTCTTGAAGGCCAGTACCACCATGTAAGGAATATCGGTCTGAATACATCAAATAAATCTGTGACTTTAAATTTTGTTAATAGAAGTATATATTAACAATAGTAAGCCTTTCATGGTTTTTGTTATCTTAATGCAGTGGTGTCTTTTTAAAAATCTTACAACAGAGGTTTGAATGTTCATCAAAGATGCTACCAAATTGGTTTCAACCAAATGTATACTGTCATTGATTTTTAGACAATGGTCAATAGTTAGCCTATTAATCTTTTTATGATTATTTTCATGATGTTTTGTAGCTTAACTTTCTAGTGTGTCAGCTAAAAGCGTCATTGACTCAGATGACGATCATATGTTAACTCAACAGGCTCTGCAGCACTACTTTGGAGAGCCTGGTTGGTTGATCTGGCTGTTGTTTACAAAATTATATATAAGATATTGGAGAAAGATTTAAAGTATTCTAAATATGAATAAAGCACTTTTCATGTTGAGTTTGTGGTTATATTTATAAATAACAAATCTTATCAAAATATTCTGAATTTCACCAAAGCAATTCAAGTGTAATATGTTGGCTTTAGATGACTATGAAGCATTGAGCTGGCCAAGGCGTCTTGTCTTATGACATCCTGCTGAGCTGTCTGTGTGGCCTAGACGTACACACACGACAACATAGAAGCCCATTGTAGTATCTGGTTAATATCGACGATGTAGTATTTCTTGATTTCACAGAAATATTGATTAAACATGTTTGATGAATTCTTTGGAAAATAATGTCTTTTTTTCTTAAGGAGCTGTTGTAGAGCTTTATTACTGTTTCTTAACTCTCCATAGAATTGAAATCGGCAACTAGTAATGTGTTCATTGAGTGTTCAAATGAGATCTCTTGTTCTTCCACGTGGAGCAGACGCACATCCTCTACCAGACATTTTTGATTTAATCAATTTTATTACAAAAAGTTACAAAACAAGGTAAAAAAAAAGAAGTAAACTAACTATTGTAGCTCTATGAAATAAGCACAAGGAATTCTAACTTAAATACATAAATACAGATGTCCATGCGAACCCCACCATGGGGGCTCTGACAGTGGACTGATGTGAACCTAAAACATGGAAACCAGATACTTCAGAGTGAAATTGGCAGTTTGAACTTTGACTCTCAGGTAATGTGCTAATGGTAGAATGAGGCCCCTGTAACCGTCACAGGTGGTGATGCTATATGCTCTTCTATGTCTCCGTAATGCAGCAATGACATGAAATTATGCTGTTAGGAGTGAAGGAAAGGGACACTTAAAAGGGTTGTATGTGTCACTGACATAGCACATGACAGGGTTGCCCATCATAGAGCTAGTGTTCGAGTTAGCCTTTAGGCTGGTATAGAAACAGGAATACACAAACACTGAGTAGGCCTATGTTCTGCTAATGTTCATCCTCCCATATCGCTGGGCTGGGGCATTCATTCCTATTGTTATTGTGTTGTGGACTCAGACTTGTGTGGAGATATCTGGTTGGTGAGGGAGACCCAGTCCTGTTGTTTCTAATTCTCTTGGCAGGAACCTTTAGCAACAAAGGACAAATCAATGTTACTATCCATAGTCAACCAAATCACTTCACATCCACTTCAAGCCATTATATGGCCACTTTGTCCTGTCCAACAAGAGGAGTACAATGAAAAAAGTTTGAAACTTTGTCTTTATCCACTCACAGGTTCCGAGGCGTTCCTCGAGGAAGCCGACCTGTTCGCTGAGCGAGTCGATGCGATCCAGCTGCTGGAAGGAGTGGGACAGGAAGCTGGTTTTCTCAGACACGCCCTCGTCCAGCGACATGGGGAACAGACTGGTGAAAGGGGCCAGGACCAACTGGAGCTTCTGGAGAGGTGAAAAGGGAGGGAAAGAGAGGAGATGAGGAGAGAGAGGAGATGAGGAAAGAGATGAGGAGAGAGAAAAGATGAGGAAAGAGATGGGGGAGAGAGGAGAAGTTTGGAAGAGGGAGGCAAGAGAGAGAGGTTTGGAAGAGGGAGGCAGGAGAAAGAGGAGAGAGGTTTGGAAGAGGGAGGTAGGAGAGAGAAGGGAAGGGAGAGGGAGAGAAGGGCAGTGGCAGGGAGAAAAGATGAGGGGGTTTAGTATATGTAGTGTATGTGACTAACAACAACAGAGATTATGACAGCAATACAATTTATTTTCCTATTGGCAACAAATCCCAACACAATCCGTCTCGCCATCACAGCGGTCGCTGTAATGTGAAAGTACTGCTATATTATACGGATCCTCCCATTTCAGCTGCCTGCATCTCCTCATTCACTTTTACTGTAATCCACGGAGCATTAACGACATGACTTCTAATGAAAAACTAAAAAGACGTTTAAAAAGTCACTATGACAGTCTGGCATTTCAAAGGATGCTGGGTTTTGTGAGTGCGTGTGTTCTCTGTTGGTTAACAATGTTCATGATTACATCTTGAGTGGTATTTGATAATACACCAGCGTAACAGTCTAACGTGTGTCTGCCTGGCGCTGGCTCAGAGTGGGTGGGAGATGCTAGAGGGGTACTGGTAAGGGTTTAAGGGGGACTTTACAAGGATAGGAAGGGAGAGGGTATGTACGCCTGTTTGTGAGAGAGTGTGAATGTGTGTGTACACGTTTTCCTACTTTATCAGGACCACAATCTCCTGACAAGTCACCACAATCTCCTGACAAGTCACCAGAATGTTCTGACAAGTCACTAGAATGTTCTGACAAGTCACCAGAATGATCTGACAAGTCACCAGAATGTTCTGACAAGTCACCAGAATGTTCTGACAAGTCACCAGAATGTTCTGACAAGTCACCAGAATGTTCTGACAAGTCACCAGAATGTTCTGACAAGTCACCAGAATGTTCTGACAAGTCACTAGAATGTTCTGACAAGTCACTAGAATGTTCTGACAAGTCACCAGAATGTTCTGACAAGGTAGGAAAATAATATATATATTTTTAAATGTCCTGACAAGTCACCAGAATGTCCTGACAAGTCACCAGAATGTTCTGACAAGGTAGGAAAATAATATATATATTTTTAAATGTCCTGACAAGTCACCAGAATGTTCTGGCAAGTCACCAGAATGTTCTGACAAGTCACTAGAATGTTCTGACAAGTCACCAGAATGTTCTGACAAGTCACTAGAATGTTCTGACAAGGTAGGAAAATAATATATATATTTTTAAATGTCCTGAATTTGTTAAAATGCTATTTTTGGCGTAAAGGTTAGGTTTAGGGTTTGAGGTTAAGGTTAGGTTTAGAGTTTGGGGTTAGGGAAAATAGAATTTTGAATGGGAATACATTTTTACTCCCCAGAAAGTCCTGAAAATTCCCCAAAACAAAGCTGTGTGTGCAGGTTATGGTAGAGAACAGGGGGTGCAGTTGTACCTGCTCCAGCAGCTCTACTCTGTTCTTCAGGCTCTGGACCTCCTCTGTTACGTTCTCAGTCAGCCCATACCCTCCACCTGTAGACAACACACACAATCATACTGTGGATCATCAGTATTTAAGACACCCTCTATCTACACAATGGGGTTGTGTATTGGGAGAAAACTTTATGAAAACTATGAGGTACTACCTGACCTGCTTCAATAAGAACACAGATTTGTATTTTCTGTTGCAAAACGTTTTGCTACAGTGAACCCTACTGAATATGACCCAGTAGGGTTAGTTTACAAAGCTTTGGGGACAGATCAAATCAAATATTATGCACCGAATACAACAGGTGCGACCTTACAGTGAAATGCTTACTTACAAGCCCTTAACCAACAATGCTTTAAGAAGTTTCAAGAAAAAATAAGTGTTAGATAAAAAATTGATAAGTAAAACATTTCAAATAAAAGTTAAAAAAATTAAACAGCAGCAGTAAAATAACAAGCCAGGCTATATCGAGGTAATATGTCCATGTAGGTAGAGTTGAAGTGACTATGCATAGATTATAAACAGAGAGTAGCAGCAGCATAAAAGAGGGGTCTGGGTAGCCCTTTGATTAGCTGTTCAGGAGTCTTATGGCTTGGGGGTAGAAGCTGTTAAGAAGCCTTTTGGATCTAGACTTGGCGTTCCGGTACCTCTTGCCGTGCGGTAGCACAGAGAACAGTCTATGACTACGGTAGCTGGAGTCTTTGACAATTTTTAGAGTGGAACGGGTGGGAGAGAGTGCGATGGTTAATCCTTCCAATTCTATCTAAAGCTTAGACTTGTGACATGTCTTTGAGATAGATAATGACTTCAGCATCTTACTCCGATCCTGCTCCAGAGTGATTCATTGGCAGACAGGGGGGCTCAGTCTCAGAGCTATGAAACAAATGGGAAGAGAACCACAAGCTGGCTGGGGAATTCAGTGCTAGGGGTGAAGCCGGTAACAAATCCAGAACTTAAGACTGCAAAAGGGCAGAGGATATGAGGAAATGGCACACACACACCATGTAACTGGAAGAGAGGGCATTATGAATAAGACACACAGTCCATCATGGCTAAACATGCTGTCCTGTATCAGTTACAAGACAAGGAGGGGTGAGCTAAGTTGGCCCGAGTCCAACCAGCCACCGAGTGTCCCCCTGTTCACCATGACAGGTCCCCAGAGCTATGGGCTCAGAGCTGGGTACAAACCCCACGTCTCCCCCCGGTCAGCCATGGAGCTAAGGCTGAGAACAACTCAATCTCTCCCAGATGTGGACAAGAGTCGAAAGGGAGGGGGGGTGGGAGGGAGGGAGGGAGGGAGGCGACCCCCAGCAGATGAAGTTGATGAAGCTGGAATGAGAGCGCAAGTTCCGGCCAAGAAGAGAGAGAGACCGAGAAGGAAGAAAAAAGATGGAGTGCTGTTAAGGTCTGAGCAGGGCATTTATTCCCTTGTTTGTCTTGGTGATCTTCATCAACATCATACCTCAGCCTGGATATGAACAGTTCATGGATATAATAGGGCCATTAACCAAGACAATACTGCTGCTGATGTTAATGCTGCAGCAGCCTGCTGGCCTTGCACTTTGTTGGCCAGGAGAACAGAACTGTACTGAGCCTGCACATATTCCCCCTGCGTCACCTTCACCAAGTACAATCTGTAATATCTGTTTTTTTACTGCTGTTTTTCTCTCTTTGTGTAGTTTAGTGTGTAAGACAATCTATCCTGTATATCTCATCTCTATCTAGACAGACAGACATAAGGTAGAGGAAATGACTAGTCTTTCTTTATGTGTGTACTGTATGCTCATCGTACTACAGTTTACTGGCTAACAGTCTGAGAGAAATGGGAATTTCTTTGGGTTCCATCCAGCCACTTCTAGACATGGGAGGTTGTTTTAGCCTGTTGCTGAGTTACGCCAAACACAGCACATCTATGGGAGCTGTTTTTTCCCTTTTCTTCAGTGATATGCAGCAGTTTAGAGAATAGCTTGAGTGTGTGAAAGTGTGGGAGAGGAGGATGTTTCACTGCATACTAAAGGAACGTTTTGGAATGTTAAGAAGTTTTCCTATGTTAAAGATGGGGAAGAAAGGTCTACATCAGGGATGGGCAACTGCCCCCCACCTGTGGATAGTTAGAATAGTATAACAACATTTAGCTTAGGGCCCCTGGCCCCAAAAGCCAAGGGCTGGTTCTGACTGCATGTGTGGGTATGGAACGTGACCCACGAGCCACTGCGGCCCCTCATGATGAGTTCAATTTTTTTGTGGCCCCCACCCCCATCAAAGCTGCCCATCCCTGGTCTACATCAAACAGCTAGCTGATGTTCAAACAGTGGTTATCAGCATGGTTCATCAGGTCATACCATACTGTACATGACCACAAACTGTTGGCTGCTGACCGCAGTTGGTCTATCAATCGTTGTTTATACTGGTTATCAGTGTGGTCCATCTGGTCATAACATACACCACCACACCTTGTTGGTTGTTGACTGCATGCGGTCCACTTTGCAGTGTGCACCAGTCTCAGTGCATTATTACTCACGGTACGAGTAGAGTTTGGCATAGCGCGTACCAAAAGTAATAATGGACCAAGAGCCTGGCTGTGGTCCTGTCTGTCCTCTTCTTCACTCCCATTGGATGCTTTGCTGAAACACACACACACACACACACACACACACACACACACGATTGATTATCATGTCTGCAGATAAAGATAATGGTGGAGGTGTACCTGTATCACTGGAGGGGGGTCTGTGATCGTTTGCTGCTTCTTGACTGGGGTGGGTGGAAGAGGCAGGAGGAGGAGGAAGGTTCTCACAGGAGTGTGTGTCTCCTGCCAGCCTGTAGCCCTCTCTACACACACAGTGGTAGCTGCCTGCCATGTTCACACACTGATGAGAACAGGGCTGCTGCTCACTGCACTCATCCACATCTGACAGAGAGAGGGAGGAGAGACTGGGTGTCACTGATATTATTATGGTTAGAATTGCGTTAAGGGTTAGGGTTAGGAGCTAGGGTATGTTTTAGGGTTAAGAACTAGGGTAAGTTTTAGGGTTAAGAACTAGGGTAAGTTTTAGGGTTAAGAACTAGGGTTAGGTTTAAGGTTATAAAGGTAAGAGTACAGGCTTAGTGAAAATAGGATTTTGAATGGGACTGAATTGTACAGCTATCCACAAGGTTAGCCACAATACTGTGTGTACGTGCAAGAGCGTGTGTGTGTGTGTACCTGTTTGGCAGTGATGACCCATCCATCCCAGAGGACAGGCGCAGTGGTTGGGTCTTAAACATGTTCCTCCATTCACACAGGACTGGCCACACACCGCTGGAGAGGACAGAGAGAAATAATCAAAAATGAACATGCACACATACGGGATGCTAGGAGAGTGTAAACCCCTATTACCTTGGTTACAGTTGTGTGAGTGGAGTCGTCGCCAACCCGGGCAGCATTCTGGGTAAGAGTGTGAGACTGGCACTGCTCTGGTCACCTGACGGTACGCCACCCTGTACACTGTCCTGGAGAAACACACAACAGAAAGTTACAGCTAGGTCAGACAAGGTCTTTACTTCCCACACAGAGCCACTTAAATAGGTTTGAGTAATGATTCTGAGAACCACTGTG
Source organism: Oncorhynchus clarkii lewisi (assembly GCF_045791955.1). Classification (NCBI taxonomy): domain Eukaryota; kingdom Metazoa; phylum Chordata; class Actinopteri; order Salmoniformes; family Salmonidae; genus Oncorhynchus; species Oncorhynchus clarkii. The sequence continues at coordinate 18,028,273 of NC_092151.1, read as the reverse complement.
TGCGTGCAGAGCTCCTAGAGTTTTCTCCTTGTCAGCAGACATGGACACACAGGTATATTAGGCTGGACCATGGACCAATGGTTACCAAGTGTGTGACAAGAGGGGGAGGATGTGGAAAGGATGGCAGGGGGTGAGTTTGACACCAAGCCAGGTCTGGGTTCTGCTGTTTCACTGAAATCTGCTGAAATGTTTCCTGGCATTGTCCTCAGAGAGAAAAAGGGAAAGAGAGCAGGAAAGAGAAAAATAGCCTCACAAAAGATGTCTCACAAATTAATCAATAACATCAGTCTCATGGTGGGAAGAAAAGTTTATAATTATGGTTGTCGGCTGGGAGCAGTCTGCTGCGGAGAGAGAGAGAGAGAGAGAAAGAATGAAAGAGTGCGTAAGCACAGAGGGAGAGGTTGTCCAAGATAAACACAGCAGTGGTCTCTGTGGGCTGGCTGTTCATTTCCCGTAGTTACACAAATTGCTTGATATTTATATTCCACCAAAATATGTACCGCCATGACCCACTTCTGTGTATGAGTATGATATGAAAGAGAGACTTAGAGAGAGGGGGGGGAAGAGGGAGTGAGCCAGAGAGAGACAAAGGGGGAGAGAAAGAGGGAAAATGCGAGAGAGACATTGAGGCGGGGGGTAGAGAGAGAGATGAACAGAGAAAGCGATACAACAGAGAGGACAGTGGTAGCGAGGACAGCGACAGATCTTCACCTGGAGGGATAAGACTCCTCTGTCAAAACATATCAGGAGCTGTCTACCTTCTTTAGAGTGTAGCCCTGCTAACAAATAAACATTGTAGAACAATGTATAAATTCCCCTTAACATCTTCTGTGTCAGGGATGAATGTATTGTCTGATGTTGGCTGAGGTCAGACTGTATAGACAATGCTAAATATGTGGTCCTCTGTAGCTCAGTTGGCAGATGATGGCAGGTTCGATTCCCATACATACACAAAAAAACAAAGTCGCATGACTAAGTCTGCTAGCGATAGCAATATTGACAGTGATAGCAATAGAGATATTGACAGCGATAGAGATATTGACAGTGATAGAGACATTGACAGTGATAGCGATAGAGATATTGACAGTGATAGCGATATTGACAGTGCTAGAGATAATGACAGTGATACCGACAGTGATAGCGATAGAGATATTGAAAGCTATATCAATATTGACAGTGATAGAAACATTGACAGTTACAGTGCCTTGCGAAAGTATTCGGCCCCCTTGAACTTTGCGACCTTTTGCCACATTTCAGGCTTCAAACATAAAGATATAAAACTGTATTTTGTATTTTTTTGTGAAGAATCAACAACAAGTGGGACACAATCATGAAGTGGAACGACATTTATTGGATATTTCAAACTTTTTTAACAAATCAAAAACTGAAAAATTGGGCATGCAAAATTATTCAGCCCCCTTAAGTTAATAATTTGTAGCGCCACCTTTTGCTGCGATTACAGCTGTAAGTCGCTTGGGGTATGTCTCTATCAGTTTTGCACATCGAGAGACTGAAATTGTTTCCCATTCCTCCTTGCAAAACAGCTCGAGCTCAGTGAGGTTGGATGGAGAGCATTTGTGAACAGCAGTTTTCAGTTCTTTCCACAGATTCTCGATTGGATTCAGGTCTGGACTTTGACTTGGCCATTCTAACACCTGGATATGTTTATTTTTGAACCATTCCATTGTAGATTTTGCTTTATGTTTTGGATTATTGTCTTGTTGGAAGACAAATCTCCGTCCCAGTCTCAGGTCTTTTGCAGACTCCATCAGGTTTTCTTCCAGAATGGTCCTGTATTTGGCTCCATCCATCTTCCCATCAATTTTAACCATCTTCCCTGTCCCTGCTGAAGAAAAGCAGGCCCAAACCATGATGCTGCCACCACCATGTTTGACAGTGGGGATGGTGTGTTCAGGGTGATGAGCTGTGTTGCTTTTACGCCAAACATAACGTTTTGCATTGTTGCCAAAAAGTTAAATTTTGGTTTCATCTGACCAGAGCACCTTCTTCCACATGTTTGGTGTGTCTCCCAGGTGGCTTGTGGCAAACTTTAAACAACACTTTTTATGGATGTCTTTAAGAAATGGCTTTCTTCTTGCCACTCTTCCATAAAGGCCAGATTTGTGCAATATATGACTGATTGTTGTCCTATGGACAGAGTCTCCCACCTCAGCTGTAGATCTCTGCAGTTCATCCAGAGTGATCATGGGCCTCTTGGCTGCATCTCTGATCAGTCTTCTCCTTGTATGAGCTGAAAGTTTAGAGGGACGGCCAGGTCTTGGTAGATTTGCAGTGGTCTGATACTCCTTCCATTTCAATATTATCGCTTGCACAGTGCTCATTGGGATGTTTAAAGCTTGGGAAATCTTTTTGTATCCAAATCCGGCTTTAAACTTCTTCACAACAGTATCTCGGACCTGCCTGGTGTGTTCCTTGTTCTTCATGATGCTCTCTGCGCTTTTAACGGACCTCTGAGACTATCACAGTGCAGGTGCATTTATACGGAGACTTGATTACACACAGGTGGATTGTATTTATCATCATTAGTCATTTAGATCAACATTGGATCATTCAGAGATCCTCACTAAACTTCTGGAGAGAGTTTGCTGCACTGAAAGTAAAGGGGCTGAATAATTTTGCACGCCCAATTTTTCAGTTTTTGATTTGTTAAAAAAGTTTGAAATATCCAATAAATGTCGTTCCACTTCATGATTGTGTCCCACTTGTTGTTGATTCTTCACAAAAAAATACAGTTTTATATCTTTATGTTTGAAGCCTGAAATGTGGCAAAAGGTCGCAAAGTTCAAGGGGGCCGAATACTTTCGCAAGGCACTGTATAGCGATAGAGATATTGGTAGTGATATTGACAGTGATAGCGATATTGACAGTGATATCGATAGAGATACTGACAGTGATAGAGATATTGACAGTGATAGCAATAGAGATATTGACAGTGATAGAGATATTGACTGTGAAAGCGATATTGACTATGAAAGCGATATTGACAGTGATAGTGACAGAGACAATGATAGCGATATTGACAGTGATAGCGATAGAGATATTGACAGTGATAGCGATAGAGATATTGACTGCGATAGCGATAGAGATATTGACTGCGAAAGCGATATTGACTGCGAAAGCGATATTGACAGTGATAGCGATATTGACAGTGATAGAGATATTGACTGCGATATTGACAGTGATAGTGACAATGATAGTGATATTGATAACGATAGAGATATTGACAGCGATAGAAATATTGACAGTTATAGCGATAGAGATATTGACAGAGATAGAGATATTGACAGTGATCGCGATATTGACAGTGATCGAGCGATATTGGTAGTGATATTGACAGTGATAGCGATATTGACAGTGATAGTGATATTGATAACGATAGAGATATTGACAGCGATAGAAATATTGTCAGTGATAGAGATATTGACAGTGATAGAGATATTGACAGTGATAGAGATATTGACAGTGATAGAGATATTGACAGTTATAGAGATATTGACAGTGATATAAATATTGACAGTGATAGAGATATTGACAGTGATAGAAATATTGACAGTGATAGAGATATTGACAGTGATAGCAACAGTAGTGGTCATGAGAGTCATGGCTGTGTCACTTACTTGTAGGTGCTACAGAGGCGGTGCCCCTGACATAGGGTGATGTAAGGTTTGTGAACGGGCTGGACGAATGACTCGGTCGTCGTGATGACACTGCTGTGATGAATATCTCTGCCACACACCCTCCTCCTGCAACACACACGTAGGAACACACAGGTGAGATCCCTCACACAGGTAGAGACTAGTGAGGTATTCTTTGGAACATATGAGAACTGTGGGTCCAATTCCTGGGACCACCCATATGTAAAAAAGTAATGCATGCTTGACTGTTAAAAGCATCTGCTAAATGGCATATATTATATTAAATTAGGACTGTCTCTGCTGTCATCAGTCTGTCACTGCTAGCTACACTCCAAGTCATGAAATTCAACATAATCACAATTCTTTATCGTCAAATTAACAATTTGCTTAATGTTGGAAGTGAAATTACACCACTTACTCTTGATTACCTCTGAAGCATTCACATATAGAATGTGCCGTGTCAGGGGACAGTTTGAGACTGGGTTTAAAACCTGCTGTGGTGGTCTCTCTTAACCAGTCTGAGAACTAATCAGTCCGTCAAGCATTTTAACCCTCAGTTGATGACGTGACCTCGAGGTCTCTGTGTCAGTGGCAGTTAACTGACATGTAATTGATGCTGACTGGCCAATGTTATCGCCACTGAACCTGTCTTGAGTTGAGAGTCACCTCTAACCTTTCATCACCCTTTGATCTTTTGTAAGGGTTGTAGTTTGTTTTCTTCTCTGGCCAAATCAACTGGTGTGTAACTGAAGCTAGAGGCCCATGTAACCGAGCTATCCCAGGGACCAATAATGGGTGACGACCAATAACAAACACAAGAAATGGAATGAGGGAGCTGTTACCCGTGATGACCGTGGAACTGTGGAGTGGCCGTCACATGGAGGATGAAGAGCGAGGAGGAGAGGAGGAGTGTTTGGTACATGTCTCCCTCTTCTTTCTCACTTTCACTCGCTCTTTCCCTCTCTCTCTCTCTCTCTCTCTCTCTGTCCAATGGGAGAAGAAAGGAGGATGAGGGGAAGGGGAGAAGGGCTGTGGCTGTGTCTCTCTCTCTGATGTTAGAGCCTTGTTTTAGACTTCTAGGAGGAGGATCCCAACTACCTGTAGGTACACAGAGAGGAACAAACACAGAAGTTTGGGTTCAGGAAGTGAAGAGTAACTTCTGTTCACTCTTTTCATGCATTTCCACTTGACGTTTCCACTCCACTTGTGATGCACAGACGATCCGGGTTTGAATCCCAGTCAGTCATATCAACATCTAACCTTTTAGAGAAACCATGATAGAAAGAAGTTCACTGAATTCTCACATCAGAGACAGTACTAGCTTACTTCTCCACTCTCATAGCTGATGTGGAAGGCGTAAGTGTTACCCCCATTTATAAACACTCAAACAGAATCCATCAACCAAACAACACTTCAAATATCAGTTCCCACACCATTCCAGAAACCATACTTACTGCTTGACTTGAACCTCAAATCAAGTTCTGGAGTGATAGTGTAACATAAAGAGCAATGGGTTATGTAATACTTTAAGTTAAAACAGATGATGTACATACTGTTTTAATTAGAGGTCGACCGATTAATCTTGCCTAGTAAAATAAAGGTAAAATGTAAAAAATTTAAAAGAAATCGGAATGGCCGATTAATTAGGGCCGATTTCATAATTTGCAAATAAATTCATTAAAAATCCTACAATGTGATTTTCTGGATTTTTTTCTTCTCATTTTGTCTGTCATAGTTGAAGTGTACCTATGATGAAAATTACAGGCCTCTCTGATCTTTTTAAGTGGGAGAACTTGCACAATTGGTGGCTGACTAAATACTTTTTTGCCCCACTGTAGCTAGCTACATCTATAGGCTTCTATGTTTTTCTGTCATGTGTAATGTGCAGTAGCAACTATCATATATGTATTGGATAACAGCACAATCATTTGGGCTTTTTTGGGTCTTCGATCAAAGCTCTAATCAAATCCAGACATAGGTTTATTTATATGCTTTATCATGCTTTTGAATGACCTTTCTGGTTTTGGAGAGAAATAGCGGGTTACCCAGGAGAAAAGTAATTTATTCTCGGGATGAAACATTTGTAAAAATACCAGGAAAATATTTAACCCTAATTCACACAGGTCATATTTTCACTGTATTCATAATATATAGCTATGTACTTTCTCTTTCATTTGTTACGTGACTCCAGTTTCCCTACCACAGCTCCTTGTATGAACGGCAGAGCCCTTCATCTTGAAAAGCTTAACGTAATCAACCCATTTATTTATATAACGATCCCCCAATTTTATGAGTTGTTTAAAATAGATTTGATTGTGCTTCCCTGGTGGGTGATTTTAAACATGGCTGTCGTAAAAGTGAATGAGTTCAGACAACAGGTAGCAGCAGTAAGAGGGTGCAGTAACCAGATTTAGCACGTTGGTGGTTACTGTACCCCCTCCGCTCAGAACACTGTTTGCCACTGACAGTAAAGATGATTTGAGCCATGTTTGTGCTTCATGCTGAGTGTCTGAGCTAGATTGTTTGTCGGGTGCTCGGAGCGGTAGGTTGTGTGTGTGTGTGTGCGTGGGTATAAACATTGACCATGCTCTCTCTGCTGGGTTAATGTTCCCTGCTAACCAACATCCTGTGGACTCCTCTGACACTGCACCCCTACGGTCCCGGGATGATTACCTGTCATTAGAGGGCTGTTAACCCATCACTCCCCACCACAGCCAGGCCCCAGGGAGAAAGGTGGCATCATGCAGTGTTCCCCAAATGCCACCCTATTTCCTATATAGTGCATTACTTTTGACCAGGGCAGATAGGGTTCTGGTCAATAGTAGTGTACTATGTAGAGAATAGGGTGCCATTTGGGACAGCCATGGAGCCAACAGGGCAGTCTGGATGATGAGGCCCTAAGAGACCATATAGCTGGTTTAGTGGTTTTATCTGAACCCCTGATCCCCCCTAAAACCCTGGACATTATTATATCTCTGTTATATTGTCTATTGACCCACACACACACAGATACCAAGGCGACACACACACACACATGCATACGCATGACGCGCATGTACATACACACACACAGAGACAGATCCTGTGTGAGGCCAGGGTGGACTGGCCCGTCTCTCAGAACATAAAGTGAAGATAGGTCTACCTCCAGCTCTGTCCCATAATCTCTTCCTAGCTCCCGTTCCACTCTGTTAGATTGATGGAGAACTATAGCAGGAGTTTGGTTAACCTTCAGAAAAGCTGGGGGTACTCTGGCTCTGAATTTTGATTTAGCCTCCAAGATGGCTCTACAGTTAACCTGGGATACATCCCAAATGGCACCCTATTCCCTATATAATGCACTACTTTTTTACCAGGGCTCATAGGACTCAGGTCAAATGTAGTGCACCATATAGGGAATAGGGTGCCATTTGGGATGCAGAGCAGACCTGGAGTTGATCCTATATAGGCCAGGGCCTTGGTTCTTGTTGTAGCCAATAGCATAACACTAATGTTACCCTGAGGGGTTGCTCTTAGCCTTGGGCTAGCGGCTAGCCTGATAGGGAACAAAGAGTTAGTCTGCGTTGTAAATGTCACCATACTTTAGTTTTGACCCAAGCCCCATGAGCCCTGGTCAAAATAATACACTATATAGGTAAAAGGGTGCCATTTGGGACATAGACAGAGTTAGACTGGAGGTGCCGCTAAGCCCTGGCTGACAGCGTGCATGTCTCTCAGATCCTCTATTGGCTCTACGCCCAGAGAGCAAACACGCAAACCTTATACAGCTTGGGTTCATTCACAAATCGCCACAGCAATAGTACAGTACAGCATAGCTACAGTCTGCTCTTATCTTTAGAGTAGATCAAGTGGAAATTTTAAGTATCAAAAAAGACCTTAAGGTGTGCCGCTATCACAGCCTTGCTTCCTGACAAAGTGCCTGGTGTGGTTTGAGAACATCATAGCCAGCAGCTGTGTTGCCGATGATTAGATTGTAGTTAAATGTAAGGTTGTGAGACTGGCTACTGCTGCCAATAGTCGGAGTCATACTCCCACAGGGAATATATAGTACATGTAATAACCTCTGGCTGAGATATAGGTGGATGATATCAACACGTAATTGAACCTACAACCTTGTTAGTTACATACAATCTATTTCTACAGACATTATCCTCTCTAATAGAAACATATTAAGCCAAGCAGCCAATGCCTGGGTTCACTCTCCCTGCACAACAGACACAACATGACACTCACCTCCACAGGTGATAAAGCACCATATAGGAAAGACTTTTAGGCAATAAAGACCCATAAAAAATAATTTATCTTTACCCCATACTCCAATATCTCAGTGCCCCCCTTCCACCCCCCTTTTCTTTGCTGTGTCCCAGGTGAGCCCACCTTGGCAGAGGTCCATGCTGACAGACATACAGACAGACGATGATAGTGGCTGGGGGCTGTCTATCTGTCTAAGTGTAAGTCTGAGGAGTGAGGCTCTGTGAATCCCTGTATGGAGGATATCTCCCTAATGGCTTCAGACAGTGGGATCAGCTGACAACACAACATGCCTGTCGGGGGGTTAGCAAGGTCGGGCCCAAGGAGGGGTTATGGACAGTGGGTTGGGTGGGGGAAGAGACTAGCACATCTGTGTCTGAGGGTTCCTCCCCTGTGGAAAGAGAGAGGGGATGGTAGGGGAAGGCAGGTAGCCTAGCGTTTAGAGCAGGGGTGGGCAGTTCCAGTCCTTGAGGGCCTGATTGGTGTCACAGTTTTTCCCCAGCCCCAGCTAACACACCTGACTCCAATAATCACCTAATCATGATCCTCAGTTTAGAATGCAATTTGATTAATCAGCTGTGTTTGCTAGGGATTGAGAAAAAGTGTGACACCAATCAGGCCCTCGAGGACTGGAGTTGCCCACCCCTAGTTTAGAGCATTGGGCCAGTAACTGAAAGGTTGATAGTTTGAATCCCCGAGCCGACATGGTGAAAAATCTGTCCATGTGCCCTTGAGCAAGGCTCTAAACCCTAATTGCTCCAGGGTTGCTGTTGATATTAGCAGACCCTGGCCATGACCCCACTCCCCTTCCGGAGTTGGGATATGTAAAAAACACCAGGGTTGTGGGTTCAATTCTCAGTACCAGTACAGGGGAAAATAAATGAAAAATGTATGCACTCACTACTGTAAGTTGCTCTGGATAAGAGTGTCTGCTAAATTACTCAAATATAAAAATGGGAAGAGTGGGCAGGATAAGGGTAGGTCAAAAGTCACTGCCGTTTCCATGTTCAGATAAAGTGTATGGGTTGTAAGATGAAGAGCACACACCGCTGTCTTCCTGAATGGATTACCTAAGAGAATTATGTCATACCCCTGGGGATCTGTGAGAGTGCATGAGGTGGGGATTTGACACTGGCAGAATCATAAACCAATGCCATTGACTGAGACATGCTGTGTATCTTCCCTGACTGCATGGAGCCCTAAAACACACACAGTTCACACTGAGTTCATCTTCAGTTCACACGTAGCACGATCTAACCACAACTCTCCCCAGCCGAGAACACAGTACTCAAATCAGACCTGGCCACACAAAACAAAACTGAACAGCTTCACCTGGACCGATAAATGGGTTAATTGCTCAAATCCTCTGAACTCCAACCTGGACTCAGAGTATTTCGTATTATTCTGTACGTAAATTCAAGCCTCTCCATTTAATGTGATATATTACGTTTCATGTGGTCTGTATTAATTTGTGGCTGTCCATCGGCCATTTCATATGAAATGTTCCGAATTACAATTTGTATTATATGTTACGAATTTGCAAAACGTTTGATATGTTACAATAGGTGGCTAACATTAGCTAGTTGGCTAATGTAATCTAGGCTAGGGGTTAGGGTTAAATTTAGGAGTTAGGTTAAAGGGTTAAGGTTAGGGGAAGGGTTAGCTAAGAAGGTTAAGGTTAGGGGAAGGGTTATCTAAAAAGTGTTAAGGAAATGGTTAGCTAAAAAGGTTAAGGTTAGGGGAAAGCTAAAAAGGGTTAAAGTTAGGGTTAGGGGAAGTGCAGTGTTGTAAAGTACTCCAGTAAAAATACTTTAAAGTATTACTTAAGTCATTTTTTGGGGTATCTGTACTATACTATTTACATTTTTGACAACTTTTACTTCATTACATTCCTGAAGAAAATAATGTACTTTTTACTCCATACATTTACCCTGACACCCAAAAGTACTAGTTCGATTTGGAATGCTTGACAGGACAGGAAAATGGTGCAATTCACGTACTTATCAAGAGAACATCCCTACTGCCTATGATTTTGCGTACTCATTGGAGTGTGCCCCTGACTATCCAAAATTAAAAATGTAAAAAATCGTGCCATCTGGTTTGCCTAATACAAGGAATTTGAAATTATTTATACTTTTACTTTTGATACTTAAGTATATGTAAAATCAAATACTTTTAGACTTCTACTCAAGTAGTATTTTTCTGGGTGACTTTCACTTTTACTTCGAGTCATTGTCTGTTAAGGTATCTTTACTTGTACTCAAGTATGACAATTAGGTACTTTTTCCACCACTGGGAAAGGGTTAGCTAACATGCTAAGTAGTGAGAAAGGTGCTAATTAGCTAAAATGCTAAAGTTGTCCGTGATGAGACTCGAACTCACAATCTCTAGGTGGTTAGACATTTGCGTTATACGCCCACCCATCCATCCTGACCAACCACCCTAATTTCGTTTTTGCCTTAAGTAACCATCGGCCTTATGTAACCTTACGAAATCTAACATATTTTACTAATTTGAGTGTCCAGGATTTACGTTTACTATGTTACATCTAGTCTATGAGACGAGGCTGTGAACTCAGGTAAATATTGATCTAGTTGAGATCTTAAAATATTGTTATTGATGCTAATGAGCTTGGTATTCAAAGTTAACAACAGCTATCCCAACACTCAATGGATGGAACATGCCCTCATTGCCCTGGTCTAGTCCAGGGTTTCCCAAAGTCGGTCCTGGGGCCTACCCTGGGTGCACGTTTTGTTTTTTGCCCTAGTAAAGTTGGTTACTTTAATCAGCTGTTAAGTGCTAGGGCAACACTGGTCTAGTCAATGCATCATTATAGAATTAAGCAGTTGGCACATGCGACACATTTCTTACAGTGGCCAACAGACGGCAGTGTTTTACAATACTTTCATCATTAGATCACACACCGCAAACTTGCCTCTGAGCCAGAGATGCTCTTGCTCTTCTTTCTATCTCACTTTCGCATACACATACGCACGCATATACACGTATACCCACTTATTCTCAGTAGCCTACAACATAATGCAAAAGTTACCGATATTAATAATAGTCAAAGTATAACAAGCTTAGCCTATAGAAATTATATCATTGATATGGTCATATCAAAAGTATAAGTGAGCGGATCGTACGCATTGGCTATATAATTCATGTGCGTAATGGGCTGAAATGGAATGAAAACGTGCAACTTACAAGTCTGATATAGTAATTCCAATGTGCTCCTCGTAATTTAGTGAAATTAAGTGATACTCGTTTTCGCTTTTAAACTTACAACTGTTCCATGTGCAGCTAAGTAGCAACGCACTGTTCCCTTGTCCAGAATGTGAAATGTCTAGCAAAACGGAAAACCTCGGTCAAATCCACTCGCTATGCTAGTTAGTAGCCTAGTGAGCGTTTCCCTTTGAGTCGTCTTGTGTTATAGCCTTGTAGTAATATCTATCTGCCAGTCCAGATGCAGGTTCCGTCTCCGTGAGTAGCCTACAAACCTACTAACTGTCAAAGTGCGCATGGGGGGTACCCGCGGCAGCACCCCCTCCGGCTCGAGCCAGCTGGGTATCTCGCAACCGCGACGGGTGGAGGGGGACTCCCCGCCTTGCATTACTACAAAGAGATTTCACTTGAATTTATTTGTAGGCTATTTATTACAAGCGCTATCGTGGCCAAGAGCGAAAGAACCTGGAGTTGCATTGGAGAAGGATAACATGGTTTGGGCGTCTTTTGAAAATACTGGGCTACTGTAGCCTGTAACAGGTCCTCAAAATAGCATCATCCACATTCATATTGTGTTGTCCATTTCTAGCAGAGCTATTGATAGCCTAGGCCTACCAGGGAAAATGACAACCAACTGGGCAGAGACCTTAATTCAACGTCTAATTCAGGTTGGTTCAACATAATGTTATGAAACAGCAGGGAGCAGGTCTCGATTCCTCGACCTTCTAGTCCGAGGTCCGGGGCGCTATCGACTGTGCCGCAAAAGCATATTCGTGCGGCAGAGTCGATTTCCGCGCTTATAAACCCAGGGTCGTTACAATAATTTCATTAGGTTGAATCACGTTGATTCAAGCAGTGCCTAGTGGGAATTTTCTCATCAAATGTGATACATTTTGTTGAAATATGCCACCTTTCTAAATAGATTGTTAAATGTATGCTAATTGTTGTTGTAACATACCACATTCTCAGACGTTAATAAATATTTTTGCAATGAGTTGACTAGCACAATGCTTGGGAGCGCATTCAATTAATACCATGAAGGCCTATCGTATCCCAATGTCTCAAGCTACTTTCTCAAGTATAGGCTACATCCCCTCCAACCCCGCCATTGTGCCACACCCACGACGAAAAGGTCATTTCCATTTAGACAGGTCCATAAATGCTCATAGCATATCATAAAGCTATTCCGTTTCGCGCCCTTGGTCGTGGTCGGCTGTGGCTTGATCGAAACGGGTCCCAATGACGTGACAATGATTTATCACATTTTGAGTTGTAAGTAAGGTTAGGCTATTCATGTCTAATATAAAAATGAGTGTCCTTTTTAATACTGGCAGTAGGCCTAGAAGAGGGCTCAATAGCCACCGTTGTTTCGTCAACACAATTAAAACATCGTACATAAGTATAGTAAATACGTTTTTTTCCCCCCAAAAGTTAATAAAATTATGAGCTAAGATAAACGAAAAAAACTCTTCTTACCCCCTCAGTATGAGGTCATGTGGTGGTGCGTCTCGCGCACGCAGAGCCGATGCTGCCATGGGAACCAACTCCGACCACTTGACAGCCAGTTTAGTGGACTCTTCCATCGTTGCAATTTATTTTTAGTTTGTCCCTACGGTTTTTTCTTAGAATTAAACCTCAACGCTTAATGTTTAGATGCTCCCCGTGAACCGAATGGAGAGAAATGAAATGCCTTTGGGCGTTTTTCAGTTGCTTTTTATCCAGAGCTTCCTGTGGAACGCAGGAATTGGATGGACAATCCCAAACCGGAATTCCTGTGAGTGTTTCACGCTGATAAAACCGTTCTACTGCACAAACACTCCATCCTGCTTGAACCTCTTTGTTAATTACCTTTTAAAGCATTCTCTGCCCCCATTAGGCCTATAGTCTACGGTCAGAGTTTGAAGGGGACAAGAAAAAGCGTCTTGCTCTGACTATTGTCAGAGATGGGGTTAATTCGAATTAAAGGCAGTCACTTAGGAAGTGATTGACATAAAAAAAAACATTGAAAAACGAATCAAATAAATAGCTTCTACTTTTCAGTTTATTGAGAAGTCATTGGCATTTCAGTACTTCCTGAATTGACTGCCTTCAATTTGAATTGATCCCAACCCTGGACTGTATTGTAGGCCTTCAGATTTTAACCCACAAAAGATTTAATTACATTGCACCGTTACAGCGTAGGCTTAATCAGCATACTGTAAATAGAGACCCTTCCTGTTCAGGGTTGCATATCAAATCAAATGTATTTATATATCCCTTCTTACATCAGCTGATATCTCAAAGTGCTGTACAGAAACCCAGCCTAAAACCCCAAAAAGCAAGCAATGCAGGTGTAGAAGCACGGTGGCTAGGAAAAACTCCCTAGAAAAAGGCCAAAACATAGGAAGAAACCTAGAGAGGAACCAGGCTATGAGGGGTGGCCAGTTCTCTTCTGGCTGTGCCGGGTGGAGATTATAATTATATTATGTTCAAATGTTCATAAATTACTAGCATGGTCAAATAATAACCACAGTAGTTGTCGAGGGTGCAGCAAGTCAGCACCTCAGGAGTAAATGTCAGTTGGCTTTTCATCCCTGCATCAGTTTCCAGACTGTCCGCAATAGGCTGAGAGAGGCTGGACTTTGGATGATGTATCAATACACCCAGTCACTACAAATGTACAGGCATCCTTCCTAACTAAGGTGTCGGAGAGAAAGGAAACCGCTCAGGGATTTCACCATGAGGCCAATAATTACTTTCAAACAGTTTCAGAGTTTAATGGCTGTGATATGAGAAAAGTGAGGATGGTCGACAACATTGCAGTTACTCCACAATACTAACCTAAATGACAGAGTGAAAAGAAGGAAGCCTGTACCGAATACAAATATTCCAAAACATGCATCCTGTTTGCAACATGGCACTAAAGTAATACTGCAAAAAACGTGGCAAAGCAATTCACTTTTTGTTCTGAATACAAGTGCCATGTTTATGGAAAATCCAATACAACACCTTACTGAGTACCACTCTCCATAATTTCAAGCATTGTGGTGGCTGCATATGCTTGTAATCGTTAAGGACTGGGGAGTTTCCACCAGACACTGGGAGATGAATTCACCTTGCAGGAAAATAACCTAAAACACAAGGCCAAATCTACACTGGAGTTGCTTATCAAAAAGACTGAATGTTCCTGAGTGGCCAAGTTATAGTTTTGACTTAAATCTACTTGAAAATATATGGCATGACCATTAAATGGTTATCTAACAATGACCAACTAATTTGACAGACCTTGAAGAATTTTGAAATGTTTTGAAGTGTTGCAATATCCAGGTGTGGAAAGCTTTTAGAGACTTAACCAGAAAGACTCACAGCTGTAATCACTGCCAAAGGTGCTTCTACAAAGTATTGACTCAAGGGTGTGAATACTTTTATAATATTTTTCAATTTAATTTTCTAGACATTTACAAACATTTCTAAAAACATGTTTTCACTTTGTCATTATGGGATATTGTGTGTACATTAGGGTTGAAAGGCGGGAACAGGGTTCCCAAGATTTACTGGGAATTACCAACCAAAACCACTCCCTTTTCCCGGGATAAATAACTGGTAACTTATAAATTATTTATATGAATAGCATGGTGTGAATTCATGTAGACCTATCATCTAATCATGGTAACTTTTTGTTTTATTGTGACAAATAGGCCTACATTTGCTGCAGCATAGCTTATGCTACAGTTATATAAAGACAGAGGCTGCAGTCCAAACACTTAAAAGACACACCCTATCCCCTCAGCCCTCAAATTAAGTAGACACTTCTGATGACGTATCATGAAGTCTGACAAGTATACACTTGCAGGGCAAGGGGCGAGGGAGAAAGGAATGATTTTTAAAGGGACCACCCTTGGCCATAAATTCGTCACTAGTTCATCCCGTGATGATTGTGTTTTCAGCCACCGGTGGCTTGTGGGTGCTTTATATGGGCTACAGTCAATTATGAGTGCATGTCTACTTATATTAAATATATCATTATTAATACCCAAACATTTCTGCAGCATTGAAGGTCCCCAAGAACACAGTGGCCTCCATAATTCTTAAAAACCACAAAGACTCTTCCTAGAGCGGGCCGCCCAGCCAAACTGAGCAATTGGGTGAGAAGGACCTTGGTCAGAGAGGTGACCAAGACCCTGATGGTCACTCTGGTAGAGCTCCAGAGTTCTTCTGTGGAGATGGGAGAACCTTCCAGAAGGACAACCATCTCTGCAGCACTCTACTAATCAGGCCTTTATGGTGGAACAGCCAGACAGAAGCCACTCCTCAATAAAGCATATGACAGCCCACTTGGAGTTTGCCAAAAGGCACCTAAAGGACTCTTAGACTATGAGAAACAGGATTCTCTGGTCTGATAAAACCAAGATTGAACTCTTTGGCCTAAATGCCAAGTGTCATGTCTGGAGGAAACCTGGCACCATCACTACTGTGAAGCATGGTGGTGGCAGCACCATGCTGTGGGGATGTTATTCAGCCGCAGGGACTGGGAGACTAGTCAGGCTCGAGGGAAAGATGAACAGAGCAAAGTACTGAGAGATTCTTGATGAAAACCTGCTCCAGAGCACTCAGGCCCTCAGGCCCCTGAGCGAAGGTTCACCTTCCAACAGGACAATGACCCTAAGCACACAGCCAAGACAATGTACGCTTGTAGCGTCATACCCAAGAAGACTCGAGGCTGTAATCGCTGCCAAAGGTGCTTTAACAAAGTAATGTGTAAAGGGTCTGAATACTTATTTAAATGTTATATTGAAGTTTTTTATTTGAAGTAAATTTGCATAAAGCTAAATCTGTTTTTGCTTCGTCATTATGGGGTATTGTGTGTAGATTGAGAAAAAAAAGGACAATTTAATACATTTTAGAATATGGCTGTAATCTAACAAAATGCCAGAATACTTTCCGAATGCACTGTATATGCATCAGCGTACCAATTATACAAATAGGCTCTATTATATTTCAAAATTCAAATCAAATTTGCTAGCCTATACTTGTAACTAGCCTATACTGCACCGGAATGGCATGTTCTCTCCCTGCTTTATCATGGTTTGAATGTGTGTAATTCCAGTCATGTAATCCAGTGTACTACAATATATACATTAATACAGTCCATACTCAAACGGATTAGCCTACTGGAGCTAGTTTAATTGATTTACCAAAGAGAGCATATAGCTACAGTAGCTACATCTATGGACGTTTATGTTTTTCTGTCATGTGTAATGTGCAGTAGCCTATATCGAATATGTATTGCATAACAGCACAATCATTTGGTCTTTTTTGGGCTTGGGCTCATTAAATGCCTTTTAATGTAGGGCTCATAACATTTATTTAATATATGGTTCATCAGTCTCAGGAAGCATCAGACTTGAATCTTCAATCAAAGCTCTAATCAAATCCAGACATAGCATTATAAAGCAAATAAATAGGCCTTTTGAATAGCACTTCCGGTTTTGGCGCGAAATACCGGGTTACCCGGGAGAAAAGGTATTTATTCTTGGGATGCAACATTTGAAAATGACCCTGAAAGTGTTTAACCCTAGTGTAGATGGGTGAGATAAAACAATATACTTAATCCATTTTGAATTCAGGCTGTAGCACAACAACATGTAGAATAAGCTAAGGGGTATGAATACTTTCTGAAGGCACTGTATGCTACATTTATTAAACATTTTTACTTCAAAGCTTCTTTAAACTATGTTATGAAATTTGTTCAGAGGTTAACATTTGGTTAAACGTTTCACTGGTAAAAATGTGATATTGGTCTACAGATACGTTACAAAACTAACAGAGAAATATAATAACATATGCATTTTAAACGAAAATACCAAACTTGCTAAAGTGAGGTATGTTTTTATTCCTGAGGTTAGTTTTATTCCAGAAGGTTAGTTAAGGGCTTAAGGGCCCAGTGATTTGGGTTGTAGCCTAGCGATGTGACTCTACTGTACCTGCACACATACTGTTTTACTGCGATGACGAAGAAGTCTATGTGCTCTAGCACCATGGCTGGGGGTCGCAGTTGACCACAAACACCAACACACACTCAGGACATTCTGCCAAGGGTGAGTGGCAGGAAAGGTTCAAGCACCGTGAGACACAAAATGTGCGAGTGTGTGAGCGAGTGTATGTTTCTTTTCAAGGAATTATTATTTTTCTTTGAAATCAAGGCTTGGCCCGACGCAAGCAAAGTTTTGTATGCCGATTGCTGAGACCAAAAAAATAACTGAAGCGAAGCAGCACTTCCTGCCGAAGAGGAAGCAGGAAATCGCTGTGGTAGTGAGATTCTGGAGTTGGGTCCCTTGGAACAATAAAAATCTCACTTGTACAGGAAGCGGACGTGCGTCAAAGGGGACCTGACAGATTTGGCTAAAAGGCAGAAGCACTGACCCTGGAGAGAGTAGAGAGAAGGGTCACTGTGCCCATGCTATGGTCTGAAGAGGGTTAGAAACATGAACAAACTTTCCTGATGAGGGCTGAGAGAGAGAGAGAGAGAGTGGTGGGGTAAAAGAAGGGCATACAATACAGTAAATATTATTGTTGCTGGCAAACAATTAGGTCTGGAGCGTTGCCGGTTCTGGTTTATTATCTGGCTTCACAATAGGATTGGGGTGTGTTTATGTAGAAAGCGCTGGTTGTGCCAGTGTAAGTGTGCAGGCGGGCGGTGTGTGTGTGACCAGTGTGTGTTTTCTCCACTGGGAGACATCAGGTATTTCTCCCTGGCTACTGAACTATAGTGAACACCTCCCTCCCTGTCTCTGAGTATTGATGACATCACCAGTGTGTTTACAGAGTTTGGTCCTGGTCTGTTCCTGTCTCTTCTGTGGCTGCAGGCACTTAGATCCACCACGGATATCTATCTGCTCTTTAAAACATGAATGGATAAACAGAGCATTGATAGAATAAAAAAATCCCTCTCTACCCCCCTCTTGCTCTCTCCACCCTCCCCTTCTCTATCTTAGTTGTGGACTAGTGCTGTGTTTAAAGTCTCTGGCCAACTCTAAGACGGTTGGGCTGTCCTCACCAGTAATGTAGGAATTTGAGGACACAAACATTTTCAGCAGAATGGGCACAGTTTAACATTTACTGACGCTTCCAGATACTTGATACAGTACTTCAACATGATTATGTGCTGCTTGGTCTCTGTCTGTCTGTCTACATGCTGGAGACTAGAATGAAGAGACTGGATGCTGTGGAGATTTGTACTGTAAGGCTTCTGAGCATGTGTGAGGGAGACACTGAGATATGTATGTGTGTACAGATATGTGCAAATTGTCCCTACACAATGATGCATACACACTGCTATAAAACCACACGTCCTGCATACTGCAATAATGATGGAACCATGCAGTGGGTATCATAAGTGTTCACCCCCATTGGATTTCTCCACATTTTATTGTGTTATAAAGTGGGATAAAATGGATTTCATTGTAATTTTTTGTCAATGATCTACACAAAATGCTCTGAAATGTTAAAGTGGAAGAACAATTCTAATTATTTTGTTGAGATGAATGAAAAAGAAAGCACTAATATCCCTTGATTAGTTAGGTATTCAACCCCCTGAGTCAATACATGTTAGAAATGTAGTTTACAAAAGTTCAATCAGGAAGGCTGGTCTGAATGGCATGTCACTTTTAATTAATCTAGTAGCCACGAGCTCCTCTCTTCTGGCTACGGATGTACTCGGCTTATCTCTGCAACTCCTAGACGACGGTATCCCCTTTGCGGGAGAAGAGGTTTTCCCCCAGAGGGAAGAAAAGGCTCTAGATTCGGCTTCACCAGCAAAAGGGATATTCCAAGATACAAGGTTATGGGCTCCTCTGACCAGGCTGTCCCTGCTTCCTTCGCCCCAATGAAGCCGCTGTGGCTCCTCCACCACTTCCACCCGTGCCCCTTTCTCGGCTCCTATGACCAACGACTCAGCACTGGTGGCTATCCAGCCATCTTTACAACTGATTCCAGGCTACATCATATCCAGGAATGGGTTTACCACGCTGGTTCCTTTACTGCTAGTGTACAAGGTTCATCTGGCACCTGCAAGGGTTTGGGTAGTGCTCAGTTTTAATAACACTTTTATTCAAGTGCCTTTTCATGGTTGGTCCTATGGTCACGTCGCAATAGCGCCTGATCTCAGATCTCATTATGGGTTAGATAGTTGGCTCTTAGTACGGGTACTACTACGGATGCTTCCTATCCATGTACTTTTGGGGGGATTTTCACGCTCAAAGTCAGCAGTTCATCAGATTTACATGACAGGTAATTGGTTACTCCTTAGTGAGGCTCAAATCATAGGCCTAGCGTCAGCATGTCATACACCAAGCGAATCACATTAGTCAGGCACTACTACGTCTGGTTGCCATCTTTTCTCATTTCTATCCAATCAGCATGACTGTTCAACACAACAGTTTTAATCTCTATCCTCAGCCACTACATGACCAAAAGTATGTGGACACCTGCTCGTCAAACATCTCATTCCAAAATCATGGGCATTAATATGGAGTTTGTCGCCCCTTTACTGCTATAAAAGCCTCCACTCTTCTGGAAAGGCTTTCCACTAGATGTTGGAACATTGCTACGGGGGCTTCCATTCAGCCACGAGCGTTAGTGAGGTTGGGCAGTGATTAGGCCTGGCATTCCAATTCATCCCAAAGGGGCTCGATGGGGTTGAGGTCAGGGCTCTGTGCAGGCCAGTCAAGTTCTTCCACACCGATCTGAGAATTAGAAACAGACTCAGCCCCTGGTTCAACCGTGATCTATCCGGAAGGCCAAAGTTAGTTACTTTAACTTCTCTAGGGTAGGGGGCAGCATTGGGAATTTTGGATAAAAAAAAAGTAAAACCTGGAACTGAGATTCCTGTGAGTGTATTCTGGTGAAGATCATCAAAGGTAAGTGAATATTTATAATGCTATTTCTGACTTCTGTTGACTCCAACATGGCGGATATCAATTTGGCTTGATTTGTCGTCTGAGCGCCGTACTCAGATTATTGCATGGTTTGCTTTTGAAATCTGACCCAGGGGTTGCAGTAAGGAGAAGTATATCTCTAATTCTCTGAAATACACTTGTATTGTTTATCAATGTTTATTATGAGTATTTCTGTAAATTGATGTGGCTCTCTGCAAAATCACTGGATGTTTTGGAACTACTGAACATAACGCGCCAATGTAAACTCAGATTTTTGGATATATATAGGAACTTTACCGAACAAAACAAACATGTATTGTGTAACATGAAGTCCTATGAGTGTCATCTGATGAAGATCATCAAAGGTTAGTGATTAATTTCATCTATATTTCTGCTTTTTGTGACTCCTCTCTTTGGCTGGAAAAATGGCTGTGTTTTTCTGTGACTTGGCTCTGACCTAACATAATCGTTTGGTTTGCTTTTGTCGTAAAACCTTTTTGAAATCGGACACTGTGGCTGGATTTACAACAAGTGTATCTTTAAAATGGTGTAAAATACATGTATGTTTGAGGAATTTTAATTATGGTATTTCTGTTGTTTTGAATTTGGCGCCCTGCACTTTCACTGGCTGTTGACAGGTGGGACGCTACCGTTCCACATACCCTAGAGAGGTTAAGGAGCAGTTCTCTCTCTGTGGGTCTAACCCCAAGAAGTTTTGGAAAATGGTTAAAGACCTGGAGAATAAACCCTCCTCCTCACAGCTGCCCATGTTCCTTAATGTTGATGATGTGGTTGTTACTGACATGGAGCACATGGCTGAGCTCTTTAATCACCACTTTATTAAGTCAGGATTCCTATTTGACTCAGCCATGCCTCCTTGCCCATCCAATATTTCCTCATCTCCCACCCCTTCTAATGCGACTAGCCCCGATGCTCCTCCCTCTTTTTCCCCTGTTCCGCTACAAAATTTCTCCCTGCAGGCGGTCACTGAGTCCGAGATGCTAAAGGAGCTCCATAAACTTGATCCCCAAAAAACTGTCTGGGTTTAGACCCTTTCTTCTTTAAGGTTGCTGCCCCTATCATCACCAAGCCTATTTCTGACCTTTTTAACCTGTCTAAACTCTCTGGGGAGAGGCAGCCACGGTGTGTCCTTTATTTAAACGGGGAGATCAAGCCCATCTTAACTGTTATAGGTCCATTTCTATTTTCCCTATTTATCAAAAGTGTTGGAAAAACTTGTCAATAATTAACTGACTAGCTTTCTTGATGTCTATAGTATGCAATCTGGTTTCCGCTCAGGTTATGGATGTGTCACTGCAACCTTAAAGGTCCTCAATGATGTCACCATTTCCCTTGATTCTAACCAATGTTGTGCTGATATTTTTATTGACTTGGCCACGCTTTTGGTACGGTAGACCATTCCATTGTTGTGGGCAGGCTAAGGAGTATTGGTGTTTCTGAGGGGTCTTTGGCCTGGTTTGCTAACTACCTCTCTCAAAGAGTGCAGTGTATAAAGTCAGAACATCTGCTGTCTCAGCCACTGCCTGTCACCAAGGGAGTACCCCAAGGCTCGATCCTAGGCCCCACGCTCTCCTCAATTTACATCAACAACATAGATCAGGCAGTAGGAAGCTCTCTCATCCATTTATATGCAGATGATACAGTCTTATACTCAGCTTGCCCCTCCCTGGAGTTTGTGTTAAATGCTCTACAAGAAAGCTTTCTTAGTGTCCAACAAGCTTTCTCAGCCCTTAACCTTGTTCTGAACACCTCCAAAACAAAGGTAACGTGGTTTGGTAAAAAGAATGCCCCTCTCCTCACAGGTGTGATGATTACCTCTGAGGGTTTAGAGCTTGAGGTAGTCACCTCATACAAGTACTTGGGAGTATGGCTAGATGATACACTGTCCTTCTCTCAGCACATATCAAAGCTGCAGGCTAAGGTTAAATCTAGACTTGGTTTCCTCTATCGTAAATTCACCCCAGCTGACAAACTAACCCTGATTCAGAAGACCATCCTACCCATGCTAGATTACGGAGATGTAATTTATAGATCGGCAGGTACGGGTGCTCTCGAACAGCTAGATGTTCTTTACCATTTGGCCATCAGATTTGCCACCAATGCTCCTTATGTGACACATCATTGCACTCTGTACTCCTCTGTAAACTGGTGATCTCTGTATACCCGTAGAAAGACCCACTGGTTGATGCTTATTTATAAAACCCTCTTAGACCTCACTCCCTCCTATCTGAGATACCTATTGCAGCCCTCATCCTCCACCCGTTCTGCCTGTCACATTCTGTTAAAGGTCCCCAAAGCGCACACATCCATCCCTGTGTCGCTCCTCTTTTCAGTTCGCTGAAGCTAGCGACTGGAACGAGCTGCAAAAACCCCTCAAACATGACAGTTTTATCTCCATCTCTTCATTCAAGGACACAATCATGGTCACTCTTACTGACAGTTGTGGCTGCTTCGCGTGATGTATTGTTGTCTTTACCTTCTTGCTCTTTGTGTTGTTGTCTGTGCCCAATAATATTTGTACCATGTTTTGTGCTGCTACCATGTTGTGTTGCTACCATATTGTTGTCATGTTGTTGTCATGCTGTGTTGTTTTCTTAGGTCTCTTTATGTAGTGTTGTGGTGTCTCTCTTGTCGTGATGTGTGCTTTGAATGCCAAACATTTCTGTAAAAAATAAAAAATAATAATGCCTTATGTTCCAATTTTTTTGTATTAGTCTCGGGCTGTTGGTGGTGGGTGCACCCGATTCAGCTGCCCTGTGTGCCGGGTAGGCAAACTGTTGCCGTTTTGAACCATTTCATGTGTCTGAAGGTAAAAACTCTGCCTTTCCGGCAGGCCCAGAGAGCAAATCAGGTGCACTATAGGCCTACTGCTGACCAATCGGATGTCTCAGATTACCATGTCTAAAGTGACGTAGCAGGCATAAAATAAAGCTTACAGCGAAGTTAATACTGTGAGATTTCACAACGTTTAAAACCATGACTAAAGAGAGACTGTCAACGAATACAGCAGAGCTGCAGTTTGAGTGAGTTCATGTTAAAGTTCTTACTCAGCACTGTCAACACTTTGTAGTCAACACTTTTATAAGCCATAAAATGCCTCGTTCTTCCTATTTCCACTCAGCGCTACAACAAACAATGCAGCAGTAATGAATGAATAGGAAAGTGTATCTATATTCTTGCATTGTTGTT
Source organism: Oncorhynchus clarkii lewisi (assembly GCF_045791955.1). Classification (NCBI taxonomy): domain Eukaryota; kingdom Metazoa; phylum Chordata; class Actinopteri; order Salmoniformes; family Salmonidae; genus Oncorhynchus; species Oncorhynchus clarkii. The sequence continues at coordinate 18,005,019 of NC_092151.1, read as the reverse complement.
ATTATTAGTGGCTTGGGTCTTTTTTAATATTGAGGAATATTTAACTTTCTCTGTTCATAGGAGTAACAACATGAATTTGTGCATGAGGCAGCAATAATGTGGTGCGACTCGAGTTTCGCCATCAGCTGGAAGACGGTGTCCCTTTTTGGTCAGTATCAGTGGAGGAAAGGGTGAGCGGAGGGATGTTGAGGCTGCTAGAATCCTGACTAGAACCAAATAATTTGATCATATTACTCCAGTGCTAGCCTCCCTACACTGGCTTTCTGTCAAGGCAAGGGCTGATTTCAAGGTTTTACTGCTAACCTACAAAGCATTACATGGGCTTGCTCCTACCTATCTCTCTGATTTGATCCTGCCGTACATACCTACACGTACGCTACGGTCACAAGACGCAGGCCTCCTAATTGTCCCTAGAATTTCTAAGCAAACAGCTGGAGGCAGGGCTTTCTCCTATAGAGCTCCATTTTTATGGAATGGTCTGCCTACCCATGTGAGACGCAAACTCGGTCTCTTTACTGAAGACTCATCTCTTCAGTGGGTCATATGATTGAATGTAGTCTGGCCCCGGAGTGTGAAGGTGAACGGAAAGGCTCTGGAGCAACGAACCGCCCTTGCTGTCTCTGCCTGGCCGGTTCCCCTCTTTCCACTGGGATTCTCTGCCTCTAACCCTATTACAGGGGCTGAGTCAGCAAATTGTAGGCCAGTGCAACTCAAAAGTTGGGTTGTGCCGTGGCGGAGATCTTTGTGGTCTATACTCGGCCTTGTCTCAGGATGGTAAGTTGGTGGTTGCAGCTATCCCTCTAGTGGTGTGGGGGCTGTGCTTTGGCAAAGTGGGTGGGGTTATATCCTTCCTGCTTGGCCCTGTCCGGGGGTATCATCGGATGGGGCCACAGTGTCTCCTGACCCCTCCTGTCTCAGCCTCCAGTATTTATGCTGCAGTAGTTTATGTGTCAGGGGGCTAGGGTCAGTTTGTTATATCTGGAGTACTTCTCCTGTCTTATCCGGTATCCTATGCGAATTTAAGTATGCTTGCTCTAATTCTCTCTTTCTCTCTAATTCTCTCTTTCTCTCTTTCTTTCTCTCTCTCGGAGGACCTGAGCCCTAGGACCATGCCTCAGGACTACCTGGCATGATGACTCCTTGCTGTCCCCAGTCCACCTGGCCGTGCTGCTGCTCCAGTTTCAACTGTTTTGCCTGCGGCTATGGAATCCTGACCTGTTCACCGGACGTGCTACCTGTCCCAGACCTATTATTTGAACATGCTGGTCATTTATGAACATTTGAACATCTTGGCCATGTTCTGTTATAATCTCCACCCGGCACAGCCAGAAGAGGACTGGCAACCCCTCATAGCCTGGTTCCTCTCTAGGTTTCTTCCTAGGTTTTGGCCTTTCTAGGGAGTTTTTCCTAGCCACCGTGCTTCTACACCTACATTGCTTGCTTTAGGCTGGGTTTCTGTACAGCACTTTGATTATCAGCTGATGTACGAAGGGCTATATAAATACATTTCATTTGATTTGAGGCAGACCCTCAGTCTGCATGCACCAGCAGCCCAGTAAAAAAAATAAATTAACAAAAAATGATTTAAATGTATGCTCACTCAGCTGTGCCTCACAAGTAATACAACAACGGCTCTATTACCAGTATGATCATACAGCCTACCTCAAATGTTAAAATATAATTTTAAAAAATGGCCCGAACAACAATGCATAGGCAGGGCAATTCAAGCGAAACCAATATGCAGTCATAATGTACTGGGCCTGCACAAACCTCATTTCTACAGTACTGTTTTTAATTGGTTAATGTTGCATATGCTTACTGTTTTTATTAAAGTCATGTAAAAAAAAAATTTGAGCGATAGATCTGAGCTTTTATTTTGATTCAGAAAGTGATCTTGAATCAGAAAAGGTTGGTGACCACTGTTCAAGAGTTTCCCCCATCAACATTTCCTTTTATTGTGGCAACTGATCAAATCAATGCAATATTAGCCACATTCTATTCTACATACTGAAACAACACAAACTATGCAAGAGATGTTGTTGTAGGCAGAACGCATTGGATTAGGATTCCATTGCATTGGCACGCACTACTCAGCCCGTACTCTACGCAGACCTGTGCGACATAAACAATCAGAGCTGCAGTAGGTCTATATGCAAATAGACCATTACCATATATGGGTCTGTGCCATTTACGTTGAACTAGGCTATGTTTACAGCATGAGCGGTCGTGAGTAGATGCGCTTGTTAATGTTATAGGATGCATTTTTTCCATTGTTTTTTTATGGTAGGCCACTCTGGTAGGGTTAAATTATGATCAAATAGCCACAGTAACCTACATAGCCACTGTAAAGTTGTAACTTGAAGCGGGTACAGCCTCAGTGTTCACAGTAAATGTGCACTGAAAGTTTTCACAAGTTTGCGCTCAGAAGACTTAAATTCGCACACTGCCTAAGGCAACATTACCCAGAACATGATGCAGCCACCAATATGCTTGACAATATGGAGGCAATTACTCTGATGCGTTGTGTTGGATTTTCCTCAAACATAAGGCATTTATTTGCATTTATGCCAAAAAGTGTATTCCTTTGCTGTGTTTTTTCACTCTGTCATTTAGGTCATTATTGTGGAGTCACTGCAATGTTGTTGATCCATCCTCAGTTTTTCCCCATCACAGCCATTGAACTCCATAGCTGTATTAAAATCATCAATAGCCTCATGGTAACATCCCTGAGCAGTTTCCTTCCTGTCCTGCAGATTAGAAGCCTGACTGTATCTTTGATGTGTCTGTGATTTAATACAGCATCCACAGCATAATAATTAACTTAAAGAGGTATTCAATGTCTGATGTGTTATTGTTACCCATCACTGCCCTTCTTTAAGAGGCTTTTGAAAACCACCCTATTCTTTGTAGTTGAATCTGTGCTTGAAATTCAATACTTTAATGAGGGACCTTACAGATGTTGTATGTATGTAGGTGCTTATATTTGTGATGGCAAGGGTAACCATTGTATAACTCCCCTGGAGCAATTAGTGTTAAGTGCCTTGCTCAAGGGCACACGGGCAGATTTTTCACCTTGTCGACTCCGGTATTCGAAGCAACGACCTTTCGATTACTGGCCCAACGCTCTAACCTTGAGGCTACCTGCCACTCATATGGGGTACAGAGGAAGGTGTAGTCATTCAAAAATCATGTTAACCCCTATTATTTCACAGAGTCCATGTAAGCTTGTTATTTGATTTGTTAAGCCAAATTTGACTCATAAACTAATTTAGGCTAGCCTTAACAAAGTGGGTGAATAATTATGCAATGACTATATTATATGTTATTTAATTTGTTTTATTTTATAAAAATGTGTCAAATGTTTTACTTTGACATTATGGAGCATTTTGTGTAGATAAATTACAAAAAAAATCACAATTAAATCTATTTAAATTCCACTTTGTAATGCAACAAAATGTGAACAAATCCTAGGGGATTTGACCATTTATTTTAAGCAAAGTCATGCTTTGATATACTTCCCATTTTTTGATGTGTGAATAGCCTTTTTAGAGGTACCAACCTTTATTAATCTCACTTCCTCTCTCTGGTCTTCAGGAGAGGGTAAGGGAAACTAGTAATCTAGTTGAGTAGTAGGATGGGTAAGTTTATCACTAGTGTATCAATGTTGCGCAATTGGTTTTACCATCCATGCCTTGGGCCCCTACAGTAAAAATGCTTAGACATCACAAAAATACATGAGAATAGCCTTGACTAATTTTGTCCTGCATATCAATGTGAGCACATTTTTTAAACATGCCTTTTTATGGCCTCCCTCCCGTCCCGCTCAGATTTCTTCCCCTTGTTGCTGTTGCCAACAATCCTCGTCAGAAACTGTCAACGGCGACCCGGGAGGGATGGGGATTTTATACACATTCCACCCCAAACTCTGCTCCCTCAGAAACACGTGACAGTAATTGGCTTATTTACCATAGTAATCAAATTCTCTCTCCATGAGGCTAGCATTTGGAACATCTTGTATTTGAGCCAAAACATTCCCTAGAGTTGTTTGAGGAGGCTGGTGAGTGTGAACTGTGGACATTCACACCACAATAGTCTTGAAGGATCTCTTGTAGTTCAAATCAACTGTGATTTAATGTACATTTTTTGCGCAAATATTTGTTACGGAACACTGATGCATTCCAGCAAGGAATTAAGTTAAATGGAGACGTACAGTATTTGTTGGATATTTAATATCCCATGGTCTGCCAACTTTTGCAGCGTTTTGCCATCAATAATATATGCCACTCTGCTGCTGTGTGTTATGCTATTTCTAGAAAGAGTATCCCCATGGTTTCCTAACCCAGTCATAAGAGACTGTGTAGTGTGTGCGCGTGCGTGCGTGCGTGAATGTGCATGTGTGTGGTGGGGCAGTAAGAATAGATAAAGCTGCTGTGAATCAATGGCAGGTGGTGCCAATAAGGGTTCTGTATCTGTATAGGCTAGAGATCAAATCCACATAGGTAGTTGATAAGATCAGTTTTTATTTTATAGATAGAGGTTTGATGGCAGCTAAGTGGAGAGGCTGGGCAGTAGGTAAACCAGGATTAATGTAAGGAGATAGAGGTGTCCAGTAGTTTCCACCACTAGAGAGTAAGAACTCTACACTTCACTCAGACTGTAATTTTAGCAGCTACACACTTAGAAAAAAGGGTGCCAAAAGGGTTATTTGGCTGTCCCCATAGGAGAATCCGTTTTGTTTCCAGATAGATCCCTTTTGGATTCCTTTAGAACCCTCTGTGGAAAGGGTTCTACATGGAACCCAAAAGGGTTCTACCTGGAACCAAACAGGGTTTTTCAAAGGGTTATCCTGTGGGGACAGCTGACAAATCCTTTTAGGTTCTAGATAGCACCTTTTGTGTAGTGTTGAAGCCAGAGCCTAAACTAAAGTGTATATAATGGAGCCTCCAGGGCCCAGATTCACAAAACATTCTTAAGAAGAAATGTCTACTTAACTGCCATTTTTTCCTTAGCTGTAGACTTAAGAAGAAAGTTAAGCAAGTTGATATTCCTCAAAGGTTCTTGGACATTTTCTTGCGCTATTTCTTATGTTTCTCCTTAAGCAAAAAGTTCAGAAGAAATTTGATTATTGAATAAAGTTGTCTTAAGAAAAAGCTCATGAAAGAAATTCAACATGTCACGCCCTGATCTGTTTCACCTGTCCTTGTGCTTGTCTCCCCCCCTCCAAGTGTTGCCCATCTTCCACACTTATCCTCTGGGTATTTATACCTGTGTTTTCTGTCTTTCTGTGCCAGTTCGTCTTGTTTGTCAAGCTTACCAGTGGTTATCCTGTCAGCGCTTGTCTTTTTCCAGCCTCTCTTTTTCTCCTCCTCCTGGTTTTTGACCCTCGACAGACGACATGCGAAGAGCCTCTCGCATACCTCAGATGTCTCTGAAATATGGATCCATTTACATAAATGTGTCTTACTGTATAAGAAATTGGAACACCTCTCCCCAATGAATATCATCCTAAAGACAGAGGGTTAATGCTGAGGCAGATCACGTCTGCATCTTACATGACACCATGTTCCCTATATAGTGTACTACTTTTGACCAAGGTCCATAGTGCACTGCATTTGACCAGAGCCCTATGCGGGTCCCTATGCGGGTCTAAAGTAGTGCACACATTTCAGACTTCTTTATGACTTCTTTCCCTGGATGAGAAGAAAAAGCCCATCAGACACAGTACAGATGTAGGATCTTAATTTGATCACTTTTTTGTTGCAGAGAATTTTCCTTCTCTGCAGGAAATGCAGGTGAGCTTTGTGATTTACATAAATTCACTGAAAACCCACTTACACACGGTTATGTTAACAGTATTGCACTTTTCATGTAGTCTAATTTTGGCCAGCTGATAGCCTAACCACAGATCAAGCAACATTATGGACTAAATGTTAAACTCCTGTTTATGCAGGATTATTTTGCTGCAAATTAAGATCCTACATATGTAGCACATAGAGTCTAAAGACCTTGAGTCAGTCAGTGAGGAGGATTGTTAAAGTAGATGTGCACAGTAGCAAAAATATTTGAAAAACGAGCCTGACGGTAGCAAAAAGATTTGAAAAACAAGCCTGACAAATGGCCTTCTTTGTCAAGGCTGTGTCCCTGACCAGCCTGGTGCTCCTCAGTTCATTTATGGGGTGAGGTGCTCTCTTAAACATGTCAAGGACATGCAGCCTGGCCCTAATGCGCCCATAATGTGTGAAGGACATGCAGTCTAATGCGCCAATAATGTGTGAGTGACATGCTGTCAACAAACACACTTCAACAACCAGGCACTGGTAATGTATGACAATTGTGTACTTTTTCCACCACTGTTGGTAAGCGAGGGAAGGAGAGAGGGTAGTTAATGGAGGGGAGGAGGGTGGAAGGGTGTTAAAAGAAGGGAAGGCTGATTGACCCCCACAGGTAAGAACAACAACCCATCAGCCAAGCAATTGTTAAATCCACACTGTTTCCATGTGGGGTCGTTCACCCAAGGGACTATTAATCCTATAGAAATTATGGGTCATAACACCTATTATATCAGTCAAACACAAACACACACACATTCAAAAACACACGCACATAGAAAATAATTCCTCCAAGCGCTGTCAAATATGCTCAAATAGTATAATGCACTTAAAATAGAACAACATCACTGCAACTTGCACAAATTCACATTGTATTCACACAAAAACACATTTTCCCACAGTGTGAACAGAAGTTGGAAAAGGTTTGTCCGCCTCAAATCCCAAATCCCTTTACTGCTGACAGACAGCAGTTTCCTAGACTCATTAGGGTGATTGAGGTCTTTCTGGAAAGGAACAGAGGATTACCCTAAATCTGTCCTCTGTCTGTCCCTGACGTCCCATAGGAGACAAACCCTTCCACTTAAAACCCCCTAACCACGTAGGATAGAAGTGAGTGTGTGTGTGTCTTCGTGTATGTGAGTAGTACCAGCCCAACACCATGAAAATGTAAGATGGGTTAAAACACTGTAGTTTAAAAGTGAGATGTGGTTGTTGTCTTAGGAAAACACTGTCTTTGTAGGCTTCCATAACGTAATAAAGAGTATGGCAGTGTTTGTCTGTCCGTTAGCCCTGGGCTGGCGTTGGTCACTTTGTAAATCACTGTTTATGTTTGATGTTCACACACACACACACTTCCTTTTAGGGTCAGTGAGTGTTTCTACTAGTGTGCTGTGGGACTGTGGGGCATGGCATTCCTCAGTGCCTTGGCCTGAGATACAAGGACAGAATGGCTGGTACAGGATGTAGACAGGGTGTGGTAACAAACCATTTGCATGCACACGCACACACAGAGACACTTAGAAGCCTGTTCCACCCCCGACGTAGGGGTTAATAAACTTGTTTTGAATTCCTTCACCTCTAAACAGGATTTACATTCCAAGCCTTGAAAATAGAGTGGTTGAAACAAAGACAGGAAGTGATGTTAGAGAACTTCCTGTCTCACCTCCTCACCCTCCTCTCTCTGCATTTATCTTGACCCTGCAGACTGGACTCCCTGCAGCCGGCCACCACACCCACCCAGCAACCAAAGCGAACACACACCCACAAGCACACGCGCACACACACTCTCAAACGCCAGACTCTGTACCCCATTAAATTGCCCCTACACCCCCCTCCCAACCCCCTGCCAGTCAAGGGCCAGACACTCACCTAACCCTTAAATAAGGCAGGTAGCCTAGTGGTTCGAGTGTCGGACTAGTAACCGAAAGGTTGCAAGATCAAATCCCAAAGCTGACAAGGTAAAAATCTGTCGTTCTGCCCCAGAACAAGGCACTTAACCCAGTGTTCCTTAGGCCGTCATTGAGAATAAGAACAGATTCTTAACTGATTTGCCTAGTTAAATAAAGGTTAAAATAAAAAGACCTGCTGTTCCACTTGACTGTTGAATTTGTCACACTCACTTAAATGTGAAGAATATTCAAAATAATCTGCAAACAACCCAATAAAATATGCACATCAGTGATATTCTCTTGTGGAACAGTTAGAGTGTAATTTCTTCCACCCAACCACCTGAGAATGAAAGTTCTTGGACAGACGGAGCTGTCATTCAGCATCATGGAAGCTACAGTTCCTCTATGGCATGGAAGCTGCATGGCAGGAAAGCTGTATATTGGTATAGCTAATATAAATGTTGCCAACAAGCTTTAATCTACACTTTATGAATTAGTAATTTAAGTGTTTTTGGGGACTATAAACTATATCTGTCTTGATAAAGGTCTCCAACCGAAATGTTGACACAAACAACATGCAGAGGCTCGTTTTTGCGGGAGTTATATTGTATATTGTGAACTGCACTATAAGCCTCTGGTGTTGATGTAATGAATTACAGGGCTATATTAGAGCAGGAGATATATAGGGTGGGAGAGGAAAGGACAGGAAAGGCTATTTAGCCTGCAGTGACTCAATCTCCAGAAGCAGACCTTCCGGCCCATGGCTTGGGTGCTTTCCTACGTTAACACTGCAATAATATGAGTCACACTAACACTGATAGGCAGAGAGAGAGAGAAGGAAGGGTAGATTGAGACTGGGGATGTGGAATAGAAAGAAAGGTGGCAAAGAGAGAGAGAGAGAGAGAGAGAGAGAGAGAACAACAGGATGGTCAACTATTTTTGCTGGTATGACAATGTTATGTTGGAAAATAATATACTTATAGTGCTGAGGTTTCTGTAGGGGGACAAACGCTCTACAAGCATACTGTAGAGCACTGAGGAAAATAATAGAGAGATAAGAGAGAGAGAAACAAGACAGAAAGAGAGAGAGTGGGGACAAACTATACAGACTGCAGGAGCCGTACAAAAGCCATTCCTCATTCTCGACCACCCTGGGCCTGGATTGGGGTGCAAAACAAGCCTGCTGATTTGGGTTTCCTTTCTTAACTCCACAGATGCAGCCACGCACTGCAGGCTACATGTTGTTTGTCAGCAATGTTTCTGTCTCTCTCCACCATGCCTCCACCTGCTCCTCCACTCTCGTCACCTCTCCTCCTCTCCCTCACTCCTTCACTCCTCTTTTGCCTCACTCCTCTCCTCCTCCCGCTCACTACTCCTCCTCTCTCTCACTGCTCCTCTTCCTCACTCCTCCTCTCTCTCACTCCTCTCCCTCACTGCCTCTCTCACTCCTCTCCCTCACGCCTCCTCTCCTCGTCTGTCATTGGGGCCATCTGTAGTGTTGGGAGGCTGTAATGTATACGGCCAAAACACATCTCACATAGTGAACGAGAGTCCTGAAGTACTGACCCCCTATTTCTTTCTGTCTGTTCCCTCTTTTTTTCCACATACTGGAGCAGTGTGTTTCCCCAGAGCCCGACTCAGACTCCCCAGTCAGCAGAATCTATGTAAAGGCATGTTCCACTCCTTCACTGATGGAGGGGGTAAAGACTGCTGATGTGGGAGGCCAGCGACCTCAGCCCCTCCTCCCCCATGCTGCTGTCATGGCACATCGGCAGTAAGTAGTGCAGCGGGGTCCACCCTGGTTGAATCAATGTTTTTTTCTACGTCATTTCAATTCAATTACATTGAACCAATATGGAATAGACATTGAATTGACGTACGTATGTGCCCATTCTCCAGCTGTCTGTGTCAGGTCTTTCCCTCTCTGCCCCTGTTTAGTGTAGTCCACCGGGTGGCACAGAGAGTGTGGGAACTCGACGATGTCCAGGTGTAGTAAACATACGGTAACTATTCAGAGAGGGGAGGGCTTGGAGGAAGGCAGGTTTAACATTAGTGTGTCTGGGCTGACACTGTCAAAGAAGATAGCGCTGCACTGGGTCTCTTTTACAGCTAAATCAATGCAGTGTGTGTGTCTGTGTTATCCCTGCTCACATTGTATTCTAGTGTTCTGATAACAGCCTAATCAATGACTTGTGTGAATGAGTGTGTGTGTGTGTATCCCAATGCAAACTCAGACGAGACTCCTAAAGTGCTCTTTGTAGCAGGGTGGCGCCCTGATAACTTATGGTGTCAGTCCATCTTCATTAAAGTTTGAGTAATTAAATATTTTCTCAGTTTCTGTCTCAGTGAGTGTGATGTGAAAGCTTAAAGTCGTGAAGGTGATAACTCTTTTCAGTCTTCTCTGCTTCAAGAAGAATAAGTGGAGTTACCATGGCATTTAAATGCACTTAACTCGAAGGTTCTTAAATTGTTCTTTCTCAGCTCTTAAGTTTTCTTGGAGAACTCTTGCCCAATAAAGAACCTTTGACTTAAGTGGGGGGTTATTGTCGGGGCATCTACCGTTATTCAGAATTTGAAAAGGTTATTGAAATGTGTGGAAGCCTGCAGATGTGTCCCTTTCATAGCACACAGCAAATTGGCCAGTGTTTACTAGTGTTGATTTTTCAGTGTAACATTTTTAGTGTTGATTAAATAGTTAAATTAACACTCAGTGGTGTAAAAGAACCATGGTGTTGGTGTTAATAACCAGAGTTAAACCAAAGCCACACCCATCATTATCCTTTCCCGGCATGCTCTATTGCAGGTTGATTTTTCAAGTTGTTTGTTTCAATATTTATGTTTTTGCATGTGCATTGATTGATTGATTAATTCATATTATGGTACTCAAATATAAATAACATAACATACAATTAAGATAAATAAATAATAAAGGGGGTCAATGTAAATTGTCAGTCTTGTGGCTTGGGGGTAGATGTTGTTCAGGTGGTTTTTGGTCCCAGACATGGCACTCCGGTACCGCTTGTCGTGTGGTAGCAGACAGAACAGTCTGTGACTTGGGTGGCTGGAGTTTTTGGCCTTCGTCTGACATTGCCTGGTATAGAGGTCCTGGATGGCTGGGAGTTCGGCCCCAGTGATGTACTGGGCCGTACGCACTACCCTCTGTAGCTCCTTGCTGTCGGATAACGAGCAATTACCATACCAAATGGTGATCGAGCAAGTCAAGATGCTCTCAATGGTGCAGCTGTAGACCTTTTTAAGGATCTGAGTTCCCTTGCCAAATCTTTTCAGCCTCCTGAGGGGGAAGAGACATTTTCGTGCCCTCTTCACGACTGTGTTGGTGTGTTTGGACCATGATAGGTCTTTACTGATGTGAACACCGAGGAACTTGAAGCACGCGACCCGCTCCACTACGAACCCATCAATGTCAATGGGGGCGTGTTCAGGCCTCCGTTTCCTGTTGTCCACAATAAGCTCCTTTGTCTTGCCCACGTTTAGGGAGAGGTTGTTGTCCTGGTAACACACTGCCAGGTCTCTGACATCCTCTCAATAGGCTGTCTCATTGTCGTATTAGGGTAAATCTAGGGCCTCAAAATGAGGCCTTATGAAATATGTATTGTTTTGAATAATTACATTTTTATTTTATTTTATTTCACCTTTATTTAACCAGGTAGGCCAGTTGAGAACACGTTCTCATTTACAACTGCGAGCTGGCCAAGATAAAGCAAAGCAGTGCAACACAAACAACAACACATGGAATAAACAACGGTACACAATAGAAAAGTATATATACAGTGTCTGCAAATGAGGTAAGATTAGGGTGCAATGATCTGTAAGCTGCTCTGACAGCTGATGCTTAAATTTAGTGAGGGAGATATGCGTCTCCAGCTTTAGTGATTTTTGCAATTAGTTCCAGTCATTGGCAGCAGAGAACTGGAACGAAAGGCGGCCAAAGGAGGAATTGGCTTTGGGGGGGGGATCAGTGAAATATACCTGCTGGAGCCCGTGCTATGGGTGGGTGCTGCTATGGTGACCAGTGAGCTGAGATAAGGCGGGCTTTACCTACCAAAGACTTATAGATGACCTGGAGCCAGTGGGTTTGGTGACAAATATGAAGCACGGGCCAGCCAACGGGAGCATACAGGTCGCAGTGGTGGGTAGTATATGGGGCTTTGGTGACAAACAGATGGCACTGTGATAGACTGCATACAATTTTTTGAGTAGAGTGTTGGAGGCTATTTTGTAAATGACATCGCCGAAGTCAAGGATCGGTAGGATAATCAGTTTTACGAGGGTATGTTTGGCAGCATGAGTGAAGGATCCTTTGTTGCGAAATAGGAACCAATTCTAGATTTAATTTTGGATTGGAGATGATTAATGTGAGTCTGGAAGGAGAGTTTACAGTCTAACCAGACACCTATGTATTTGTAGATGTCCACATGTTCTAAGTCAGAACCGTCCAGAGTAGTGATGCTAGATGGTCAGGCAGGTGCGGGCAGCGATCGGTTGAAGAGCATGCATTTAGTTTTACTTGCATTTAAGAGCAGTTGAAGACCACGAAGGAGAGATGTATGTAATTGAAGCTTGTCTGGAGGTTAGTTAACACAGTGTCCAACGAAGGGCCAGAAGTATACAGAATGGTGTCGTCTGCGAAGGTGGTGGATCAGAGAATCACCAGCAGCAAGAGTGACATCATTGATGTATACAGAGAAAAGTGTTGGCCCGAGATTGAACCCTGTGGCACCCCATAGAGCCTGCCAGAGGTCCGGACAACAGGCCCTCCGATTTGACACCCTGAACTCTGTCTGAGAAGTAGTTGGTGAACCAGGCGAGGCAGTCATTTGAGAAACCAAGGCTGTTGAGTCTGCCGATAAGAATGCGGTGATTGACAGAGTCGAAAGCCTTGGCCAGGTCGATGAATACGGCTGCACAGTATTGTCTTTTATCGATGGTGGTTAAGATATCGTTTAGGACCTTGAGTGTGGCTGAGGTGCACCCATGACCAGCTCAGAAACTAGATTGCATAGGGGAGAAGGTACGGTGGGATTCGAAATGGACTTGTTGTGGGAAGGCAGGCACTGTTCTATAGCAATCAGGCAGTCAGGTCAGGTAGGGTGTAGGTTCTATCAACCCCTGTTTGTAGAATGCCTTTGGTAAGGCAATACTCCACAATACCTTCTCTGTAGGCGATCCATGTGTGAGGCGCACATCAGCTCGAATTCGTTGGCAGCCTCTAGTGTCTGGAGCGCACCCACAAGAGAATGGACTGCGAGAGCAAACTAGTTGAATGCTGCAGCATCTCCCATCTTGATATGTTCCATATTCAGGATAGCTCCAAGCTCGCTCTGCACCAACTGTCTTGGTTGTCCATACTTGTCTTGGAGTGCACTCAGGGCAGTGGGGTAGGGATTTGGATCATGCATACATGACTGGGTCAGTTTGTAAGCACTTGGAAGCTTGAGGTGCTCTAGCAGAACTTGGTACTTGTAATGCTCTGTCAGATGAGGATGTGGGCCAAGCAGGCTGTCCAGGGCCTTCCTCAGTAGGACAAAGTCACTCTCACGACCGCTGCTGAAGTGTGGGAGTTTTAGCTTTAGGATCCCAAAGGAGGAGGCTACAACTAGGTCCATTAGGTTTGGGCCTGAAGTCACAGGTGCTAGAGGCACCCCAGATGTTGGCTGCCGGCGTGGATTGGGCCTATGTGGTGGCGCCGCCCCGTGACCTCTGTAGGATAAGAGCAGGCATGGTGCTGGCAAGCTTAAAGGTGGCCCAGCAGTTGATGCTAAGAACTGGGTTGACTGATTAAGCATGGAGGTGGATCAGTCCAATGGCGTGGGACTAGCAGCAAGGAGGAGGCATCACTCTGGTGACACCTGGACTTGAGGAAAGTCCTTGGTTGGTGTCATGTCAGGATACATGGGACATTGCTGTAGGTTGCTCTAGTATGAGTGGGTGGCTGGTCTGCCAGCCGGAGTTCCCTTCATGTGATCCTGCCTGGTGGTCAATCGCGTCTTGAGTTTTTGGCTCCTGCTTGGTGCCACGCTTTGTCAGGTGACTGTTCAAGATGCGGCTGGGGGTGCATAGAGGGGAGTAATCTTCACCCATTTCTAGGAGGGAGTGGCGCAGTTCCTCCTTCTTCAGCTCGTTCTGGGCCTGGCGAAGGCGTTGCTGCTGTCGCCATTATCTTTCTCTACTCTCCAGCTGCATCTTCTGGGATCTTCTCTCCATGGTGAGTTGGAGTCTCTCTATCTCTATTTTAGAATTCAACCGTGCTGCCTCTATCTCTTTAGCTAACTGGTGTTCCAGTTCTTCAAGTTCTATCTTCTTAAGATGAACTTGAATATATGAGTCACCATGGTTGTCGCCATTACTGCTTTGTTGACTGCGGGATGGCGACCCCCTTCCTTGGAGGGACTGTGCTTTTAACACCTTTTGTTCTGGCTGGCCTGGGCTCAACAGTTCGCTTTGTTGAGGTTGATGATGATCCTCTTCATCAAAATCCTCCTCAAGGTCTTCTTCTTCTGGGGCGTGGCTTGCCTGAAGCTGACCTGTGGGGGAGGGCTCACCAGTTAGAATGCCCTCACCTCGGTGGGCATGCCCACTTGGAGCAGTTGTTAGAGTGCGTGGGTGGTTGACTATGTAGTCCTCCATTCCTTTAGGGTGCTGTATCTGCCATAGTGGATGGTCTTCTCCTCTGGGATGGGATCCTTGGGAGATCTGGTTGTCCTCAGTCTCGATGTCCATCATCCGGCTTAAAGGACCATAAAACGGAGTCTGGTGCTCTCTAATGTGTGGATTGTCACGCCCTGGCCATAGAGAGGCTTTTTATTCTCTATTTTGGTTAGGCCAGGGTGTGACTAGGGTGGGCATTCTATGTCCTTTTTTCTATGTTTTGTATTTCTATGTCTTGGCCTGGTATGGTTCTCAATCAGGGACAGCTGTCTATCGTTGTCTCTGATTGAGAACCATACTTAGGTACCCTTTTCCCCCACCTGTTTTGTGGGAAGTTAATTTTGACTTTGTTCAGGGCACATAGCCCAAAGCTTCACGGTTTTGTTCTTTGTTTTGTCGGAGTCATTTTTAAATAAAGAAAATGTACGCTTACCATGCTGCACCTTGGTCCAGTCCTTCAGCCAGCCATGACATGGATAGGCTACTTGGAGTAAATGGATGCCGGACTGCACTCTGGTCAAAGAGCGATGACAGACACAGAAGCTCAGTACTTGGACAAAAACTCACAAATATCCCTGCAAATGAAAACGGTCTGATCTCCACGAAAGCCAACCGAACTGAGAAAGTTTTGTTTTTATACTAACAAGTGGTTGCCATGGTAAATAATCCAATAATAATTGGTAGGAAACATCAAAGAGTTTACCAGAATCTCTAAATGAAAATACTGGCAGATCAATAAAATGTCCTTGTAGATCTAATTACATTTTTAGGATTCTAAATTAATATCTAAGGGGCTTTTATGCACTGGTGGATTGTAATGGTTTAAGATCTGGTTTGGTAATTAGGGTTAGTTGGCAGTTACAACTAATAGCTATAGGTTTACTGGGGCTGAGTACGGTTTAGGGTGTAGGGTCAGTGGCCTGTGGAGCAGGTGGCTGTAAGACTAGCCCTGTGTTTGTTTCTCTTCTCCTCTTGTTGTTTCTGCTCATTCATTTATTTTGGGTGTCCTCTCCTCATCCTTCCTCCTCTCAACCCAGGCAGGTTGTTCCCAAGACCCCTATCACAGTGGGGGTTCCCAGATGGTACGGACTCCATAACAGACCCCCTCTACTCAGAGGTGATCTCACACTTACATGGTAACACAGGGAATCTTATTTGGTCATGCTTGCCAACATAGTAGTAGCTGAGAAATTAGTGCTTTTAACTTTTTACTTTACTTTAAGAAAATATTTCAGTTGTGTATATTACATTTGTTTTATTTGATGGCGTTATTATTTAATTCCAAGTCATAATCTACTCTATAAAGCTGCTGCCTATGCTGTCTGACAAAATCACTATTTTGTTCTTCAAAGTAAATAAGGCATACTTTTATGACTGCTGAAAACCAACAATCAATCACTTCGATAATGTATTTCCAGGTTGAGATACCTTGCGAAACAATTGCTCAATGCCTCTCGATCATACATTCTTCTGTCTCTTTTATGTAGCAAGTGTAAAAGAAACGGGACAAGTAGGCAGGCAATGGATTATGATCATTGTAGTATATTACTACATTTTCTGCGCTAAACTATGTACAATATTGACCTGTTGGAAACTACAGGTCCCTACTACATCGCACAGTTTGGGCTTGATCTGATTCATCTCTACAGAAACAAACCTAATCCGAATTCAAATAATTAAAACGACATTGGTTCAAATAACTTAAATGTTGGTTAATCGCGCAGCACTACAAAGATAGTCTCACACTAGCTGTTTCAGTTAAATGATCCTTTAAGCTTCTGTACTGTACAATCTTCTTTCTCTGTTTTCACAGTATACTTCATTCTGTGTCCCAGAATACGCCATTGGCAGGAATAGGACATTTAAGGTACCTGGCTGGTACATACATTAGTTACGTTTGTTTTATCTGTGAATGGCACATACTCTTTGAAAAGGAAATGTCCTTGTGAGTGTTCAAACAGGTGTGTGTGTGTGTGTGTGTGTGTGTGTGTGTGGGTGTGTGTGTGTGCTCTCTGTGTTTAACTACAGACAACATCCTTTATTTGCCTCAGCTGTCACCTTCAAATGGACAACAGTCAACATGGTGCTTCCTCGTTAGTTCACTGGGACGTTTTCAGGTCAAAATGTATGACCACAGTCAGAGAGGGAAATCAACCACACTTAAACCGCTATTTCATGATGTCCATGCCACCATAAAACTAGTCATTTATCCCATGTGTTTTACAGCCTTCCCATTGCCTTTTGCTTTGCTTTACACTACAGCCAGACGTTTAAGTATGAATTTCTCACATTTTAGCAAGATAATTTATAACAGTCATTATTCAGATCCTGCCCGATTGACTAACGACAAGAATGATTAACTGATATTGGCTTATAAACCCTGACTTCGGGCCTCTATGATTGAAAATTGATTTATTGTCTTCCAGAAACACATGAACATGGTTTTATGGCCATTACTGTAATACAGTAAAACAGAAACATCTCTGGGTGTTCTTACACATTTATTTTCATAAAAATAACTATACCAGCCAATGGACCCTGAAACTGGTCTGGTGTTGGCCTCCTTCCCATTCACTCTATCATTCTTTCTCTCTATCTCTCTCACTCTCCTTTTCTCTCTCTCTCTCTCCGTGTGTGTCTCTCTCTTCTCTCTCTTTCCAGTGGTTGTAACTTGTAACCAGACTTGGGATATGTTAAAAAAAGATTGGCTGCCACCCAACCTGAACATTATAGCTCCCTAACGGAGCTTTATAGCAGTCAGACCAGCCATATAGACCACTCTCACTATATACTGTACTCTCTCTGCTCCCTGGGGTGGGCTCTCCTGGAAAATAAAGTGCTTTTAATGATATCGCCAGAATCCATTTTCTTTGGAGCGCTAAAATATAGGCTTTCGTAGCGGCTCCCAAACCACAACTGTATAGTGCTATAGAATAATATTGTAGTGGTTTCAAAACGTATTTTCTTTGTGACCAACCTAAAGCATTTCAAGGTTGTAATGCCAAATAGATAAAACATGTTTTTAACCACAACCCAGGACACAAGAGGGACCGGCCATGACCTACCATTTGAAAAATGAAGTATGGTAGCCCCCCAAAAATAGAATGGTACCCCCATTTTCTCTTGACCCGCTGTTTGTGATCTTAATTCTCTTCATGGGTAGCTCTCACCCCCTGAGAGAGGAAGACTGGGGAGGAAGAGGAGAAAGGAAGAGGAGGATGTTGGATATATACAGTGGGGCAAAAAAGTATTTAGTCAGCCACCAATTGTGCAAGTTCTCCCACTTAAAAAGATGAGAGAGGCCTGTAATTTTCATCATTGGTACACTTCAACTATGACAGACAAAATGAGAAAAAAAATCCTGAAAATCACATTGTAGAATTTTTTATGAATTTATTTGTAAATTATGGTGGAAAATAAGTATTTGGTCACCTACAAACAAGCAAGATTTCTGGCTCTCACAGACCTGCCGCATTCAAAACTGAACTCAAAAACAAGCTCCGACTGGAAAAATACATTTTTGTTGCTTCATTCCTTCCTCGCTTTCAACAGTTAAATGAAATACGTTTTGCTGTCCTCATCTTCATCATTCTAATGACATCCTTGAATAATATAGGACTACAATTAGATGCAGAAGGCTTTCACTTCTCTTCACGAACATTGAATGATTATTGGTCTTAATAAATAACTGCTATAGCCTATCGCCATTGCGCGTTCTCTCTTCTTTCAAACTACCCGTGAGTTCTTTTGGCTGCTGTATTTAACATTCAGCAACCAAGAGCTTCCGTCCGTCTTCCAATAGTCTATTGGTATAAGAAATGCACAAAAAAAATAATGTCCAGCAAATTATTCTAGTCTAGCTTTTCCTGCATGGGACTCCAAGAGCTAAGGAGCCTTTTTTAAGGAGAGAGGTCAGCGGAGCACAGGTGCATGCGTATTGCACAAGAGACAGAGGTTATAAGTTAGAAGCTTATTATGCATAACCCATCAATAATTAGCTGAATATAAGGTTAATATTGCATTGAATGTATTACATGTATTACATGCATTGAATGTATTATCTATAAATATCAACAGTTGTGTAAAGTACTGAAGTAAAAATACTTGGAAGTACCACTTAAGTAGTTTTTGGGGGTATCTGTACTTACTCTGCTATTTATATTTTTTTGAATTTTACCCCTTTTTACCCCATTTACCCCATTACCCTATTTTCCCTGACACTCAAAGGTACTCGTTACATTTTAAATGGTTAGCAGGACAGAAATGTTTTCTAATTGACACACTTATCAAGAGAACATCCCTGGTCATCCCTACTACCTCATATCTGGCGGACTCACTAAACACATTCTTTGTTTGTAAATGATGCCTGGTGTTGGAGCATGCCCCTGGCTATCGGTAAATATAAAAATCTAAGACAATGGGGCCGTCTGGTTTGCTTAATATAAGGAATTTGAAAAGATTTATACTTTTACAGTTTATTTTTGATACTTAAGTATATTGAAAACCAAATACTTTGACTTTTACTCAAGTAGTATTTTACTGGGTGACTTTCACTTTTATCATCATTTTATCTTTACTTTTACTCAAGTATGATAATTGGGTACTTTTTCCACCACTGTATATCAATCTAGAACAGTATCTATTTTGGATGCAATTTGAATGGAATTGATGGAGAGAGAGAAAGATTACGGTGAGAGAGAAAGATTACGGTGACCCCCGAAGCCACATTGAGATCGGTAAATTCGGTCTTTATATTACTGTAGCATAGGCTATGGTGCACCAAACAAGAAAGAAAGTTACCATGATGAGATGATAGGTATATAATACATTGTGAACTGTGCTCCATACTAAGAGTGGCTGTCTGTCCCCAGCCTGAGCGTTGATGAATCATCATGCAGAGGCCATAGAGAAGCCAGATTTAGACATCACATATCATTTAACAGTTCCATTTCACGCCATGCTGTTCATACTAATCATTTATTATAATTCACCAGTCTCTCATAGTTGGGTAATAGGGGTTGACTAGCTCCCCCAAAGAACAATGGTCAAGCTGAGGCGAATAAACTATAAAGGGAAATAAATTATTACAGTTTACAGATTAAGTATTTCATGACATGTTGTTTTTAGAAAAGGGCAGTCTTTTGCATGAAGCAAAATGAAATGAAATGAAATAACACATATGGAATCATGTAGTAACCATAAAAGTATTAAACAAATTAAAATATATTTTATATATGAGATTCTTCAAAGTAGCCACCCTTTGCCTTGATGACAGCTTTGCATACTCTTATTCTCCAACACACCTCCAGGCTGTGTAAGGACTTTTTGAACAAGAAGGGGAGTGATGGTGCTGCACCAGATTACCTTGCCTCCACAATCACCCAACCGTAACCCAATTGAAATAGTTTGGGATGCGTTGGACCGCAGACTGAAGGAAAAGAAGCCAACAAGTTCTCAGCATATGTGGGAACTCCTTCAAGACTGTTGGAAAAGCATTCCAAGTGAAGCTGGTTGAGAGAATGTCAAGAGTGTGCAAAGCTGTCATCAAGGCAAAGGGTGGCTACTTTGAAGAATCTCAAATATAAAATATATTTTAATCTGTTTAACACTTTTTTGGGATACTACATGATTCCATATGTGTTATTTCATAGTTTTGATGTCTTCACTATTATTCTACAATGTAGAAAATAGTAAAAATAAAGAAAACCCTTGGATGAGTAGGTGTGTCCAAACTTTTGACTAAAAGTAAAAAAGTAACTAACTATAAAGCTATCAGTCACCAGTGTAAACATTTACAACTGCAATTAAGTTACTTGATCTTTTTCTATGTATTTTCCCTCAGACAATCTCGTAGGAAGGTTTCTAGCTTGCACTCCTATCAGCTTATGCTAACTAGCTAGCTGGCAAGCATTTACTGCTAGTGAAGTTGCTAGCTAGCAAGTTAATGTAAACTAGTGCTAATTGGGCTAGTCATTGTCTGAATGACAGGTGGAAAAATATTCCTAACCGCAAAGGGGAAACTATCCCCCAGGGGCCAGTTACCCCCTAGGGGGGAGGGGGGGGGCGAGTTGCCCCCAACACACTCATCCAACATATTACTACTTTACTCAAAAATGATCTAAATGTTTCTCTCTAGACAAGTGGATTATTTATCTTAAGGCTTTCCTACTTGTATATTTAAATATATATATATATATATATATATATATATATATATATATAGCTCTAACTTCATTAAAATATATATATATCACTTTTTCATTTTTTTAAATCAATTTACCACAAAATCCTTTTGTTGAAATATCTCCAAAAGTTGTGATGACAGGACATTTTTTGTTGAGCAAGAGCAGTGGCAGCCAGGGAAGTGTTGGGGAAATAATTTGGTGACATCTTGTGGTCTTAATGGGAATTACGGGGGAGGGAGCAGTTACTCCAGTGGGCTAGTTACCCCTAAGTACCTTCCTTATTCACCCCGGAAAAGGGAGTGGTTTTGGGTGGTAAATCTCGGTAACTGGGTTCCTGCCATTCAACCCTAGACAGCATGTTTCGGTTCCCGCCAATAGCCAGCAGTGTCGCACAGCCATTGAAGAGGAGTGGAACAGCATTCCATAGGCCATAATCAACAGCCTGATCAACTCTATGCAATGGAGATCTGTTGCACTGCATGAGGCAAATGGTGGTCACACCAGATACTGACTGGTTTCCTGATCCAAATCCCTACATTTTTCTTTAAGGTACGGTATCAGTGATCAACAGATACATATCTGTATTCCCAGTCATGTCAAATCCATAGGTTAGGGCCTAATGAATGTATTTCAATTGAATCATTTCTTTATATGAACTGTAACTCAGTAAAATATTTGAAATTGTTGCATGTTGCGTTTATGTTTTTGTTTAGTCTAGTAGGCTCATATGTTTTACAGTATTGTACAATGGCCATAGATATTATTATTGAGCTGAGTTCAGTGTATCTTTTCCCTTGTGCATGCAGATGGATGGACTGATGTACAGACAGAGTGGGGTAGGGTGAATCAGTATTCTCTATGTGTTATGGGCCTTTTGAGATCTAAAGCAGTATTTTGAGATCAAATGGAAAGACTGGGAGAGGTAAGAGAGACAGAGATACTAAGCCAGGCTGGGTGACTTTTTGGCCTTTTAGTTCTTCCCCAACATTGCTGTCTATGTGTCTATGTTCTCCAGGGAAATCTAGAGAGAGGGCATGAGAGGAAGAGGGAGAACAAGTCTGAAAGACAGAGAATTTGATTAAATTAATGATTTAGGCTCTGAGCCAATTAAATGGCTCTGATCTCATAGCTCTGACAATGATATGGAATGTGTGTTTGTGTGTGTGTGTACAGAAACATATTTTGTGGCGTATTTCATCCATGGACATGATTGTGAAAAGCACTGAACTCCCTCTGCTGGTGTTGAAGGGTAAGGACTTGAGATATGGCACTGTCTACCTACTGTAAACTATTACCACAGTAAACTCATTATATGGTGCCTACTTTGCAATTCCAGAGCACTTTGATAAAAGGGCTTAAACTGCATTGTAGGGGTAGGATGAGAATCCTGGTGGAGGCTGTAGCTAAGTGTTGGACTTAGTATCACCTGTTGTCCTCGCTCCTCCTTTCTCTTTTGATCCATTGTAGTTCACCAGCTGAGGTATGTTCTCAGTACAGGCCTGAGTCTGAGTCTTTAACGGTGGATCACGTTTCTAAGACACCTGTAAGTGTGGTGCTGCTGAGAATGTGTGGGAAGGAACTCCTGCTGGTCATACTGTTGGTGACAGTTTGGGTTTCACTGTTGAGAGCAGCACAGCCAGTGGCCTTTGTAAAATGGCATGGTGATTAAGTACTCTCTGACATACTGTTTAAGAGAGAGAGAGAGAGTTATGGAGAGCAGAATTGGGGAAGAAGGCTAGTCCACAGCCACAGTACTCCCACCACTTATAGAGAAACCCCTTCTGGGAGTTGTCATTACAGTTCAATGAGGAAATACTGAGATATTCAAGTCCTGTTAAGAACCAGATTCACAGCCAAACACCAACCCCTCTGAAACATGTTTACATTCAACCAAGAGGGGAGACAATACTGTATATGAACGGGGAGGGGAGAGGATCTACAAGAACAACAAGTGATAGTGATTGAAGGAGTGAAACACCTATTTATTCTATGTTGATTTACTCCTCTTCACTCTCACTCCATCTTCTTTTAGCAGATTCCCTTGTTCTTGACTTCACAGGAATGTGTTGTGGCCCTGTGTTTATTCTCCAAGGGCCCGAGCTGCCAGAGTGGGGGGGGGGGGGGGGGGCTGGGTTAACCCAGGAGAAGAGAGGGGGAGTTGGGGTCAGCCGGGAGGGAAGGTGGGCTTTTGTAGTGGCAGGGGCCTCTGTTTAAACTGAGATTAGTTGCTTACCTGTCCTCTGTCCTATGAACATGAAGCCCTCAGAGGTGCCCTGTTCCATTTCACAGCCCTTACCACCACTGATCAGAACTCATCCAATGTTCTCCAGAACACTTATCCTCAAACCTTTTGCCTTGGGACCCACCACAAGCATCTCATCCATTAAAGTGACTTAGATCTCTTTTCCAACTGTTCAGTCAGGTTTTGTACATGTTCATACCTGTTCATACTAGATATGCTGCTTGTCCACCATTATAGGATTTATTATCAAAACTCAGTCTGTCAATAGTAGACCTATTACTACGATATGAAAATGTCTGGTAACACAAGATTTAATTAAACACTGCCATAGACATAATATTTCCAATCTGCCAAAGACATCAAAGTCTACCCCAAGGTCCACAGTGGATAGCCATTGTTACTTGGCTTTCCTAGTTTGTGTTTCCTATTTAGAAGACCATTGAGAGGATGCCCAGACTGTCAGACTAGGGGATTTTGTTACTATACTCTGCAGCCCAGCCAGAGAGAGAATCCTCTTGCGAAAAACTAAACACATACTTCACCGATTACAGGCTTACTGTACAGCAGTGAATATACAGTGTGGCAACTCGTCCTTCAGGGCAGGTGGGCCTGTTTTGCATGTTATTTTGACATTAATACGTGTCACATATCAGTTTGCAAACAGTATACAAAATAAATAATTTAGTTAATAAAGACTCATTAAATAATCTATTTTTTGCTTTATTGAGTAAGACAGCTCCAAATTGCAGGTGTTTCAGCCTAGCTCGGTGCTTTCTCTGGGGGAGCCAGCACAAAATACAGAGTGTAGGGGTTGTTAATGTTCTCTAGTTGTTGTGTTCTGTCATTCATGAGGACACTACGTCATAGCTAGAGCTAAACAACTACGTCATAGTAAGAGCTAAACAATTCAAGCCCCTTGGGTGCTGCCATATATTTATATTAGAAGTGCCCATCCAAGAAGGCTCAAGGTCATCAGCCACAGATAAATTACATCAAATCACATTATATCTACAGTAGCTTTGATTGATGTTGACATGGGCATCAGTCCAATCTTAGCTAGCTAGCTAGCAGTCATCTTCATGAGTCAAGTCGACAATCTACTGGCAAATCCTTTTCAATCCTTGTCATATAAAGATAAATTATAGATAAAACGTATCGGTGATCATCGGCCATTGGACATTATCATTAAACAATTGCAAACAATTGCAAATTCAACAATGAATGGTTTGGAAGGAATCAGTGGCTAACTGCAAGCGTTGCAAAGCAATCAGTAGCCTGCTATTCAGTGGAGAGGGTGTGTATTCCAAACCGCGCCACCTTCCTGTTCACGTGAGCACAGCACAACAAGATGAGTCCTAAAAGGTATTGTATGCTGCTGCATAAATGATGTAATATGCCAGGGAGATATGTATACTGTAGCTAAGAAAGTAATACTAAGTGTATGTTGTGTAGTAAGCTATTAGTAGCCCATGTGCCTCACCCTAATAATTTGGTCCCTTTCCCCTTCATAACTTAGCCTACTGTTCTGACTTGGTGGTGCACATGTAGCCTATAACCTGTTTTTAGAAATGTCATCATTGAATATTGTAAGAGCTTTCATTGTCTGCTTATGTGCCCCTTTTATTTATCCTACGGTTCTGACTTGGTGTACAGGGAGAATACTGTAAGAATGGCCCATGTTCTGAATTCTGTTGCTGTACATTTCAAAAGTGCTGAACAAATAGTTATGACTAATTCCGTCTTAGCTCGCTCATTAATATCTTAATCGAAATTACGTATTGCATCTCATCTGTTCAATGTCCCCTTATGCCATAGTTTGTTCATCTCAATTGTCAGTAGAAGCTAAATTTGTTTTAGCAAGTCAGCCATATCAGCTATGGTTTTTTTAAAAGCAGTAAATGAGGCTGAATTAACTGGTTCACTGACAAGGCTCCACTGATAGCCAGGTGTAGTGATGGTAAGAATTCACTCCATGGTGCTGGAAAGAAAGATCTGCTGTTGGGACTGCTTTATGTAGGCCCTAACAGTTTGTGGGCACGGTTTGTCACCGTTATAGTGTAATTAATGTATTGTTTAGTGGTGTGCTGTGTAGTGGCTTTGCTGGCCTGTATATACAGTACAGTATATCTGATACTGAGTGAAACTATTTTATCATCACTGTACATTTAATTAGAAATGGAGGTGGTTGTTGATGTCCCCTTCCAAGGAAAGAATCATACGGAGATACATTCTCATCAGATAGTCTTTATTGTGTAATTAGCTGAAGAAAAGTTTATAATTTGTGGGATTATCTCAGAAGTTCCTAATCCTACAGTCCCTGGTTTGAATCCAGGCTGTATGACACGCGGCCTTGATTGGGAGTCCCATAGGGAGGAGCACAATTGGCCCAGCATCGTCCGGGTTTGGCCGTGATAGGCCGTCATTATAAGTAATAATTTCTTAACTGATTTGCCTAGTTAAATAAATGTTAAATAAAAATGTAAAAATAAAAATATAGACTAACATCTGACCCTGTGTAATGACTGTGTAATGTCAGATTACCAAACATCTGAAAATGGGCTGATTGAGCAGAGGGCACTACTGCCATGACTATCCTAACACACACGCACACACACACACACATTTATCAAAAAGGAGAGCTGAGGACCGTGAAGGGGTGAAGAGTAAAATGAGATTTATGAGGTCCCAGGGGTATGGACAGGTGGAAACACAAACACTTAGAGGAAGAGAGAGAGACTAGAAAAGTATAGCTGGATTAAGATGACTGGGTTTTTACTGCGGTCCAGGGGGTTGTCATTGGACTAAGGCAATTCACTATCACGCTCATGTAATGACTCCCAGACTTTGTTGATATTTATTTTGTTACAAACTTCTTTTATTTTCTGTTGTTTTGGCACATGCTTTGGTGACACAAATGAATTTCTCCATTGCCAATAATACAACCTGAAATGAGCGAAGGCTGAAATGGAAGTGGAAATGAGAGTAAGAACTAGGATTAAAATATAAGATTGTGAAAGGGCATATGTAATGTAAAACATGTTGTGGTGTTCAGACCAAGTCAAAACACTGAATCTGAGTTACTGAAAATCAACTTGCCAAATGCCTTTTGTCATGATTATTATGGCTATTATAAAAGAGAAATACACAGTGGTGTAAAGTACTTAAGTAGAAATACTTTAAAGTACTACTTAAGTAGTTATTTGGGGTATCTGTACTTTACTATTTATATTTTTGGAAGAGAAAACACCCGAAACAGCAGAAAACACTTTGTTTGGCTTCTTCCCTCATGAGGCAGAGGGCCTGTTTTGGCAGATTTACAGCCAGGTCAGAGACCAGAGAGAGTGCCAGGAAGGCAGGAGAGAGGCAGCTGGGAGTCAGGGGGTCCACGTCACCTGACTGATCCTGATTAATTTCTCTAGCTCTGTTGTTCACCTGTCATACAGAATCTGATGAAAGAGTCCGCTGATCTCAGAACAGCCAGATTATATAACAAACAGCCAGGTCACCTTCCATAGCAGCCAGTCAGTCAGGGAGCCCCAGGGCTCTCATTCAACTAAAATACTAGATCTGTTTTGTACCTTATTGTCACAATTTTGCTGCTTTGCTGAATGTTCTAATCATAATGTAAGATTTATTGGAATATCAGTCCAGTATCATTAATATCATCAGCCATCTTGCCTCTATAAAGCCATAGGCAAAGCAATATTTCCTACCAGTTTTGCAGGAAACCTATTTAGTTTTTCATCTGTTTTCCTCCCCCCTCTCCCTTTTTAGTCTTTGTTCCACAATTAAACGTATATTGTTATGTCTGTACATTTACATTCCAACTCACATTCTTTAATATAAACTTGTAAGTGTTACCTCAGCTCTAGTTAGGGTGGGCCAAGTTCCCGGTGGGGTGTGGGGTTGGGGAGGCTAGACAGAGAGGGTGGAGAGGGGATAGAACATGTAGCTTCTATAAACCAAACCATTATCTCTCTCCCCATTCATAAAATAGAAAGGTTTGATCTGAAGGGTCAGAAAGGGAAATTAAGTCAAAGATTAACAGGTCATGAGCGGGGCAATGTTATTGGTACAAAATAAATCAAAATATGAACATGACGTTTTAATATTAAAGTAACAAAACAGAAATGTGACCCCAACTGCCTCCAAAACATAAACAGGAAGATAAACCCTAAGATCTCAAAGTGGGGAGTCAGAACGTTAAACAACATGATTCCCCTTGCCCCAAATAGTCATGTTATGTCCGGTTCAATGATACATGTCTTTATTAATGTGTCCTCAGTCAACATGGGATCAGTTAGGTCTTGAATGGGTCTCAAGTACAGACACTATCTCTGTCTGTCTCTCCCTCTCTCTTCATGATCTGGCATGTCCTTACAACAATGTACAGTGTATGAAGTCAACTGTCGTCAGTGGTGTAGTGGTGCCTGGAGAAGTGGATATACTCTAATTTTGCCAAAGAATTCCTACACGTTCCACCCGGTTAAGGAAAGGTGTGAAGCACTCTATGACAAACCATGACATACACACTCTGAATGACCTAAAATGATAAATCCTATATTGGTCTTTCACAGTCAGGCCAACCCAAGCCGTACTGTGCAGGTAGGCTAATAGTAGGGCAACTATTGAAACAGATAAATGAGGCTGTCAACTGTACATTTGCTCATAGGCCCACCGCCATTTGCACATTGCTGCGCTTAAAATGTCAAGAAATAATAGTTTATCAACATTTTAAGCTAAACATTCTGATCTCTAACTCTCTCTCTCTACCTAATTTCATTAGCCAGATCTGGCATCGTGTTGGGGGACTAACATGTTATCCAGAGTTCTAGAGTGATCTATGATTTAAATGATTTATAACATATTTATTCAACCGTTATTTAAACCAGGAAGTCACATTGTTTTAATATAGAATCTAATTTTCCACTTGACTAAGAAAACAGACCTGGGCCTGTACTAACACAGTACCAGCATAGTGTTGCAACACTGCATCTGATCATCAGCCAACAACATTAAAATTCCTCACAAGTACACAGTATAGGAAAGTAGAGTATGCTCATTCCAGCAGAACCATCTGGCTTGCTCCATCTCTGACCCTGGCTGTGTCGCCCAAATCCTCTGGCTTATAGCACAGCTAATGAAAATAACTCTCTTTCAGATAGAAAGGAAATGGCACACCATATATGTTATTATATCATTCAGAACTCAACAAATGTGTGTTCTATGGGCATGTGGAGGGACTACTAATGGTGTATTTGGTCAAATATATTTATTATATATAAATATATTCATTCTCAGTTTTGACTTTTCAAATTCTCAAATAATATTTTGATAGATGCGGTAAAGAGGTCACTGGAACTCTACCAAAACAATGGAAATGCCATAGAAACGCTTGGGGAGAAGATGCTGAAGGGGATTTGTAGGCTTTACAAGGTGCCTGTTATTCGGCAGGATAATTCCATTGAGAAGGTAGATTTCTATTACGGTAAAGCAAGACATTTACTGCAACACAATAATGCCCTCTTCTGGTAGGCTTGTCAATTTATTCTGAATAGGACAGGATAGGAGTGGCCCATTATTTGTGATAAAAAAATCAGATATACTGTATTGGTCCCTTTAAATCTTGATTACTGAGTTTACTGTAATGACATTTATGCAACCTTGTCAAAAATGAACTTTCATTTCACCTCTTAGGCCTATGTTGCACTCATCTTCAACCTATTAGTTTGTGTCTTGGATGACCAATGTTCTTAACAAATGTTGCCAATATCTATTTACATACGTTGTTTTTTTTTACGCTATGAAGAATGACATTTAATAAATTGTCCAACATTGCCCTTTAGACTGTGACGTCAGAGTCAGACATACAGACACATTTTATTTGTCATATGCTTCGTAAAAATTATTCTGATTGGCTGTGCCTGGCTGCCAAGTGGGTGGGCCTATGCCCTCCAAGGCCCACCCATGGCTGCACCCCTGCCCAGTCATGTGAAATCCATAGATTAGGGCCTAATTAATTAATTAAAATTGATATGAACTGTAACTCAGTAAAATCTTTGAAATTGTTGCATGTTGCTTTTATATTTTTGTTCAGTATACATTCATGTGGATGCTACCATGATTAAAGATAGTCCTGAATGAATCGTGAATAATGATGAGTGAGAAATATGGTTGAATGGCGGGAACCCGGTTACCGAGATTTACAGCCCATAACCACTCCCTTTTCCTGGGATAAATAACTGTGGAAAAACTAGTCAATCATAATAAATTATTTATATGAACAGCATGGTGTGAAATGGAACTGTTAAATTATATGTGATGTCTAAATCTGGCTTCTCTGCATCCTCTGTGTGATGAATCATCAACGTTTAGCCTGGGGACATACAGCCCCTCTCAGTATGGAACGCAGTTCACAACGCATGTAGACCTCATCATGGTAACTTTATTTATTGTGACAGGTAGGCATACATTTGCTGCAGCATAGCCTATACTACAGTATTATAAAGACGGAATGCACATCTAATTTACCCATCTCCATCTGGCTTTTGGGGCTCACATTATTTTTATTGTAAAGATGTATTTTTTTAATTGCAGCTGCAGAGTTACATTTTTTTTAAAGCCTATCACTCGAATAACGTTGCTTTAAATCAGAGCACGCACGAGCACTCTGTCGCAGTCTTTCCCTTGCTCCATCAACTCCATTCAAATTACATCCAAAATAAATCATCCTGTTCTAGATGTATATATAGTCCTATGTATACACTGGAGCTGTCCTAGCCTAGGTATTACATTCAAATCAGTATTAGCCTTATATTCAGCTAATTAATGATGGGTTATGCATAATAATCCTCCAACTTATAACCTCTGTCTCTTGTGCAATACGCACGCACCTGTGCTCCGCTGACCTCTCTCCTTAAAAAAGGCTCCTTAGCTCTTGGAGTCCCATGCAGGAAAAGCTAGACTAGAATAATTTGCTGGACATTATTTTTTTTGTGCATTTCTTATACCAATAGACTATTCGAAGACGGACGGAAGCTCTTGGTTGTGGAATGTTAAATACAGCAGCCAATAGAACTCACGGGTAGTTTGAAAGAAGAGAGAACGTGTGATAAGAAGTGATAGCCTTCTGCATCTAATTCTAGTTCTATAGTATTCAAGGATGTCATTAGAATGATGAAGATAATGACCACGAAACTTATTTAATTTAACTGTTGAAAGCGAGGAAGGAATGAAGAAACAATACAGAGAGAAAGAGGAGGCTAATAACATTAGCGGAAATATTAGGAAAGGTATATATATCAACCTACTAATTATACAAATGTTATATTTCAAAATTACAATCAAATTTGCTAGTCTATACTTGTAACTTTGTAGTCCGCATGTGCTGCACCAGAATAGCATGTTCTCTCCCTGTATTATCATGGTTTGAATGATGTGCATCATTCCAGACATATAATATAATACAGTACATTAAAACAGTCCACACTCAAATAAATAAGCCTACTGGATCTAGTTTAATTTATTTACCCAAAAGAGCATATAGCTACAGTAGCTACATCTATGGGCTTCTATGTTTTTCTGTCATGTGTAATGTGCAGTAGCAACTATCATATATGTATTGGATAACAGCACAATCATTTGGGATTTTTTGGGTCTTCGATCAAAGCTCTAATCAAATCCAGACATACAGTGCATTCGGAAAGTATTCAGACCCCTTGACTTTTTCCACATTTTGTTTCGTTACAGCCTTATTCTAAAATTGATCAAATTGTTTTTTTAAAATCTTATTAATCTTCACACAATACCACTTATTGACAAAGCGAAAGCATTTTTTTTTTATGTTTGCACATTTATAAAATAAAAAATACTGAAATATCACATTTACATACATTTTCAGGCCCTTTACTCAGTACTTTGTTGAAGCACCTTTGACAGCGATTACGGCCTCAAGTCTTCTTGGGTATGATGCTACAAGCTTGGCACACCTGTATTTGGGGAGTTTTTCCCATTCTTCTCTGCAGATCCTCTCAAGCTCTGTCAGGTTGGATGGGGAGTGTTGCTGCACAGCTATTTTCAGGTCTCTCCAGAGATGTTCGATCATGTTCAAGTCGGGGCTCTGGCTGGGTCACTCAAGGACAATCAGAGACTTGTCCCGAAGCTACACCTGTGTTGTCCTGTTGGAAAGTGAACCTTCGCCCCAGTCTGAGGTCCTGAGCGCTCTGGAGCAGGTTTTCATCAAGGATCTCTGCACTTTGCTCCGTTCATCTTTCCCTCGATCCTGACTAGTCTCCCAGTCCCTGCCACTGAAAAATCTACACAGCATGATGCTGCCTCCACCATGCTTCACCGTAGGGATGTTGCCAAGTTTCCTCCAGATGTGACGCTTGGCATTCAGGCCAAAGAGTTCCATCTTGGTTTCATCAGACCAGAGAATCTTGTTTCTCATGGTCTGAGAGTTCTTTAGGTGCTTTTTGGCGAACTCCAAGCTATTTACTGAGAAGTGGCTTCCATTTGGCTACTCTACCATAAAAACCTGATTGGTGGAGTGCTGCAGAGATGGTTGTCCTTCTGGAAGGTTCTTCCATTTATACAGGGAACTCTGGAGCTCTGTCAGAGTGACCATTGAGTTCTTGGTCACCTCCCTGACCAAGGCCCTTCTCCCCTGATTGCTCAGTTTGGCCGGGCGGCCAGCTCTAGGAAGAGTCTTGGTGTTTCCAAACTTCTTCCATTTAAGAATGAAGGAGGCCACTGTGTTCTTGGGAACCTTCATTCCTGCAGACATTTTTTTGTTACTCTTCCCCAGATCTGTGTCTTGACATAATCCTCTCTCGGAGCTCTACAGACAATTCCTTTGACCTCATGGCTTGGTTTTTGCTCTGACATGCACTGTCAACTGTGGGACCTTAAATAGACAGGTGTCCAACAATTGAATTTACCACAGGTGGACTCCAATCAAGTTGTAGAAACATCTCAAGTAGGATCAATGGAAAAAGGATGCACCTGAGCTCAATTTTGAGTCTCATAGCAAAGGGTCTGAATAGTTAAATAAATGTGATGGGTCCGTTTTTATTTTTGATACATTTGCAAACATTTCTAAAAACCTATTTTCACTTTGTCATTATGGGGTACTGTGTATAGATTGATGAGCAATTTTTTTAGTGAAGGAATTTTAGAACAAGGCTGTAACTTAACAAAATGTGGAGCAAGTCAAGGGGTCTTACTTTCCGAATGCACTGTATAATAATGACTTATTTCATGGGTCATGGACGAATAATATCATAGTTCACATATACACCTTTCTCTGTAAAATGACTGGCATAACCATCCCTTCTCTAAACTGCTCCTTCCCTTTTATTATGTCAATCAAAAACATCTGTCAGTCCAAACAAAGTCTATTTGTCAAGTGTGCTCCCTTGCTGGCCTCTAGGTCACCAGGCTGCTCGTAATGGCGCACACCTGTCACCATCGTTACTTGCACCTGCGCGTCATCAGACTCACCTGGACTCCATCACCTCCTTGATTACCTTCCCTATTTATGTCACTCCCTTTGGTTCCTTCCCCAGGCATCATTGTTTCTGTTCCTGTGTCATGTCTGTGCGTTGTTTGTTTCTTGTTTTGTATTATGTTGTGTTTATTTATTAAAACACTCACTCCCTGAACTTGCTTCCCGACTCTCAGCGCACTCGTCACAATACTGAACAAGAATATAAGCACAACATGCAACAATTTCTTAGATTATACTGAGTTATAATTCATAAGGATATCAGTCAATTGAAATAAATTCATTAGGCTCTAATCTATGGATTTCACGTCTTAGAAACGTGATCCACCGTTAAAGACTCAGACTCAGGCCTGTACTGAGAACATACCTCAGCTGGTGAACTACAATGGATCAAAAGAGAAAGGAGGAGCGAGGACAACAGGTCCAACACTTAGCTTACAGCCTCCACCAGAATTCTCATCCTACCCCTCTACATATAAACCTTGCTGTCTATCTCTCCGACATTTGCAACCTTGTTTCAATATTCAAATTTGATCTCCAGCTGTCCCATTGTAATGAACGCGATAGGCAGGCAGCGTTTCTCACCCAGTCGAAGTCAGGAATCAGCTGACATCTTTTTAATGGATATATACAAAGAAATGTCAATTTGAAAAAGGTCAAACGAAAAGAAGTGCAGCTACTTTGCAGTCTTTCCAGCTTCAGTTTGAAGACATTGGGTTAGCTGTGTTGTTGGCTAGCTCCTCTGAACAACAGTGTCCTGACAAAAGACCACATTTTCTATGCCAGTAGAAATTGCGCCTCATTAGCTCATTGTTATGGATGTATCCAGATAAATGTCACTAGAAAACAGCTTAAACAAATGCAGCTACTGTTGTTATTCTGGCTGCATTGCTTGATGTGACTGTAAGTTAGCCGTAGCTGGCCAGCTAGCAAGCAAGGGATAAGAACGTTGCCATGGAACATTTAGAATGAAAGACTGGGTCACGTCGATAGATACAGAACAAAAAGATTCAACCACCAGCCGGCCTGGGTAGCAACCCTAGATTTGTGTGGAATTATATCTTGTGAAAGGATGAAACAGTATGAATAAATTCATCAAAATAATGAATTAATGAATATTTTAATGAATACATGTTCATTAGTATTTATTTACAGTACCATCACACCTCCTCCTCCATGCTTTACGATAGGAACCACACATAAAGAGGTCATCCGTTCACCTACTCTGCGTCTCACAAAGACACGGCAGTTGGAATCAAAAATCTCACATTTGGACTCATCAGACCAAAGGATAGATTTCCACTGGTCTAATGTCCATTGCTCGTGTTTCTTGGCACAAGCAAGTCTCCTCTTCTTATTGGTGTCCTTTAGTAGTGGTTTCTTGCAGCAATTCGACAATGAAGGTCTAATTCATGCAGTCTCCTCTGAACAGTTGATGTTGAGATGTGTCTGTGAAGCATTTATTTGGGCTGCAATCTGAGATGTAGTTAACTCTAATGAACTTATCCTCTACAGCAGAGGTAATTTTGGGTCTTCCTTTCCTGTGGCGGTCCTCGTGAGAGCCAGTTTCATCACAGCGCTTGATGTTTTTTGCGACTGCACTTGAAGAAGCATTCAAAGTTCTTGAAATCTTCCAGATTGACTGACCTTCATGTCTTAAAGTAATGAGGGACTGCTGTTTCTCTTTGCTTATTTGAGTTGTTACTACCTTCTGTATACCACCCTTACCTTGTCACAACACAACTGATGGGCTCAAATGCATTAAGAAGGAAAGTAATTCCACAAATTGACTTTTAACAAGGCACGAAATGCATTCCAGGTGACTACCTCATGAAGCTGGTTAAGAGAATGCCAAGAGTGTGCAAATCTGTCATCAAGGCAATATTATATTGTGTGTCTGTGTGATCTAATGTGTATTACGGTTATGACTTCATTTGAATGCTCATAGGGCAAGGAGGTTTTCCTGTCAACATCACCTGACAAGGAAAACCTCCAGGCCCTGCTCATAAACTGCAGAGTTGACTGATTGATGCATTACCACCAACACCATTGTGTCATTGGGATGTCATCAGTAGTGATAATGAACTATTGTTGGATTCCCAACTGCGTGTTTGACATACCGATAAAGTTGGTTGGGTTCTCTCTCTCCACGCAGCTTTCCCGTAACACCCCATGTGATGCGCTCAAACACACAACGGGAACACGGACGACCCAGCTTGCAACAGGAAAGGGACAGACCAGTGTGGGGGGCGAGGGTGGGGCTTGGACAGGAAGTTGAGAGAAACATTAAGAAGGGGAACAGGAAATTACCTCAGACGAGACAGGGGGAGGGGGAGACCAAGAGAGGGAGAGAGAAAAGAGTGAGAGAAAAGAGAGAGGAAGAGAGGAAGGAGTGAGAGAAAAGAAAGAGAGCGGACGGAGTGAAAGAAAAGAGAGAGAGCGAGAGGAAGGATTGAGAGAGAGAGTAAGAGAGCGAAAGAGAGAGAGAGGGAGTAGTGAGAGAAAAGAGAAAGAAAGAGAATAGATAATACACACCAGGACAATACTGTACTGTACTGTATATACTGTAGGATGATGAGATTGTACGTCACAATATGGAAACTTTCTCCAAGGTATCCAATTGTATTATAATGAGCTACTCTGCATTCTAAGTTAGAAAGTAAACATCCACCAATACCCTAAGTCTATATTTACACCTCTAGTTAGGAAGTGACTTCATATCCAACATCATCCTCCTCCTCCTTATCCTCTTCTTCCTCCCCAGTCTTACTCTCTCAGGCGAGGAGAGCTACGCATAAAGAGAATTCAGATCACGAACAGGGGGTCAAGAGAGAATGGGGGTACCATTCTATTTTTGGAGGGCTACCATACTTCATTTTTCAAATGATAGGTCATGGCCAGTCCCTCTTGTGGTAGGTCCTGGGTTGTAGTTAAAAACATGGTTGTATCTATTTGGTGTTACAACCTTGAAATGATTTGGGTTGGTCACAAAGAAAACAAGTTTTAAAACCACTACAATATTATTCTGTAGCACAATAGATTTGTGGTTTGGGGGCCTCTACAAAAGCCTATATTTCAGCCCTCTACAGAAAATGGACTCGGGTGATATCATGAAAATGACTATTTTCCAGGAGAGCCCAGCTCAAGGAGCAGAGAGAGTACAGTATATGGTGAGAGGGATCTATATTGGCTGATGTGTTCAGGTTGGGTGTCAGCCAAAACCCCTATCCATTAAAACTCATATACACAAATTTCAACCACCTCTCACTGGGGAGAATGAGAGCGTTTGAGACACAATGAGAGAGAGAATGAGAATGAAAGAGAGTGAATGGGAAGGCCAACACCAGAACAGGTGAGCAAGGAAAGCAAGAGGAAGTGGAAAAGGATATAAAACACATGGGATAAATGATTGGTTTGATGGCAGCATGAAATGAAATAGCGGTTTCAATGTGGTTGATTTCCCTCTCTGACTGTGGTCATACATTTTGACCTGAAAACGTGTCAGTGAACTAACGAGGAAGCACCATGTTGACTGTTGTCCATCTCAAGGTGACAGCTGAGACAAATAAAGGATGTTTTCTCTAGTTAAACACAGAGAGCATACACACACACACCTGTTTGAACACTCACAAGAGCAGTTCCCTTTCAAAGAGTATGTGCCCTTCACAGATGAGGAAAAACAAATGTACTGTGTGTACCAGCCAGGTAGGCCTAACTTAAATGTCCTGTCACTGCTAATGGTGTATTCTGGGACACAGAACACATTATACTGTGAAAGCCAAGAAAGAATATTGTACAGTACAGAAACTTAAAGGATAATTGAACTGAAATACCAAATCAAATCAAATCAAGTGTGAGACTATGTTGGTAGAGTGACCGAATAAGATCCCCTAAGTGGTGCCGTGTAAGTGTGAGATCACCTCTGAGTAGAGGGGGTCTGTTATGGAGTCCGTACCATCTGGGAACCCCCACTGTGACAGGGGTCTTGGGAAAAACCTGCCTAGATTGAGAGGAGGAAGGATGAGGAGAGGACACCCAAAATAAATGAATGAGCAGAAACAACAAGAGGAGAAGAGAAACAAACACAGGGCTAGTCTTACAGCCACCTGCTCCACAGACCACTGACTCTACTCCCTAAACCCTACACCATACCCAACCCCTGTCATGAACCATTGGATAGATGTAACTCTCACTCCTGCTGAGCTACAGTTGATTCTGTCATGGAGAGAGCAGGAGGCCAGAAAACAAAAAAAAACTAAAATGGAAATATAAGAACAAAAATATAAATGCAACATGCAACGATTTCAAAAGATTTGACTGAGTTACAGTCCATATAAGGAAATCAGTCAATTGAAATAAATTCATTAGGCCCTAATCTATGGACTTCACATGACTGGGAATACAGATATGCATCTGTTGGTCACAGATACCTTTTAAAAAAAGTAGGGGCGTGGATCAGAATACCAGTCAGTATCTGGTGTGACCACAATTTTCCTCATGCAGTGCAACACATCTCCTTCACATAGAGTTGATCAGGCTGTTGATTGTGGCCTGTGGAATGTTATCCCACTCCTCTTTAATGGCTTTGTGAAATTTCGAACATCCCAAACATGCTCAATGGATGACCTGTCTGGTAAGTATGTAGGTCATGAAAGAACTTGGACAATTTCAGCTTCCAGGAATTGTGTACAAATCCTTGTGACATGGGGCTGTGCATTATCATGCTGAAACGTGATGGCGGGGGCTGAATGGCATGAGAATGGGATCTCATCAAGGTATCTCTGTGCATTCAAATGGCCATTGATAAAATGCAGTTGTGTTCATTGTTTGTAGCTTATGCCTGCCCATACAATAACCCCATCGCCACCATTGAGTACTCTGTTCACAATGTTGACGTCAGCACGCCCACACGATGCCATAAACGTTGTCTGCAGTGTAAGGCCAAATTCTCTAAAACGTTTGGGGCGGCTTATGGTAGAGAAGGGAGCATTGAATTCTCTGGCAACAGCTCTGGTATACATTCCTGCAGTCAGCATACCAATTGCGTTGTGCCTCAAAACATCTGTGGCATTGTATTATGCAAATTTTAGAGTGGCATTTTATTGTCCACAGCACAAGGTTCACCTGTGTAATGATCCTGCTGTTTAATAAGATTGTTGATATGCCACACCTGTCAGGTGCATGGATTAGCTTGGCAATGGAGAAATGCTTACTAATAGGGATGTTAATTAACAAATTTGTGGACAACATTTGAGAGAAATAAGCTTTTTGTGTGTATGGAAGATTTTGGGGATGTTTTATTTCAGCTCATGAAACATGGGACACTCCCTTTACATGTTGCTTTTATATTTTTATTCAGTGTAGTATAGTAAACACTGTCGAAGATGAAGCCAAATATGATACAGATTTTGCTGCTGGGGGTGCTGTTGTGTAACATCAGTACCAGCATAGCAATTGGTACGGCCAAATATTTTTTATAGCTAACCCAAGATAGACCACACAGCTTGTCGTTTCCAATGGAAGCAAATTAATCATAGGGGGTAGAACAAGCAAAGAGGTGAGCAGAGCCAAGCACCAGCCAGCAAGCTCCTATTATTAGGTTCTAGCATTTATTTGCATATTTCCGTTAGGGAACTACTACTCTGTGAAATGCAGGTGTGCAATACCTCAATTTTGCCCTTGAACTCCTTCTAAACAATGCTTTTTTTTTTACTTTGGCAAAGGGTAAAGTCTACAAAACTTAGTCCACTCTGTTCGTAACAGATTATAGTTTTGGGAACAGAAAACTGTATTGAGATCAAATGTTTAATCGATGACAAAATTTGCAGAATGTCGGCCAAAATCCATTTCGCGCCATCTTCTTCTACTGCTGGCCACTGGGTGGTAGAAATGCCAACGGATGATTCAGATTTATACAAAAGGGTGAAAAATCAGGCTCATTGTTCTATCTGTGGTATGGTTACAGCTATGGAGCCAGATAGAGGCCAAAAGGTTGAACGTACATATCGTTAGGATCGTAAGAAAATCCATACGTAAATTGTTGGATCGTAAGAAAAGCCATGCGTGAAACATGAAACGTAAATGTGAAATTTAATCTGTGAACATACAAACACCATGTTACGATTACGGACTAACATTTTAGGCTTGAACAAATCTTGTGTTGCAATTCTGACATACAATAACACCTTTCAGAGTTGACAGTTTGATCTCACCAACAGAAAAAAGCATACACCAAACAGCCTGTAAGGAGTGCTATGTGAACAAGAATAATACAGTATTGAAAAAGGGGAAGTCAGGGAAACAGGAAAGAGGTATCCTGCATATTTTCCAGTTAAGTCTCCATTCTCTATTACTCCTCAGTTGAGTTCACATTTAGGAAGCTAATGTCATGGATTTGTTTGCCAGTGCAGATCTAGATAGCACTAGCTGTATTATGCCTACAACAGTGAAGTTTCAGTCCACTAGGTGTATTTCTACAGCATGGGCATATCTCTGGGTGACGTGGACATCTCCATGCACATGACTAATTCAATATTGCACCGTCCCATTCTCTGGGCTCTGTCTGCAATCATAATCTGTAGTATATTCCAGGAATAATGAAACATAGAATAATAAAAGAGGTTTTATGAATTATGTATGCCACCGGAGACTCAGAAGATGCCTTTCTGGAGGCATGCAGCCATAGAGTCATTATACCCTAATGAGGCCTATTTG
Organism: Oncorhynchus clarkii lewisi; assembly: GCF_045791955.1. Classification (NCBI taxonomy): domain Eukaryota; kingdom Metazoa; phylum Chordata; class Actinopteri; order Salmoniformes; family Salmonidae; genus Oncorhynchus; species Oncorhynchus clarkii. The sequence continues at coordinate 17,965,987 of NC_092151.1, read as the reverse complement.
CCTACTAGCCAAATAAAGTGCAGAGCATGCATGACGCGTGTAACTCAGAATTCATCCTTCATTCACTTCAGTCAGTCAGTATGTCATCCATTCTGTCATTTGTTGGAGTTGCAATAGGAACTAAATCAAAGAGAATAGAACAGTCTTATCCACGTGTTTATTGAAATCCATGTGTGTATTCAAAATGATCTAAATTCTCCAAAGTTCTTTAGCCTATCTCGTTAATAATTCAATGTTTAATTTAGGCCTATCCAGTGTTGGGTTCTGAGAATATAAAATATACTTATTCATGTCACTGAGGGAGAGAGGGTAATGTATAACGTTATATCAGGGATCCTATTGAAAGATTTAGACAGTCTACACCAGAAGTTAATGGTTATCTGTAGGAGGAAGGTAAATAGTGTGTGCAATTAGGTTTGTAAGGTGCTGAGTGCAGGGAAGCGATCACGTGGCAGGCATTGATAAGGGGAGAGAGCCATGGATTAGTGATGAAGGGGGTCAGGGTCAGGTCAGGTCACGTTAAGGGAGAAATAAATATTTATGGCCGCATTAGTTAGTTTCCTGCGTAGCCTAGGAGGTAGGGTTAAATACCAATGCTTGTGTGAAAATGTTTTTGTCTAACGCAGCCGTATTGATCCTCTGGGAAGAATAAACTTGTTTAAGCTTTCATAGTGTCCGTAGATTTTCTTTACTCTGAGAATTAGAACCTAACAGTTGGCGCTGCGAGCAGGGTTCACCACGATTTGCAGTCGAACTAGAGATTCGTAATCAGCGAAACAGGAGCCGGCACCAGAAATAAGGTAGGCACAGTTCCTACACCTGTTATAACTAATTCTAACATCTTGGTGAGATGAAAGTCGTAAGCTGAACCAATTATAGGACACAGAACTAGAAAGCCTAATATATGCATATTATTATTATTAGTATTGGATAGAAAACACTCAAGTTTCTAAAACTGTTTGAATGATGTCTGTGAGTATAACAGAACTCATATGGCAGGCGAAAACCTGAGAAAAATCCAACCCGGAAGTGGGAAATCTGAGGTTTATAGTTTTTTAAAGCTTGGCCTACCGAATACACAGTGTCTATGGTGTCAAGTTGCACTTCAGTGGTCTGGCAGAGTGTCTCCCGACAGAATTAGCTCTCGTTCCAGTGCTTTTCTTCAGATATAGGAATTCTCCGGTTGTTTTATGTTAAAAACATCCTAAAGATTGATTCCATACATCGTTTGACTTGTTTCTACGACCTGTAATGGAACTTTGAGTTTTTGTCTGGACAAAGTGCTCATGCCTCATGAAGATGGATTACTGGGCTGAACACGCTAACAACAAGTGGCTATTTGGACATAAATGATGGACTTTATGGAACAAATCAGTAATTTATTGTCAAACTGGGATTCCTGGGAGTGCCTTTTGATGAAGATCATCAAAGGTAAGTGAATATTTATAGTGTTATTTATCATTTCTGTTGACTCCAACAGGGCGGATATTTCTCTGGCTGTTTTGGGTTCTGAGCGCCGTTCTCAGATTATGCTTTTTCTGTAAAGTTTTGTTGAAATCTGACACAGCAGTTGCATTAAGGAGAAGTCTATCTTTAATTATGTGAATAACACTTGTATCTTTTATCAATGTTTATTATGAGTATTTCTGCTAAATCGCCGGATGTTTTGGAATCAAAACATTACTGCAGGTAACGTGCCAATGTAAACTGTGATTTTTGGATACAAATATGCACATTATCGAACAAAACATACATACATGTACTGTGTAACATGATGTCCCATGAGTGTCATCTGATGAAGATCATCAAAGGTTAGTGATTCATTTTATCTATAATTCTGCTTTTTGTGACTCCGATCTTTGGCTGCGAAAATGGCTGTGTGTTTTTTTGACTTGGCTATGACCTATGTTGTGCTTTCGCTGTAAAGCATTTTTGAAATCGGACACGATGGGTAGATTAACGAGATGTTTATCTTTCATTTGCTCTATTGGACTTGTTAATGTGTGAAAGTTACATATTTCTAAAAAAATATTTTTTTATTTTGCGCGCTGCCTTTCCAGCGAAATGTTGTCGAGGGGTTCCGCTAGCGGAACGCCTTCCCTAGAAAGGTTAAACCTATGTAAAATAGTTGTATCTTTTCTGAATTTTTTATAATGAGTATTTCTGTATTTGAATTTGGCACTCTGCAATCTCACTGGATGTTGGCCAGGTGGGACGCTAGCGTCCCATATACCCTAGAGATGTTAATAGGCACAAATACCATAACTATTATCCAGGGAAGTGGGTAGCGCTACCTTGGAAAATATTTAATAGAAAGAGTGTATTAGAGACGGGAGTGAGGAAATCTAAACACCCTGGGCATGAGCAATATACCAATTTGGCTCGAATATGGGAAATTAGTAGAGGTACTCAGCTGCAAACAGACTGGGTACTGGTGTGCATTGATCAAATTTGTACTTCGGCTTTGATGGCAGGTTTGAAACCTGTGATCAAAATGGCAATTGCGGGGTTGTGGATGAAATAGAGCAAGATGTTTGTGGAATATAACTCCACTCACTTCGCAGGCGTGTGAGAGGTTAATACGGCCACAGTGAAAGTTACTAACCATGGTTTCAATGGCCACGGTAAGACAAAGGAAACATAGTGAAAAAACATCAAAGCGTAAGGAGATAGCTCCCTGTTTTAGATGTGGGAAAATCGGACATTGGAAGAACGTGTTTAGAGTAGGAATGGAGCCTGTTGCATTCGGAGGAAACTTTTACATAGCTGTGTATGACCTCGGTTCCATCGATAGTGGTTCATAGAGATTACAGTTTCTATGTGAAGGAAGACATATGAGATCACATCTTACCCAGCTTTTTAATAGTTGCCAGGATCAAATATTGCGTATTCCTTATGATGAGAAATTGGCTAAATTTGCCACAGGAAAACAATTTTGGCTTGAAGAATCATGCGAAATGCCAGGGGGATGGATTCTAAAAAGGTAACAAATTAAAATTCTGGCCAAACATTCCTTGCAAACTCAGAAACATTTTTTTTTTCAATCATGAGATATTTTATGTGGTTTTATTATAAAATAGATTTACATTTTATGTTGTCTTATTCTGAAATAGATTTCTAAAATGGACGAAAGGGTTGAGGTGTAACAAGGAGATAGCAAAGGGGTTACTAAACCTAAAATGAACTTTTAATTGTTATAGTTCATGAACATTGTGGTGCGGTGGTTATGCAGAATTATGGAAAGATTTAAAACGTTTATAAATGGTTTCGGAAGGACAGGGAAAGAAAAGGGAGAGGAAATATTTAATGGTGTCAAATGCAGTGTATCATGACTTTCTGGTGAGGCCTGATGCATCTCACTAGACATGATCAAAACAGGTAGGACTTAATTATAAAATGAGAAACACCAGTATCTGTTCTATTTTACCATTACTTTGTGAGACATTATTTCCTTATGGAGTTATCAAGAGTTGTAATTCTAAGTTGATTGGTTATTCGAATTTGTTTATTTTTGATTTAACATGCTGTTTTTGAATCACAATGTGAATCATGTGTTCAAAGGGAAATTTACCAGTTTCCTGGGGTCCTGGTCCTTGGGTAAATATACAAATGTATTTTGTTCAGTTTGCATATAGAAGGAAAAATATATGTTAAATAGGGATGAGTTACTCCAAATAGATTGTGATATGTGTATTGCTGATTTCATTTTTTATTCTTGTGTCGATACAAATTTCACCAGATTGGGACTGCTGGATTGTTGGTGGGATTCTCCAATGGGTTAGGGTGCTAACTCCCTGATCTTACATTTGTTATAGAGATAATGTTATTAAGAAAATTGGGAATGTAATTTGTCATATAGTCAATGCTTGTCTGGATTTCTTGAAAGAGAAATGAATTGAACTAAACTGTTGTTCTGATCTGTCCTGTCTTGAGGTTATCACGGAAGGTGACGTCAGATGGTGTCTTAATGCATATAGGAATAATTTGCCCACAATGCGTGTGAGCCTCGAAACCCTCCCTAACCGTCTGAAAAAAGAGCGACAAAGGCGTTCAATGCAACAGTGATTTTTAAACACTCCAATCTGAGTCCGAGTCAAACCTGGGTACGGGCGGCAGGAGTGCGGAGACGTGCGTGTGGAGTGAGCGTGGAGAGATATAATGGCTCAGGTGAGAGACTCGTGTATGTGGGAGAAACGGATGTATCTATTTGGATATTGAAATCGGGACATTATCAAGGACCATCAAATATGATAGGCAAGGATGAACTGTAATGCTATCTGAAGAAGACACGCTAGAATGATACGTGCTGGGAGAAGGGGGGTCTACACACTGCAAACGATTTAGATTAAGTATGCACTGAGATACCGATCTTTCATTACCAGGCCACTTGCGACAGGACAACAGGGACAAAGGGTGGCTGTAATGAGAAGAGTTATTACCAGCTCCGTTTTATAAATGTACATTAACTTCTTATGGCTGGGGGGCAGTATTGAGTAGCTTGGATGAATAAGTTGCCCAAAGCAAACCGCCTGCTCCTCAGTCTCAGTTGCTAATATATGCATATTATTATTAATATTGGATAGAAAACACTCTAAAGTTTCCAAAACTGTCAAAATATTGTCTGTGAGTATAGCAGAACTGATATTGCAGGCGAAACCCTGAGGGAAATCAAACCAGGAAGTGGCTTCTATTTTGAAAACTCCATGTTCCATAGCCTGCCTTTGCTCCATTTAAAGGGATATTTGTTTTATTTATTCATTTCACCTTTATTTAACCAGGTAGGCAAGTTGAGAACAAGTTCTCATTTACAATTGCGACCTGGCCAAGATAAAGCAAAGCAGTTCGACACATACAACGACACAGAGTTACACATGGAGTAAAACAAACATACAGTCAATAATACAGTAGAAACAAGTGTATATACAATGTGAGCAAATGAGGTGAGATAAGGGAGGTAAAGGCAAAAAAAGGCCATGGTGGCAAAGTAAATACATTATAGCAAGTAAAACACTGGAATGGTAGATTTGCAGTGGAAGAATGTGCAAAGTAAAAATAATGAGGTGCAAAGGAGCAAAAAAATAAAATAAATACAGTAGGGAAAGAGGTAGTTGTTTGGGCTAAATTATAGGTGGGCTATGTACAGGTGCAGTAATCTGTGAGCTGCTCTGACAGCTGGTGCTTAAAGCTAGTGAGGGAGATAAGTCTTTCCAGTTTCAGAGATTTTTGTAGTTCGTTCCAGCAGAGAACTGGAAGGAGAGGCGGCCAAATAAATAATTGGTTTTGGTGGTGACCAGAGAGATATACTTGCTGGAGAGCGTGCTACAGGTGGGTGATGCTATGGTGACCAGCGAGCTGAGATAAGGGGGGACTTTACCTAGCAGGGTCTTGTAGATGACATGGAGTGGGTTTGGCGACGAGTATGAAGCGAGGGCCAGCCAACGAGAGCGTACAGGTCGCAATGGTGGGTAGTATATGGTGCTTTGGTGACAAAACGGATGGCACTGTGATAGACTGCATCCAATTTGTTGAGTAGGGTATTGGAGGCTATTTTGTAAATGACATCGCCAAAGTCGAGGATTGGTAGGATGGTCAGTTTTACAAGGGTATGTTTGGCAGCATGAGTGAAAGATGCTTTGTTTGCGAAATAGGAAGCCAATTCTAGATTTAACTTTGGATTGGAGATGTTTGATGTGGGTCTGGAAGGAGAGTTTACAGTCTAACCAGACACCTAGGTATTTGTAGTTGTCCACATATTCTAAGTCAGAAGGTTTGTACATTTACAGATCTATTTTAACTGTTACATTTCATGTTTTCATGGCTATTCTTACGATCCTAACAATTTACACATAGATTTTCTTACGATCCTAACATACGTTCAACCTTCCGGCAGTGGTGTAAAGTACTTAGTAATAATTTAATGTATTTTTAATTAAGTCATTTTTGGGGGTATCTGAACATTAATATTCATATTTTTAATTTGTTTTACTTCACTACATTCCTTTTAAGAAAATATCATACTTACTCCACACATTTTCCTTGACAAGCAAAAGTACTCATAACATTTTGAATGCTTAGCAGGACAGGAAAATGGTCCAATTCTCACACCAAACAGACCGTCCCCACTGCCTCTGACCTGGCGGACTCACTAAACACACATGCTTCACTTGTAAATTGTCTGAATGTTGGAGTGTGCCCCCGGCTATACGTAAATAAATACAAAATTTGAAATGATTTATACTTTTACTTTAGATCCTTAAGTGTATATTAAACCAAATACTTTTATACTTAAAAAAATAGTGGTAGGGTTGTAGAGAATCAAAGAACCATGAATGTAATAAGAAATCTTAAGTGCTGGCTTAAGCCCGGTACCAACCACTACAGAATGTCCGGTCAGAACAAGGATGCAGCGGATGTCCAGGTTAAGGGGAGTTTAATGGAAGACACACCTGACCACTCATGGTTCAGATAACTGAGAATCACGTCCAGTGAGAACGGACATTAAGTTAAGATGCATTCACAATAAACATCAGACATACAGGGATTCAATCCAAAGGAGGAAAAGTTCAACAGAAGGGCTAACTGTGGAAGTGCTCATCAGGATGGGGAAAGCATGTTTCTGACCACAAGGCATGCTGGGGTCATATACTAACTGAAGTCCTGGGAATCAAGTCCACTGACAGGCTGAAGGAGATGTGGTGATAAGTATTTGGTGTGACCTTGACCAATAAGACACTAACAAAAGTGGGGGTCATCTGAATGGGAGACTAAGCTGCCTGACTAGAACTAACCAGAAGGGATGGCTAGAATCAGCTTAGTCGCTAACAGACTTTGACTCAAATATAATTTTTCTGGGTTGCTATTATCACGAACATTGTAGACCAGACTGGATCTCCTTCAGCATAACAGCATATGTTGAACTTTTACTATCAGTGTGGTAACGTTTCTTTTGGGGGGGATTTTAGATTTATGAATTGTTGCAACTGGTTTTCTTAACATATCCTCCTTTGCAGTAAGTAAAGGGCTTATTCCTTGGCTACTTGCAATTTGTATTTATTATGGATCCCCATCCCCAAAGCAGCAGCTATTCTTCCTGGGGTCCAGCAAAATTGAGGCCGTTTATACAATTTTAAAAACATTACATTCACAGATTTCACAACACACTGTGTGCCCTCAGGCCTCTACTCCACCACTACCACATATCTACAGTACTAAATCCATGTGTATGTATAGTGCATATATTATTGTGTGTATGCATGTGTCTGTGCCAATGTGTGTTCCTTCACAGTCCCCAAGTCCAGAACAGACTATGGGAGGCACAGAGTACTACATAGAGCCATGACTACATGGAACTGTTCCACATCAAGTCATTGACGCAAGCAGTAAAATTAGATTTAAAACCTTATGGAACATTGGAGACTGTGAAGGAACACACAAGGTTTATAATCTAATTTTACTGCTTGCGTCAATGACTTGATGTGGAACAGTTCCATGTAGTCATGGCTCTATGTAGTACTCTGTGCCTCCCATAGTCTGTTCTGGACTTGGGGACTGTGAAGAGACCTGTGGCATGTCTTGTTGGGCATGCATGGGTGTCCGAACTGTGTGCCATTAGTTTAGACAGACCGCTCGGTACGTTCAACATGTCTTATAGATAAAAGTAGTGATTAAGTCAATTCTGTCCTCCACTTTCAGCCAGGAGAGATTGACATGCATATTATTAATATTAGCCCTGTGTACATCCAAGGGCCAGCCATGCTGCCCTGTTTTGAGCCAATTGCACTTTTCCTAAGTCCTTTTTTGTGGCACCTGAACAATAGTCAAGGTGCGACAAAACTAGGGCCTGCAGGACCTGCCTTGTTGATAGTGTTGTTAAGAAGGCAGAGCATCACTTTATTATAGACAGACTTCTCCCCATCTTAGCTACTACTGCATCAATGTTCTGCATCAATATCCTTGCCTGTGAAGCCCTTTTTGTGCAAAGCAATGATGACGGCACGTGTTTCCTTGCAGGTAACCATGGTTGGCGAGGAAGAACAATGATTCCAAGCACCACCCTCCTTTTTGAAGCTTCCAATCTGTTATTGGAACTCAATCAGCATGACCGTGATCTCCAGCCTTGTCCTCGTCAACACTCACACCTGTTTTAACGAGAGAATCACTGACATGTCAGCTGGTCCTTTTGTGGCAGGGCTGAAATGCAGTGGGAATGTGTTTTTGGGATTCAGTTCATTTGCATGGCCAAGAGGGACTTTGCAATTAATTGCAATTCATCTGATCACTCTTCATAACATTCTGGAGAAAATGTAAATTGCCCTCACACAAACTGAGGCAGCAGACTTTGTGAAAATGAATGTGTCATTCTCAAATTTTGGCCACAACTAAGTGACCTGTAGTGACTATTTTACTTAGCTGAAAGTCAGCTGTCAATAAGACGTTTAATCATACAAAATTAAGTTATTTCTGATCCCTTAATATTTACTGTGTTGCTCATCTCCATAGCAACACTGGAGGAGATAAAATAGTTCAGGTGGCCCTGGACTTCTGGAGAGCAGGGCAAGACAGAAATGGAGCTGAAGGATTTGGAAACACCGCTCTCCTTGTCCAACAACAAGCAGAGTAAGCCAGCTGTTCACTAACACTCTTTAGATGCACTGTTTTAACTCGTTCTCGTATTTAACAAATCATGCATTGAAAGATCAAGTTACACGTGTCTAATGTTAAGATTAGTCCCTTCTGTGTTTATAATCCTGGAATTAGAAAACAAGGTTTTTTAGACCTCAAATACAAAATTCCTTTTTTATTCTGTCCATCCTTGTTTATTTTCCCTAACCCGTCACATCTGATGTGTGGCATGGTTGAGATGGCTGCCAAGGGCCTGAAGCCCAACCAGGAAGTGGCTAACCAGTCGGCCAGAGAAATGATTTACTTCCCCAAAACAGAGAAGCTCTTCTCTGTAAAGGGCTGCAAGACCATCAGCAACAAGCTGGACCAATGCACAGCGTTGCAGTTAACAGCTGCAGAGTGAACGATCTACGAATCATAATGAGTAGTAATTTATGATGAAAGGTGATTTTGTAGGTCTGATAAATCGGTCTGTAGATGCCGACGGCAAAGAAAAAGGGAACATCTACCACCTACTCTTCTGTGGGGACTTTGGATGACCCTCAGGTATCCGGACATCAACGGGCTTGCCTGCTGTCAGACTTTTCTGAGGAGTGCAGGGGACTTGTATAGGCTGGCTTTCTCCCAACATCCTTTTTCACAAGCATTGCGCTTAATCAGTTTTGAAGGACCCCCCCTTCTCAGAGCGCAGTCACATATGAATCTTGTTGAGGCAATATGCAACCAAGAAAAACAAATGACAACTATTTGACCAACACTTTTAGTCACAGTCCAGAATTTAGTTACGAGACACCTTGTTGCAAAATATGCCATCTGATGTTCTCCATCATACGGTTTAACCACAGATGTCTGTTATTCCATGCCAGACCCAACTCTGGCTGTATGTTACAGGCCCGTCTGTATAGAGGAGCGGTTTCCTGGACACAGATTAAGCCTATTCCTGGACTATTAAACAAGGTCAATGGAGAGTCTCCATAAATGCTTTAGTCCAGTACTAGGCTTAATCTGTGTCTAGGAAAACGTCCCATAGAGTTCTTCATTTTACACCAGCAGTACAGCATTAATGCAGCCGTCGTTCTCTGGGTTATTTGTCACCTGGGCGTATTTACCTGGGGAAGAAGAGACATTTTAATCCCTACATTTCAGAAATTTAATTACACTGAGATTGCATGCAGTTTTATATTAGTGTTGTCAGGAGTGAGATCAATCTAATATATTGCCATCACTCCCTATTCTTTACTTTGGCCACACCCGTCTTATCAGACATTTCTGCACTTTTAATAAAAGTATACATCCTCCTGTAGCAATACCGGACTACACCAACCCCCACAATTCTGCAGCCCTCTGGTTAAATAAATAACATATAGGGCCGGGTTCCCAGACAGTCTAAGCTTAGTCGTGGACTAAGCATGTTTAATGGAGAATCTCCATGGAAAGTGCTTTTTAGTCCAGAACTAGGCTTAAATTGGTGTCTGGGAAACCGGCCCATATTGATCCAGATAAATATCCATGTGAGAGGACAGGAGCTGACTCACCCCAGATGACCTTTCCCCCCTGCGTTACCAGGCCTAACTCGCTAACGTTGACCTCTACCACGGTTCCCTTGGTGATGACCCCCAGGGTGGTGTAGAGGGGTGACGAGGGGTTCTTCTTCACACCCAGGATGGGAAGACAGAATGTGGCCTTCAGCTCCGGGTGGGTCACATGGGCCTTTTTGAAGCGTAGACCCTGAAGAGAGGAAAGGGCAGAGGCGGGTGGGACATTTTATTTCAGGGTTTTTTGCCTCTTAACTAGGAACATCATTGAAAGAAGTGGAAAAACCTGTTCAACACTGAGCCCACTGGAGGAAGTTTGCCAATGGTTCCCAAAGAGCAAAAAGGTTTAAGTCAATTTAAGTTGTTTTACGTCATTTAGTTGAATGCATTGGTTGTAACTAAGTTGCTCTAGACTGATACATTTGTAAAATGTAGTCGCTCACACAGTGATGAGGGTGCTAACACGTCAAAGTTTCAAACACTGCAACTAACTGAGAAAGGCGTCAACATGCCAAATACTGTATATTAGAGAATATACACATTAGGGCTGGGGGACATTTTCAAATTAATTCTCTGTTTGCGTGATATTCCTAAATGCATGTATCGCATAATTTAGTTTTGTATTTATATCCACTTGTTCTCATGTCTTTTTGGTCTTGTCTTGTTCGCTCTGTCTGTGCACCTTTCCATTCACACCAGAGATCTGTATATAATGACGAGATGCTCATGTCTCCGTCCTAACAATTATTCTGACATTTCACATTCTCAAAAGAAAGTGGTGGGCCTAACTGACATAAGACAGGGAATTTTTTACTAGGATTAAATGTCAGCAATTGTGAAAAACTGAGTTTAAATATCGTTGGCTAAGGTGTATGTAAACTTCTGACTTCAACTGTATGTATGTATGTATGTATGTATGTATGTATGTATGTATGTATATATATATATATATATATATATTACATTTTGAAAAAAGAGGTTGACCGATTATGATTTTAACGCCGATACCGATACTGATTATTGGAGGACAAAAAAAAGCCGATTCCGATTAATCGGCCAATTTATTTAAAAATAAATATATAAATATATATATATCATACACACACACACACATTTTTGTAATAATGACAATTGCAACAATACTCAATGAACACTTATTTTAACTTAATACACGGCTCAAAAAAATAAAGGGAACACTTAAACAACACAATGTAACTCCAAGTCAATCACACTTCCGTGAAATCAAACTGTCCACTTAGGAAGCAACACTGATTGACAATAAATTTCACATGCTGTTGTGCAAATGGAATAGACAACAGGTGGAAATTATAGGCAATTAGCAAGACACCTCCAATAAAGGAGTGGTTCTGAAGGTGGTGACCACGCTGGCGGTGCTTTCACTCTAGTGGTAGCATGAGACAGAGTCTACAACCCACACAAGTGGCTCAGGTAGTGCAGCTCATCCAGGATGGCACATCAATGCGAGCTGTGGCAAGAAGGTTTGCTGTGTCTGTCAGCGTAGTGTCCAGAGCATGGAGGCGCTACCAGAAGACAGGCCAGTACATCAGGAGACGTGGAGGAGGCCGTAGGAGGGCAACAACCCAGCAGCAGGACCGCTACCTCCGCCTTTGTGCAAAGAGGAGCACTGCCAGAGCCCTGCAAAATGACCTCCAGCAGGCCACAAATGTGCATGTGTCTGCTCAAACAGTCAGAAACAGACTCCATGAGGGTGGAATGAGGGCCCGACGTCCACAGATGGGGGTTGTGCTTACAGCCAAACACCGTGCAGGACGTTTGTCATTTGCCAGAGAACACCAAGATTGGCAAATTCACCACTGGCGCCCTGTGCTCTTCACAGATGAAAGCAGGTTCACACTGAACACATGTGACAGACGTGACAGAGTCTGGAGACGCCGTGGAGAACGTTCTGCTGCCTGCAACATCCTCCAGCATGTCCGGTTTGGCGGTGGGTCAGTCATGGTGTGGGGTGGCATTTCTTTGGGGGGCCGCACAGCCATCCATGTGCTCACCAGAGGTAGCCTGACTGCCATTAGGTACCGAGAGTCAGGGTACATGCGACAGTTTGGGCCGCCTGGCTCGTTGCAAACTAATTTGCCAGATTTTTACATATTTATGACATAACATTAAAGGTTGTGCAATGTAACAGCAATATTTAGACTTATGGATGCCACCTGTTAGATAAAATACGGAACGGTTTCGTATTTCACTGAAAGAATAAACATTTTTGTTTTCGAAATGATAGTTTCCGGATTTGAACATATTAATGACCTAAGGCTCATATTTCTGTGTGTTATTATATTATAATTAAGTCTCTGACTGAGCTGTGGAAAGCAGCAGCAGGCTCGTAAGCATTCATTCAAACAGCACTTTCCTGCATTTGCCAGCAGCTCTTCGCTGTGCTTCAAGCATTGCACTGTTTATGACTTCAAGCCTATCAACTCCCGAGATTAGGCTGGCAATACTAAAGTACCTATTAGAACATCCAATAGTCAAAGGTATATGAAATACAAATGGTATAGAGGGAAATAGTCCTATAATTCCTATTACTACAACCTAAAACTTCTTACCTGGGAATATTGAAGACTCATGTTAAAAGGAACCACCAGCTTTCATATGTTCTCATGTTCTGAGCAAGGAACTTAAACGTTAGCTTTCTTACATAGCACATATTGCACTTTTACTTTCTTCTCCAACACTGTTTTGTCATTATTTAAACCAAATTGAACATGTTTCATTATTTATTTGAGACTAAATTGATTTTATTGATGTATTATGTTAAGTTAAAATAAGTGTTCATTGTTCATTCAGTATTGTTGTAATTGTCATTATTACAAATATGTATATATTTAAAAATAACATTTAAAAAACGTCTGATTAATCGGTATCTGCTTTTTGTGGTCCTCCAATAATGGGTATCGGCGTTAAAATAATAATCGGTCGACCTCTAATATATACACACACACACAATAAATATATATTATACACACACACACACACATATATACACACACAGTATGCTAGTGAGTAATGGTGCCATCCTCCTTACCATGGGTCTGATGAAGCGTTCATATTTGGGAGGCTTGCGGGTGAAGTTGTCACCTACAAAGCACACTTTGGTCACCATCCTCTTCCAGGCCTTCTTCTGCCTCTTGCCTGTACGGATTACTTTGAGCACCTCAGTCTCCCCCTGGGCCCGAACCTTGGGCAGGGGCACCTCCCATTTACCCTACAGGGAGAAACAGAATATCCGATCAGAGAGCATTTCAGGACACCTTTAAGAACCTGTTTTCAACTAAACTGGCTTGGGCTTTGCACACTTTCATTGAAAGTGCATTTAAGTTAAGGACTAGGCTTAATATGGGATTGCTGGAAACCAATCCATACAGTTTTATGTTGACATTTGAAACAATGTCAGCTAGGTATTGTTCCCTTTTATACAAGATAATCTGTCCAGACATACACTGTCTTCGGTGAGACATGATGAAAACACAAACAAGAAAAAGAAAGGCATCGAATACTCACAGCCTTCTCCTTCCTCTTCTGTTTGATCATGTTGGAGAGGATCTTGGCGCGTGACTGTCCCTCTCTGTCCAGCAAGTAGGCTGGTACTGCTCCCTCAGGCGTCTTGTCGTCGTTCTTCTGCTTGGTCTTCCTCTGTTCGTGCATTTTGAGGCTGTGGTGAGACAGGTTGTGGTACATAGCTGTCAACAAACAGCAGCAATGGCAAATCAAAGGAAACATTTGTTTGCCCACGCTACAGACAGCTATATTGGTCCATTAATACAGGACTAGTAAAGGCCCAGTGCACTACTTTCAAAAAAATGTTATTCTGATTTTTCAAAGGGTGCTGCAGCATGGTAGTGTACGACTGACTATATACTCACGTCTTCTTCATCTGGATCTTCTCAGAGTGCCTCTGTTTGTGGTAGAGTTTGGCCTTCAGACCAATCATCTTCCTGGCTTTATGTGAGCGCTCATGGGCCTCACGGCTCTCCTTCTTCCTCTTCCTCTCCTGATGGTCCAGGCGCTGGCCATGGCGCTTGCGATGTAACTCAATGTGTTCGTTCTGGGGCTGGGGTAAGAGGCAAAGAAGGATTACAATTCGACTTCTTTTTAAAAGGGTTAGGGCTTTCTGAATGTGTGTTAAGTAAACAAACATCACAAATAATGAATTATTTCTGAATATATAAATATCGGCTTACTTGGCTTAAGCATCCTCAAAATATTTTTGGAATGATGACCATTAAAGTAACTTGGTTAGCTAATTGCGGATTGATTAGCGTTAGCTACTTGAGGTAAGGCAAGATCAAAACAATTCAGTCCAGCGGGCCTATTCCTATAGTATGTTTCATTGTAATTTCAAATGGTATTAACTATTGTGCATCGGATTTGCAAATATGTATCTGAAACATGCCGTGGTTTTATATCTAGAGCAGTTCGACCAACAAAACACATTTGAGACACTGTCGTCAGGTGTCTGCCACATGTTAGCTAGGCAGCTAGCTAACTTTGCATGCTAACACATTTTCCCATCAAATGTTATACGTGAAACGTGGATATCTTACCATTTTGTGTCTTGAATGTTACGTGTTCGGGTACAATACTTATTTGATTTAATTGGTTGTTTCAAATGTGTTTTTCTTTCGTCGTTTTGACTTAAGGCTTGGGTCTTTGGTGTTTATTTTCCCCGAAGCCAGAATTTTAGAGGAAGTACGTGACTGGAGTGTCCTCAAACAAATTCCGGAATGAAACCTGGTGCGAGGGTTCAGGAACTGTCCCGTTGCACACTATAAACTGTATGTACTAAATTGACGAGTTACCTATAAATTACTAATACAATTTTAAAAATCTAGCCAGTTTGAATACTCATTACACTTGGCTTTTTAAAATGTAAAACCGAAAGAGAAATTCTGATGGGAATGCTGCTTGGGGATGTATTTTGAAGGTTGCTTTCATGAGGAAAGTGTGAGGAAAATTAGGAAAATGTGGATAGATTTCTTATACTTGGATCATTGAGATATGAATACATTACTGTTTTTGATTATTGTTATCATGAAAAATTATTGTCAGGCATTTAAATAATTTGTTTAGCTTATTTGACAGCCAGTTCAAGGCCAACAGTAGGTACTAAGTTTAGAGTTGAGCAGGGGCGAAACTACCATCAAGGCAAAGAATCTTTGAAGAATCTCAAATATTTTTTTTATTGGTTTAACACCGTTTTAGTTACATGATTCGATGTGTTATTTCATAGTTGATGTCTTCACTATTGTTCTACAATGTAGACAATAGTAATATTAAAGAAAACCTTTGAATGAGTAGGTGTAAACAAACTTTTGACTGGTACTGTAGATATAAAACACTGTGTTTAATCAAATAAACTAGGCTATATGTACTGAACTTGTCTGATCCTTTAAGCAGGCTGTTTGATTAAATAATTATGACACAAAATACTCAAGAGGGAGCCAAAGATCAAGCCTAACCAGAAGAAGAAAAAATAACAGTTTGATGCTCCTCCCGCTGCTGCTGGCCTTCACAGATTTTGCCATTATGCTCCTGAAGTTGCCTGTAATAGGCTACACCAGAAAGTCAGCAACCTTTATCATTTGGAGTGCCAATTTATCTTACACATTTTACCAATCTGAGTGCCAGTTGTGATTTGCATATATTTGTGGAACAGTTTCATCTAGTATCTCAATCATTATCTGTGGTTAATCTACATTCTAAATCTAAATTAAAATGATACAAATTTAAAAGTAACTTGCCATTGCCAACTATGTAAAAATTGCCTACATAAACACAAAACATAAAAACATTGTAGCCAGCAGGTAGAAAATATCCTGATAAAAATAAATATTCTATTAATCACATTGGCTACCCATGACCTGTCTTTAACAAACTTGAAATATTGTATCAACAATCAACTGTATTGCCTGAAACTTGCTCTACCAATCATGAAACTATTAAAATATATATATTTTTAATTTAACCGTTATTTAACTAGGCAAGTCAGTTAAGAACAAATTCTTACGATGACAGACTGCCAAAAGGCCTCCTGCAGGGTTGGGGGCTGTGATTAAAAATACATTAAATATAGGACAAAATACACATCATGATAAAAAAGAGACAACACTACATAAGAGACCTAAGACAACAACATAGCATGGTAGCAACACAACATGGTAGCAGCACAACGTCGTAGCAGCACAAAACAGGGTAAACACAGACAACAGCACAAAGGGCAAGAAGGTAGAGACAACAATACATCATGCAAAGCAGCCACAACTGTCAGTAAGAGTGTCCATGATTGAGTTTTTGAATGAAGAGATTGAGATAAAACTGTCCAGTTTGTGTGTTTGTTGCAGCTCGTTCCAGTCGCTAGCTGCAGCGAACTGAAAAGACCAGCGACCCAGGGATCTGTGTGCTTTGTGGACCTTTAACAGAATGTGACTGGCAGAATGGGTGCTGTATGTGGATGATGAGGGCTGCAGAAGATATCTCAGATAGGTAGAAGTGACGCCTAAGAGGATTTTTATAAATAAGCAACAACCAGTGGGTCTTGCGACGGGTATACAGAGATGACCAGTTCACAGAAGTTTATAGAGTGCAGTGATGTGTCCTATAAGGAGCATTGGTGGCAAATCTGATGGCCGAATGGTAAAGAACATCTAGCCGCTCGAGAGCATCCTTACCTGCCAATCTATAAATTACATCTCCATAATCTAGCATGGGTAGGATAGTCATCTGAATCAGGAATAGTTTGGCAGCTGGGGTGAAAGAGGAGCGCTTACGATAGAGGAAACCAAGTCTAGATTTAACTTTAGCCTGCAGCTTTGATATGTGCTGAGAGAAGGACAGTGTACCTTCTAGGCATACTTCTAGCCATACGTACTTGTATGAGAAGACTACCTCAAGCTCTAAACCCTCAGAGGTAATAATCACACCTGTTGGGAGAGGGGCATTCTTCTTACCAAACCACATGACCTTTGTTTCGAAGGGGTTCAGAACAAGGTTAAGGGCAGAGAATGCTTGTTGGACACTAAGAAAGCTTTGTTGTAGAGCGTTTAACACAAAATCCAGGGAGGGGCCAGTTGAGTATAAGAATAAGATTCTGTGCCCTCAGTTTCCAATGCCAGTTACCTCAGGACAAACACAGCTGTAGGCTATTTGTGCACAGGATAAGAAGTAATCAGGTATTTTATGACGTTTCCACTGGATAAGAGCATTACATTTTTCCTTTTAATGCCGAGTGGTTATCGAAAGAGAGAGCACTGGAAATATTGTTCAAATACTTTAAAGAACTATTGTCATTCTCAATTGATTCTAAAAACAGACTTAGTTTACTTTCTGTTTGAGGTGATGAAAAATGACATTGAGAAGCTCCATAGCTCATTAGTGGTGGTGAGTTAAAACAATCAGAAATACTTTAAGACGCCTCCCGGGTGGCGTAGTGGTTAAGGGCCAGAGACTCTGGGTTCGCGCCAAGGATCTATCGTAACCGGCCGTGACCGGGAGGTCCGTGGGGCGACGCACAATTGGCCTAGCGTCTTCCGGGTTAGGGAGGGCTTGGCCGGTAGGGATATCCTTGTCTCATCGCGCACCAGCGACTCCTGTGGCGGGCTGGGCGCAGTGCGCGCTAACCAAGGTTGCCAGGTGCACGCACATTGGTGCGGCTGGCTTCCCGGGTTGGATGCGCGCTGTGTTAAGAAGCAGTGCTGCTTGTGTATCAGAGGACGCATGATGTCCATTTCCCCAGCCATGTTGGCGGGAGGTCAAGGCTCGGCAGTGTGAGCATTTCACTCACATTTGAGAATAAAAATAGAGTACAGTAGACTCATCAGGTAGCACCATAGAGATAGATATGATTCTAGTGCCCAAAAGCCTGTTTTAGCATGGGCAGCGCAATTGAGGAATTTCACTATTTTGAAGTAGTCAACCGTGAGGAAACATTCCATAACTGCAAGTTACCTTGACCTTATACCCGTTCAAACAAACTAGGTGGCCGTGTGCACCCTTTCAGTTTGTTTGCCAGCTCACAGAATTTGGACTACAAAATGGAGACTGTGCCCTCATGGTGCCGCTCATGTTTTCAGACGCCATAATGGGACAGATACAATGATGCGATGTCTAAGTCTAAGTCCATGTTTAGCACCTTTGACCAAGGTCATATTCACTTTTTTCTACAGTATGTCCCAGGTCGTAATGAATCTAATCTTTCCTCCTTGGTTTCAGGGCTACTCTACCGCCCTGCAAACTCTGACAACGCCACCTTCTCCTTCCAGCTGGACAGCTACGAGGCCATGAACCTCCAGCACCAGAACACTGCTCAACAAGATGGCTGGCCTCGCCTGATGACCTCACCTCCTGTTCCTAAACTACAAGAAATGGCTGCAGGATTTGAGATTGTTGCACTTCGAAACTGAACAGTTATGGTTTGATAAATCTCAGCATCCAGTTCAAGCATGTGGCATGGCCACACTCACAAGAGACTAGGATTGGACTAATGGACTTTTGTACCGAACAAGAGCACAATTCAGTTGTTATAGTATGTTTCTGTGGAATATACATGATGTTTGAATGTAAACGTAAGCCAGGAATGCCACTGCCGATACTCTCGTAAGGGTGTTTGCTGTGCAAACAGATGAATCAAGAACATGGTAGTCCGTGTATGAGGGCGTATAGTAGTGCTGCTAAACATATTGTATGGACATTGTATGGACATTGTATGGACATTGTATGGACATTGTATGGACATTGTATGAAAGATGATCTTGTGATGATATGTGTCATTTCCATGAGTGTGTAAAACTATCACACTCCAGGTGTCCACAGCACTGTACACAGACAACTGACCTTGCAAAGGTTTATTATTATTATTATCATTAAGTCCCATGTGGCTCAGTTGGTAGAGCATGGAGCTTGCCATTTCAGAGTTTGAATCCCACGGGGGACCAGTATAAAAAAAAAATATGAAAATGTATGCACTAACTACTGCAAGTCACTGTAAGAGCATCTGCGAATTGACTAAAATGTAATTATTAATAATTTGAATCATACATTCATATAAAAACAAATGGTTTTCTAAAAACAAGATCAATGTGACATTACATGGAATGAGGATTGTTTTTAAACAAATTTTGCCTCGTAACAGTGCGTCAATGAAGTCATGAAGACGATCACAGTGGTCTTCACTTTTCATACCCCTTTGTACTCATGTGCACAGTAACCTGTAAAGAGAGGCTCAGCTGGGATACCACGCCTGGGGAGGGAGAGAGAGTTACCAGTCAAGAGAGGACAGGAAGAGAGAATTACCACATTGTATACTACCGTCAAGAGTTGATCATTATTTTTACTACAACTGGGGGGCCACCATGGAATTAAATAGAACAGTAATACAGAGAAGTAAACGTAGCAAAAAAAGAAACGTCCCTTTTTCAGGACCCTGTCTTTCAAAGATATTTGGATTTTTACGAATTAACTTCACAGATCTTCATTGTAAAGGGTTTAAAACACTGTTTCCCATGCTTGTTCAATGAATAGACAATTGTTGGGGGCGGTGTGTCACAGCATCATCGTTGTCATTGCAGGCAATCTCAATGCTGTGTGTTACAGGGAAGACATCCTCCTCCCTCATGTGGTACCCTTCCTGCAGGCTCATCCTGACATGACCCTCCAGCATGACAATGCCACCAAACTGATCTTTCTGTGCGTGATTTCCTGCAAGACAGGAATGTCAGTGTTTTGCCATGGCCAGCAAAGAGCCCGGATCTCAATCCGATCTCAAGCACGTCTGGGACCTGTTGGATCTAGGGCTAGTGCCATTCCCCCAGAAATGTCTGGGAACTTGCAGGTGCCTTGGTGGAAGAGTGGGGTAACATCTCACAGCAAGAGGTGACAAATCTGGTGCAGTCCATGAGGAGGAGATGCACTGCTGTACTTAATGCAGCTGGTGGCCACACCAGATACAGACTGTTCCTTTTTGACCCGCCCTTTGTTCAGGGACACATTATTCCATTTCTATTAGTCACATGTCTGTGGAACTTGTTCAGAATATGTCTCAGTTGTTGAATCTTGTAATGTTCATACAAATATTTACACATTAAGTTTGCTGAACAGTTGACAGTGAGATGACGTTTCTTTTTTTGCTAAGTTTATGTATCTCTATGGGAACGACTTACTGGACCATGCGACAACGGTGCTTGGCTAGACGACTGTAGGCATCGTTTAGGTCCCTCACATCCCTGTCACTCCACAACCGCTCCCCCACAGCACTGGCACGGGGCCTGAGCATAGGAAACACATTATGGGACCAACAGACTTCTTAGTAATTAATCTGTAGGCTATAACATTGCTGAACATATGTGTGAGATAATGAAACATCCTTTCTCATCTATTATTGATGTGGCGTTGCCTGGTGTACCAGAGTCTAGGGGTCAGGTTGGTAGCATCCACATATTCCCCCCACAGACATGCCTCTCCTCCAATCACCAGCTTTTTCTGGGCATCTGTGCCTGGGTTCAAAGGGTAATTTAGGGGTCAGGGGGTAATCACCTTCACATAAACATCATATATGTAAACATTTATGTATGACAATTTCTGTATTTAATCTTACCATGTGAACACAGATTTTGGAGGGACATTTTTCTGCTACTTCAGTCAACAGGTTTACACTTAGTTGCACAGAAATCCAAACCGTGTGACCATCGGCTCATTAGAAAAAAAGCAGATGGCTTTTGGCACGGTGGGGGTTTTCCCTATTCAGACTCAGAAAGTGGGTGATCTCAGAACTGTGTCACATTAATCCACTAGCACTCTACAACAGCAGGGCCAGGCAAAGTCTTTCTTTATCACAAACCATAAAGCAAGTCAATCACTGTATTGGTCTTTGCTGCCCTACTGTTAATATTGAGTGAGGTATTGTCAGTGGTGGAAAAAGTACCCAATTTTCATACTTGATGAGAAGTAAAGATACCTTAATAAAAAATGTCTCAAGTAAAAGTGAAAGTCATCCAGTAAAATACGACTTCAGTAAAAGTCTAAAACTATTTGGTTTTAAATATTCTTAAGTATCAAAATTGTAATTGATCAAATGTACTTAATTATCAAAAGAAGTATAAATCATTTCAAATTCATTATATTAAGCTAACTAGGTAGCACAATTTTCCTGTTTTTTCATTTACCGATAGGCAGGGGCACACCAACACATCAAACGACACGTGTTTAGTGAGTCCGACCAAATCAGAGACAGTAGGGATGACCAGGGATGTTCTCTTGATAAGTGCGTGAATTTGACCCTTTTTCTGTCCTGCTAAGCATTCAAAATGTACCAAGTACTTTTGGGTGTCAGGGAAAATGTATGGAGTAAAATGTACATTATGTGTCTTTAGGAATGTAGTGGAGTAAAAGTTGGCAAAAATATAAATAGCAAAGTACAGATAAGATTTTTTTTTTAAGACTTACGTAGTACTTTACACCACTGGGTTTGTGATGAGTGTTGGGGCCAGTGTGCATAATGACAAACTAAGAACTCCTCAAACCCTAAAATGAACAAGCACCATCTAAGTTGGACATTTTAAGGATGCACGAGTTGTACCAACACAGCAAAGACCAGTAAGAGCCGAGGAATCGTACTTTTCCAGAAATAAAGCCTCTGTCCAAAGCATCTAGAGGGGCTGCCTGTGTAAACACAGCCTAATTCTGATTTTTTTTCCCCCAATTATTATTTATTTATTTTTAAATTAGTGGAGAACAATATCAGAATTCATCTGCCTGTGTAAACACAGCCATATAGGACAAACACCATTGAAGTTCTATGGGTCGGCCTTGTAAATGGCCTGCCAGTCTTGGCCGTAGGAGATGCGGTTCAGGTACCAGGGTGTGGAGAGCAGGGTCTGGTAGCCTGATGCTGTGACCCTCGTCATCTCAGCCTGGTACTGCTACTGGTTACCTTTCCAAATGTGGATTAGTGAGTCTGCCTTCAGCTACATACAGTAGACACACACAGATACACATGCAACATGTGATTGAGAAATAGCCTTAGCAATTAGGAGTATTATTAGTACTGATTAGGGTAGAGTAGTATTTTTTGGAGAAAAACATGGAATAGAAAAACAAAATGCCACAGCAGAGCTCACGTGGATAAGCTTGCATCAGAGTACATTCAAGATGCAAAACAACAGAGCAGTGACCAATTGAAGTAGCGGTCCTCTTGTCAGATGCTTCCGGTGGGGTGGTTTTCATCAATGCATTGGCATTCGTCTCTCTTCGGGGGTAGAGATCACAATACAGGATGCACCTTAGCCCAATTTCAAGATTTATATATATTTTTTATACATTTGCAAAAAAGTGTCTAAAAACCTGTTTTCGCTTTGTCAGTATGGGGTATTTATTGTATGTAGATTTATGAGGATTTTTCAATTATTTAATCAATTTTAGAATAAGGCTGTAACGTAACACAATGTGGAAAAAGAGAAGGGTTCTGAATACTTTCTGAATGCACTGCATGTCAACTTCTTGCTCATAATGTTTAACATGCTACAGTGTTACTGGTCTTGAATGCAACCCTGATATAAGAGAAGCATTGAGCAGCTGAAAAACAACGCATCATGAATGCCAAGTGAACATGTACAGAAAGGAAAATAACTGACAATGTAGGAATTGTCAGGGATAGTATTTGGAAAGTAATACCCTGCAACAAGCCATGAAGATGTATACTTCGGGCCACCTGTCAACATTGTAATACTGTGTTTCTCAATAATGGTCCTGGGGACCCATAGGGATATTTTACTTTATGCCCTAAAATTACACAGCTGATTCAAATGATCAACTCACCATCAAGCTTTGATGATATGAATAAGGTTTTTAGTGGTAAGGCAAAAACCAAAATACCCCTTTGGGACCCCAAGACCAGGATGGAGAAACATTTTTAATAGATGTAAACAAGACACTTTTTCAACTGAATAGGCTGCTCTCAAAACCAACAAGAGCTAATGGCACAACATAGAGCCGAACCCGCCTTCCAACAGTCACCATCTCCCTACAAAACTTTCTTCCAGAGATTTCGATACAGCTGTGCAATATTAAAGCGCAAACCTGTTGAGTGAAGTCTTTCAGTTTTTAATCACTATTTTGGCATTTTCAGCCCTGGCGTGTTAGGCCAAAACACAAGGAAATTCCCATATATATATTTTACACACGTTGAGAGTATAAAAACACCATCTGATGAAGCCAACTGACCCTTGAAACTGAGCGGCTCGGCTCTGTAGAACTTCTGCCAGTCCTGTCCATAGCTAATGTAGTCTAGGTACCAGGGGGCGGAGAGGATGGTGGTGAAGCCTGCCTCCGTCACCTTCTGAAGCTCCTCCTCCACCTTGTTCCCCATCCACACATGCACTACCGTGTCCGACTTCAACTGCAAGTATTACACTGATTTGTTAGACTCAGAGAACATATTTGTCTGTGTATTATTTGTGGATGTGGTGGTCAGACTTGGGTTTCAAATAGCCGATCGATTCAAATACATTGAGCGTTTGCTTGAGTCTGATGGGAATTCGATTAAGCTTCCTCGAATCCCCTCTCTGCCGGGAGGGCCAGATGGGTGGTATTTTCAGTTTTGGGACATTTCTATTGGTCTATTAATCCAGGCAAGCTCAAACAGACACAGATATACTTATGTGTGTGAAGTTCTGGTGGTTATCAGATAGAGTTGGAAAGGAAAAGCTAATACTAACAGGGGGGAAACTATATAGAAGCTAAGCCATGAAGCTAAATGTACTACTATGTAAACACCAGGCAAGAAGTGAGTAGGGTAACTGAAGATATATTGATTATAGAAGTATCAGAATTTGATTTCAGAAAATTACCCTTTGATTTCTAGACATTAGAGTGGCTGCTTTTCACTCTGCCAGTGCTTATAACTGCTGTTGTTCTGCTACCTTAACACCGTTGTCAAAGACCTCCTGCCAGATCATGTAGCCCTTGTTGGTAGTGGTGACGATATCCAAGAGCCTATCATGTGACAGAAAATAACCACATGATAATGTGAATAATTAAGCTTAAGAAATAAAAAAAGAGTGGAAATCAAGGAGAGGAAATCTTTGAGAATATATGGATAAATTACGGTTTTTCAGGTTGGCGTAATTTGTTTCACTTTAAGGCCAACCAGAGGTCTGAATGAAGACACACCTCTGGATGTAGAAAGACTCCAGCTTGCTGTAGTCCATCCCAAAGCCTTGCTGCTCCATGAACTTCTGGATGTCAGGGTTGGACTTCCTGTGGATCACAGAGGCAGAAAGTAGAAGTGTTTTTATTGATGTGCTTGATGTTGGCCAAGACACGGCCAACAGTACGGTTTCTGTGATTTAATTTCCATTGAGTGTCAAACAAGCCAGTGTCACATGGCTGTTGGCTATTGACAATTATTGTGGTCATAAATTTGTAGTGGATGAGGAGTCTGTGGTTAAGTGGGTGCTGAATATGTTAACTGTAACTCCCATTGGAAAATGCATGTTAAATGTCCCTGTCTCACCAGCAGCTGAAGTCGACCTCATCTCCTCCCAGATGGACGTAGGCATCAGGGAACACTGTGTTGACTTCCTTGAAGAACATGCTCATAAAGTCATAGGTGGTGTTGAGCATGGGGTTGACTGGTCCGAACGAACCAGAGGGGCTGGCTCCAGAGTAACAGGGGGTCAGCAGGTCCTTCTGCCCTGGAAGGGGTGAGCATGGGGGGGAGGGGGAGGGAAGCATGAGTGAGAAGGGTGCATTCGAGAGGAAGGACGTGTAATTTGGTGCAGATAAAACCAATGCAATATCAGGTAGCTGCATATTTCAGTTAAATTCTTACAAAAAGATTATGAAAATGTGCATGTCTAAAGGACAAAAGACAACCCTGACCCCCTAGAAATGAACCCCTCGATACAGCCAGAAAATGTTCATCTGAATGACCCCACATTCACCTTTGCCCCATGACTGAGTGTGCCCAGGGGTGTCAAACTCAGGGACAACCCGAATGCCCCTTAGGCGAGCAAACTCGATGATCATCTTCACATCAGAAGGCGTGTACACATGTGTGTACGGGTGGTATGCTCCCTGCAGTCACAGGATAGAACAAGTTATCTACACACATTTGACATTTATATGAAACATGCATAATTTATGCACGTCCTGTACTTCATGATCACAATGAAGTTCAGACTGGTTATATATCCCTACATCTATTATTACAGATGTGTTAGCAATATGATGGCTCTACCTAGCCCTCCAATAGGCCTTGTGAAGCACCGACCATATTCTTTTCACATTTCACCATATCCCCTTCACCCATCTAGCCCTTTCAGGTGTGGGAAACTGAAGGCATATCAGCTGAAATGGGACCAGGATCTCAATAACAATTCCCATCTACTCACATGTTGACTCAGCTGGGGGAAGGTACGGCTCAGGTAAGGGAAGGAGGGGTCATCTACTATGTGCCAGTGGAAAACATTGAATTTGTTCCACGCCATGGCTTCCTGTGTATGGATTGGGGGAGAACATTATGTTATGAGTATGACGTTATGCCATTATTAGAAATTGAAAATGATTTGATCATATGGCCAACGCAAACATTTAACCATAACAACAGTGAACTGAAATCAGGATCCATGTATCGTCCTCTCACCAGATTGGCTAAAATTACTTTGATGGGCAGGAAGTGACGAGAGGTGTCCAATAAGAGGCCTCGATGTGCAAACCGTGGGAAGTCGTGAATGTCTGTCCTATTGATGCTTTTCTGTGAAAAAAAAAAAAAGTAAAATGAAATTATTGAAATATTGGTACAATTTACACAATGAATACTGAGTCACTGAGGCCAAAACCACGATGTTAGATTGAAAATAGCTTGCTAAATTGAGGGCAACTGAATGTCCAAATGTGTTGATGCAATACAAACACTTGGAATAATAACAAATTAAAACAGGTGAGGTAGTTTACTTCCGTAATCATATGACTGGTGTTCAGACATGGGTGAGGCCTCCTGGTTGAATGTAGCAAACTATTCACATGGCACTAACGCAAACTTACTGCTCCATATTCATCCTTATACACCAACTGGCTAAAAGTCTCCAGACCTAGCAATTAGGAAACGAGACAGAGACAACGGTTAATCAACAGTCACAATCGCAACGATTGCAAAGACATGCTTTACAACTAGGGATGTGCACCTTACCATTTCAAGAGGATTCGATACGTACCTAGATGTATGGGCTCCGATACCATATAGGACAGATACGTTTTAGTTTAGTTTTGAAACGATTTGTGAGTCGGTTTGATCTGTGGTGTGTGTAAATGATGTATGTCTATAGTGCATGTACTATGTAGGCTCCTGAGTTGAGCCATATTGGAGACTAGGCATCTACCATCTCATTACCACTATCAGATTAGGGGGGTGCACTGTAGCCTGTTTTTGGTCCTCCCACTTTGGTTATGAAACCACCATCACACACACACTTGTCATTTTTGCAGATGAAATGTTTGAGATAGAATCAATATTTATCGTTTAGAAATGAGCTATGACATTAGCTATGACAAGACCAATACATAGCACAACTTTGGATTTCACCCCCCCACATATCAAAATCAAATGGGTTTGATCATTTGGAAGTTAACAGAGTGATCTTCTCTTCTCTCACTTCTGCCACACAGTTCTCCTCGCAAAAGTGATTTCTGTCCTCGTTATGAACTTTACCCTGTATATCAAAAAACGACCAAATACTCTGATTGTTTAGAGCAAAACTACCAACACTATTGCAGACGCTCTTATCCAGAGGGACTTACAGGAGCAATTAGGGTTAAGTGCCTTGCTCAAGGGCACATCAACAGATGTCACCTAATCATCTCTGGGATTTGAACCGGCAAGCTTTCGGTTACTGGCCCAACCTCTTAACCGCTAGGCTACCTGCCGCACAGTGCGCAGTTTGATTAGGCTACTGATATCGCCTGGAGTTGTTCTGCATTCAAAATGACTTCAAAATGACTTCAAAATGACTTGTAGATCAACAACAAAATAGTTACATGCAGTTTGACACTGAAGGATAGGACTTCAGTTGTCACAATAGATGGTCTTTTCGGAAGGTATGAAGAACGTAATATGAGCAACGACAACAAATTGAACTTCTGATTCAGAACGTTTGAATAGATTTTCTGACCGATGCATGCTACATTTGGGTCAGTTTGGGGTCCGCGAACCAATGCACTTGTATCTCAAACATTTGAATCTGTGACCGATGGGTATCGGTGAATTGTTACATCCCCATTTAAAACACACTGCTGCAAACTGCTACAGTGTAGTGTTGTAAACAGTACAATGAAATGCTTACTTGCAAGCTCTCCTCTTTTATTTTAATTTGACCTTTATTTAACTAGACAAGTCAGTTAAGAACAAATTCTTATTTTCAATGACGGCCTAGGAACAGTGGGTTAACTGCCTGTTCAGGGGCAGAATGACAGATTTGTACCTTGTCAGCTCGGGATATGAACTTGCAACCTTTCGGTTACTAGTCCAACGCTCTAACTACTAGGCTACCCTGCCGCCCCCTCTCAGGACAACAGTACTATAGAAAGTACAAGTCTCAAAGATCAGGTTATGGAGATAGTACTTTCTGTAGCTCTCAAGGTCTAGACACAAGAAACTCTAAAGGCAACCACAAAAGTTGCACATGGGTTATGAAAACAATAACAAATAAAGGGTTATTATAGTGTGAAAATAGAGGATGTCGTGACGGTCTTGAACAAACCTCTTCATCAGAATATAAACAGTGTGTAGAATAAAAGCCATGACCCCTACCTCTCAGAGCTCCCCACACCTTAGGTGCTTTCAGCACAGCAACAGGAGAGTCCACTGACAGTTTGTCTGTGGAAAGGCAGAGAGAACACAGTCCTATGTTGTGTTTTAAAATGTGTTAACATCCAATAATGCAAATTGATTCAAAGACATACATTTGTCATGGTTACCCATCTAGGAAAGTGAATGTTTCTTCTTTGATGTGTAAGTAAATACGTTCATTTCTCTATTAGTTTGGGGCCTTGAAACTCATCCACGACCAAACTTGCATGTGTACTACTGGTGTGCATTCATGAAACAGTAGCTAAGGGCCTTCACAACAAAGATCTGACCGTAGAATAAATCCATTATCTCCAACACAATCCAGGTAATCCCTCTGTGGGATAATCTCAATTGCATTTCCTTGATTCCTTGCGTCTGCTCTTCTCGACTGCATCTCAAAACCCATTGGATGAGAAGGTCAGAGGTCCCGCCCTTCTGACCATCTCATCCAATGGGTCTCCCTCTTGGTCTACTACTGACGTAAAATATACTGGCAGACATAAACCGCACCAGAGGATAATACTCCCCTAAACACTGGTGTGGGATGATGAGACCCCGATCCCTCTGGGGAGGCCCCTCCACTATACGACTGAAGTCTCTTTTATTTGCATATATCCTGCTCCAGTCCCAAACTTGAAAACATGTGCCCATAGTCACAGAGTCTCAGGAGTGCTGATCTGGGATTAGGTCCCCCCCTGACCATATGCTTTAGAAATCAGATCCTGTGTTAGCACACTCTGAAAGTCTTTGTGCATACTTAGAACACCAGCACCTGTCTTTTCTTACTAGCACTGACCTTGCTGACAGCAGTTTCATTGTGGTAAAATGTACATATTATGACTGAGATATGTAGTTGTCTCTCCTAGCTACCATAAGATGAATGTGTAACAGTATAGCTTCCGTCCATCTCCTCGCCCCTACCTGCGCTCGAACCAGGGACCCTCTGCACACGTCGACAACTGCCTCCCACAAAGCATCGTTACCCATCGGGAACAACTACTTGAAGGTCTCAGAGTGAGTGATGTCACAGATTGAAACGCTGTTAGCGCGTGTAACAGTATAACTTTAGTCCGTCCCCTCGCGCGAACCAGGGACCCTCTGCACACATCAACAGTCACCCACGCAGCATCGTTACCCATCGCTCCACAAAAGCCGCGGCCCTTGCAGAGCAAGGGGAACCACTACTTCAAGGTCTCAAAGCAATTGACGTCACCATTGAAATGCTATTAGCACGCACCACCGCTAACTAGCTAGCCATTTCACATCCGTTACACGCGCACCCCGCTAACTAGCTAGCCATTTCACACCGGTTACACTCACCCCCCTTTTGACCTCCTCCTTTTCCGCAGCAACCAGTGATCTGGGTCACGGCACCAATGTAACAGTATAGCTTCCGTCCCTCTCCTCGCCCCTACCTGCACTCAAACCAGGGACCCTCTGCACACATCATCGTTACCCATCGCTCCACAAAAGCCGCAGCCCTTGCTGAGCAAGGAGAACAACTACTTCAAGGTCTCAGAGTGAGTGATGTGACAGATTGAAACGCTGTTAGCGCACTCCCCGCTAACTAACTAGCCATTTCACATCAGTTACAAATGCAGTATAATTGTAAGTCGCTCTGGATAAGAGTGTCTGCTAAATGACTAAAATGGAAGAAGACAAACACCATGCCTGTGAACTCACATGACTCGTCAGATGTCACACTGGGGTAGCTGTCACACTCAGAGTCAGCTGATGTGATCCACACCTGTAATTCAGACATGTCAGAGGCCAATGCCTTTTTGCTCTTGTTTTGCCCTTGTTTTCTGGAACTGGTAAAGATGTACTCATCATACCTGAAGGAAGGAGGAACAAAACCAGTGTGTCATGTTTGTGTGACAATTGGTCTAGAACCCCAGGAAGAGAAGAAATGTAAGTAGAATATCAATCCATAATACACTTCAGCAGCAAGCCACTTTTATTTATACATTCATTTATCTAGTACTTTTGAAAAACATTCAGATTGATACATCTGTAGGCCTAATAAAATAAAAATTGACTCCCGGCATTTAAAGCAAACGTTATTCAAATGGGACATCTGCAGTTTAAACAATAATAAGCGACACCTTTTGGGGTCAACAGTTTAGGGTTGGGGCTGGAGAAATGTAACGCCTCATTCATAAACTCACGAGGCAATTAATTTATATTCTTCAAGAGTCAATGGGTACATTCATTTAAAAGTCAAACTACTGATGTAGCAACCGCATATTGCCACTTTAAAAGGAGCTAACGCAAAACAAACAAATCATGAAAGCATGCTGATTGATGCCTGTTATTCACACGACTCGGTCGTCTTACCTTCGATATGCATTTTGAAGAAGTCTGCAGCTCGCACCAGAAGACGATTCTTTAGCGTCGAATATATGGAAGCTAGCACCGCTGAGTTTGAATACTACCGTGGATATTTTAACTTTCTGAGGCAACGGCCAAAGAGATCCATATTGAGAATCACCCAGAGTAGGCTCCTCGTCTTTTTCAGCGTCATTATAATCATAATCTTGCGTTGCCCAGCAGACAACAACCGCGAGCAACAACGCTGCAAACTTTAGCGTCGCAAACATGATGCGCTATGGTGTTGCCAGTCGGCTGACAACTGGCAAGACTGCATTAGCCTCGAGCGGGTGGGGCTTGAATCAATGTGGAAATAGGACGAAATCTAATCTAGCAAATCATATAAAACGTGTCTTTATTTATATATTGAGCCATGAGACAGTAAATCACTGAAAATCGAGCATTTGTTTGGTTAATGGTCAAGCAGCCAGTGTAATATGTGACCACAGGGACTGGCTAGATGACCTTTCAATCTAGCTATCTGAGGACTTTCAACTCATAAATCATGTAAAGGAAATATAAATACATTATTTATGAGTTAGAGGTCCTCAAGATAGCTAGGCTATTTATTGTAAATACCTACTACAAGTATGAGTGTCTAGAATATCTCCACAAACACATTACAACATGATTATGTTTATTTGCTCTCATCTCCACCGGATGGATTAAAGTCTTATTGCCACATAAATAGATCATGGTTTAAAAAAAGCATATGGACAAAATACATAAGCAGGTTGAGGGATAATCTAGCCAGTACCTATGGTCACATATTACGCCGGCTGCCTGAACATTGACCAAACGAATGTTCGATGTTCAGTGAGTGAGTAAGAAGACTTGATAATATGACTCCTTGCTCTTTGAACTTTCTAGAATCAACCTTTTCTCAAGCTTTAATTTTCTCCAGCAAGTGGCGATGTTGTCACAAAAAAACAGTAATGTTTCACAAAATTGTTTCAGACTCTAATGAAGTTTTCATTCAGTCTCACATCAATCTCAACAATATCTCACCATTTCACAATTTCTAAGTGGATTAATTATTTGTGACAATATGTTTCAAGCAGTAAAACGTTTGAAATTTTGCCAATGTTGCATGCCAAAATGACCTATATCCATCTAAACGTACTGTCCCGTGTCTGTCTGTCCATTATATTTTACAAATATGAACACATTTAGGTGTAAAGACCCTGGCAGGCAAAATATATATTCCACGTAATTTGTACACTAGACTATGTTGGGTCATGGCCAGGCCTCTGGTCACGTGTATATTGGCACACACCTACAGTGCCCCCAGAAAGGATTCCATACCCCTTGTCTTATTCCACATTTTAGTGTGTTACACCCTGAATTCATAATGGATTAAAGTAACAAAACACATTTCACCCCTCTACACACAATACCCCATAATGACAAAGTGAAAACATTTTTTGAAATGTTGCCCATTTATTGAAAATGAAATACAGAAATGTCTCCCTGAAATATTCATATCTCTGAGTCTGTGCATGTTAGAATCATCTTTGGAAGCGATTACAGCTGTGAGTCTTTCTGGGTAAGTCTCTAAGAGCTTTGCACACCTGGATTGTACAATATTTGTCCATTATTATTTTCAAAATTCTTCAAGCTCTGTCAAATTGGTTGTTGATCATTGCTAGACAACCCTTTTTAAATCTTGCCATATATTTTAACTGTGATTCTGTCTTCTTGGTAAGCAACTCCAGTGTAGATTCTGCCTTGTGTTTTACGTTATTGTCCTGCTGAAAGGTGAATTCATCTCCCAGTGTCTGGTGGAAAGCAGACAACCAGCTTTTCCTCTAAGATTCTGCCTGTGTTTAGTCCCATTCCATTTCTTCTTTTTTTTATCCAGAAACACTCCTATGATAGAGAAATATGTGATTCTAATGACATCAACCAATTAGTAGGCAATACCTACTCAAAATTGATCAAAATCACGATGCACACCTATGATGTCATTGGAAACGCTTATCTTCCTCTATGTTTTAGTACAAAATGTAGAAATGCACCAATTTCACATGTTGATGTTGGGATGGTGCGGGAGATGATGACAATGAAGTTGGAGAATGGTGACGTTTCCCATTAAGGAAGTTGACTTCATGGAAATCAAATGTAGCCTAATAGAAATCATATTGTGTGCATTTTATCATCCAGTAGGCCTTATATGGTGTGCAAACAAATCTGAACTCACGTCTATATTACAGAGTGGAGGTAGGCTGTGGGCTATTTAGGCCTTCTGACGGATCAGGATACCATTTGTCTGTTTGTAATAAAGGGCACAGTTCTGCAGGTGAGTAAATTGTACTACTCTTAGATTTGAGACGCCAGACTCTTTCTCACTGACTATTTTACTGTTTTATTACTTCTCCCTTCCGTTGTCATCCTACCGCTGCTGCTGCTCCGTTCCCATCACACTAGACTACTTTGCATAGCTTTACCTCTCCCACTCCGCTTTCTCGACACGAGGACGTTCCTCCCCCTTTCTCACTATAAACACACCCATTGATTTTACCGAGGGAAGACCCGACTCAACCGAGCGCACAGTATGCACTATCGACATAGAACTCCTATAGGATCAGAAGCAAGTCTGGAGTCAGTCCGCGATCGCAACCCTTTATCTTTATTCCTTCAAACTGGACGGAACGACGAATGTTGAACTGCATATCTCATCACTGAACGACACATTTGGATGAGTCGAGTCCATTGACATCTATATAGGGATAGAAATATTGTCCAGATCCTTTCCAAATAAGGCTATTCCTTTTTGAGGAACCCAAGACGCGCATTCTCCCAAGCACAAGTGGCTTGCTTGAACCAGCATCGTGGCTACTCTTCCAGCAGTGGCATGTTCGAGGGATAAAGCAGACACAATTGAACTCCTACTTTCACCCAAAGAGGTAGGAATGGCACATAGGCTATTTGTATTTTTCACATTTGAGAATTGTTATTGCCATTATTGTTGATGTTGTGATATAGGCTCCATGCACGGAGGAGCTTTGATGAAGCATTTAAGAGGATCACATCTACCATTATTGTGTCTTTCTGTGGAAACGCCTAATTTAAGAACATAGCCTAGACACCATCCTGTAATGGATTTTGCAGCATGACACTTATTAAAGGAATTCCTCAAATGTCTGTCTAGGAGATGTCATATTAGAATTATTTAGAGGACAATATTCAGAGGGAACGTTGTGTTTTCACATTTGCATTATCATGTTAATTGGCTGCATATATTCTAGCATACTTTAACGAGAGAAGCAACACAAAGCAAAGATTGAGATCATATAGCCTAACATGTGTTATTTTTAGGGCATGAAGAGGACTTTTAGCATGTGTACGTCTTTTATAAATATATTCAAGCCAATCCCATCTAGAAACACTGAGGCGATGTTTATAAAAAAAATCAACCCTTGCAATTGTAACCCTTATATTGTGTTGTCTTCTCATTGATTAAACCCGGTCTATTCTGAATGGTCTCCCTGGGTGCCCTTCACAGCTGCTCCCGGTGTAACGAGATTAACGGAGGGCATCAGGTGTGATATAGTGCCAACATAGCTGCTGATGTGTCATTAATGTTCCTTATTCGGTTAAATTCGGCAAGGAACACAATTTTAGTGCCGTGGAGCGTTGCGTTTAACAACACAATTAACCTCTCTCGCACAGAGACGATGACAGCCAGTCGGGGACCGCCGGCATTGTATTGGTTACATGACAATTAGGACTGATTGGATTTGAATATACACTCGCAGATGACGGCTGTTTACACTGAGGGGTTAAATTGGCATTTTGCCCAGTGATAGGGTTTCTTTTTCCTGCATGGATCGGACAGTTATAGGATACACATGCCTTGCTGTTTACTTTTGCAAGTTTTCTCCCTGCCTAGCCCCCCCACCTCTTCTCTCTATATCCCTGGTCCCCTTTGAACACCTGGCAATGATTTGACAGATTCCAGCCAGCCCCAGACATCAGATCAGACAGGGTGTGTGTGTGTGTGTGTGTGTGTGTGTGTGTGTGTGTGTGTGTGTGTGTGTGAGAGTGTGTGTGTGTCATGACATCATCCAGCACAGCAGCTATCTGTCTGCCTGACCCAGTCATATCAACGTCTCTGGCAGACAGACATTGCTTTCTTGATCCCAGCCCAGGGAGCGAGCGACCCTGCTGATATTGATCATATCACACACCCTGCCTGAAATCAAAATGAGACTGAGAGGTTGCATTCCAAATGGCACCGTATTCTCTATATAGTGCACTACTTTGACCAGGCCGCATTCCAAATTGCACCATATTCTCTATGTAGTGCACTACTTTGACCAGGGCCCATAGGGCTCTATAGGAAATGGAGGGCCAATTGGGATGCATCCTGAGAATGTGATGGAGACTCACTACCCTTCCTTAGGACTGTGTAGAGATGAGTAATACACTCTTACAGGGTTTGGCTTGGCTTGGACTAGCTTCCATTTATATTCAGGGATTCTGGTTAGAAAAAGGACTTTGAACTGTAGGCTACATCCCAATGCTTTAAATATATTATCATGCATTTTTCTATGATGTGTTTGTATGGGTTTCCATATGTTTGTATGGGTTTTATTTTTAGAATCACTCATGCCACTGGCTATGTCTATTACTTGATTATTATACAGTATAATAATGCAAATACAATTCATAATTTTGTTCTCTTTCTCCAGGATTCAATGAAAATGTCTGTGTGCGTCCATGAGAACCGCAAGTCGCGTGCCAGCACCGGCTCCATGAACATCTACCTGTTCCACAAGTCGTCGTACGCCGACAGCGTCCTGATGCACCTGAACACACTGAGGCAGCAACGTCTCTTCACCGACGTCCTCCTCCACGCCGGGAGCCGCTCTTTCCCCTGCCACCGTGCCGTGCTGGCCGCCTGCAGCCGCTACTTCCAGGTAAAGACACTGTTACCCAAGGCAGGATACTGTTAGTGTTTGCCATTGGAAAACAAGTCACTTTTAGCTGCCATGCTAAAAGTACACTAGCTGGACCAAATGCTAATCCGCTAACTCTTGGTTTCCCACCCCCTTGTTTGTCTGTCAGGCTATGTTCTCTGGAGGTCTCCGGGAGAGCCAGGCCAGCGAGGTTGACTTCAGGGACTCCATCCACCCTGAGGTCCTGGAGCTGTTATTAGACTATGTCTACTCCTCTCGCGTGGTCATCAACGAGGAGAATGCAGAGTCTCTCCTGGAGGCCGGGGACATGCTGGAGTTCCAGGACATCCGGGATGCCTGCGCCGAGTTCCTGGAGAGGAACCTGCACCCGTCCAACTGCCTGGGCATGCTGCTGCTGTCCGACGCCCACCAGTGCACCAAGCTGTCTGAGCTGTCCTGGGCCATGTGCCTCAGCAACTTCCCCGCCATCTGCAAGACAGAGGACTTCCTGCAGCTCCCCAAAGACATGGTGGTGCAGCTCCTGTCCCACGAGGAGCTGGAGACAGAGGACGAGAGGCTGGTCTATGAGGCCACCCTCAACTGGGTCAACTACGACCTGGAGAGGAGGCACTGTCACCTGCCGGAGCTGCTGCAGACCGTCCGCCTGGCACTGCTCCCCGCCATCTTCCTCATGGAGAACGTGTCCACAGAGGAGCTGATCAACGCCCAGTTAAAGAGCAAGGAGCTGGTGGACGAGGCCATCCACTGCAAACTGAAGATCCTCCAGAATGATGGTGTGGTGAACAGCCCCTGCGCCCGGCCCAGGAAGACCAGCCACGCCCTGTTCCTCCTGGGAGGACAGACCTTCATGTGTGACAAGCTGTACTTGGTGGACCAGAAGGCCAAGGAGATCATCCCCAAGGCGGACATCCCCAGCCCCAGGAAGGAGTTCAGCGCCTGCGCCATTGGCTGTAATGTCTACGTGACCGGCGGGAGGGGCTCAGAGAACGGTGTGTCCAAAGACGTGTGGGTCTATGACACTGTGCATGAGGAGTGGTCCAAGGCAGCGCCCATGCTCATTGCCCGCTTCGGCCACGGGTCAGCCGAGCTGAAACACTGCTTGTACGTGGTTGGAGGACACACGGCCGGCACCGGCTGCCTCCCCGCCTCGCCCTCGGTGTCCCTGAAACAGGTGGAGCAGTTCGACCCGGCGGCAAATAAGTGGACCATGGTGGCGCCGCTGAGGGAAGGCGTGAGCAATGCGGCGGTGGTCAGCGTCAAGCTGAAACTCTTCGCCTTCGGCGGAACCAGCGTCACCCATGACAAACTTCCCAAGGTGCAGTGCTACGACCCGCAGGAGAATTGCTGGATGGTTCCCGCCTCCTGCCCGCAGCCCTGGCGCTACACTGCCGCCGCCGTCCTCGGCAATCAGATCTTTGTGATGGGCGGGGACACAGAGTTCTCGGCGTGCTCGGCCTATAAGTTCAGCAGCGATACCTACCAGTGGACTAAAGTGGGAGACGTGACGGCTAAGAGGATGAGCTGCCAGGCCGTAGCGTCAGGTAACAAACTGTATGTGGTGGGGGGCTACTTTGGCACACAGCGGTGTAAGACTCTGGACTGTTATGACCCGACGCTGGATGCTTGGAACAGCATCACTACCGTACCCTACTCCCTCATCCCCACTGCCTTCGTCAGCACCTGGAAACATCTCCCAGCCTGACCTGCATGGCATTCTGGGATAACCCTACATCTCCATCCCAACCCCCCTCTCATGAGGTATGGAGATCTCTCTCTCTCTCTCTCTCTCTCTCTCTCTCTCTCTCTCTCTCTCTCTCTCTCTCTCTCTCTCTCTCTCTCTCTCTCTCTCTCTCTCTCTCTCTCTCTCTCTCTCTCTCTCTCTCTCTCTCTCTCTCTCTCTCTCTCTCTCTCTCTCTCTCTCTCTCTCTCTCTCTCTCTCTCTCTCTCTCTGTCTGTAGTCTGTTTGTTTGTTACTATCTGTCAGTAGAGGAATGAGATGGAATGCATAATGTATTAGTGATACTCTAGGCAGTCCAGACTGGAGAGTCCAAGCGATTTCAAATATTCTCAGCTGAGCTGAGTGCATAAGACAGTTTCTTGTTGTCAGTTTTTTTAATGAACACTCTTCGTCACATATCTATTGGGCTGTGTTTTGAGCTCTCATTGTCAAATATCTATTGGGCTGTGTTTTGAGCTCTCATTGTCACATATCTATTGGGCTGTGTTTTGAGCTCTCATTGTCACATATCTATTGGGCTGTGTTTTGAGCTCTCATTGTCAAATATCTATTGGGCTGTGTTTTGAGCTCTCATTGTCAAATATCTATTGGGCTGTGTTTTGAGCTCTCATTGTCAAATATCTATTGGGCTGTGTTTTGAGCTCTCATTGTCAAATATCTATTGGGCTGTGTTTTGAGCTCTCATTGTCAAATATCTATTGGGCTGTGTTTTGAGCTCTCATTGTCAAATATCTATTGGGCTGTGTTTTGAGCTCTCATTGTCAAATATCTATTGGGCTGTGTTTTGAGCTCTCATTGTCACATACTGGGATGATATAAGTAAAATTCCCAGCTCATAGGTTCAAGACAGCTGTTTTCATTCAGTAGCCAGTAGATAAAAATCCCGTTCTTCCTCCATCACCCTACAAAGATCCTGATTGAATCAAGCACAAATGGACTATTGATAGAGTAATTAGATTGCCATGCGATTTTGGCCAGTGCTGAACTGCATGTTTTGAATACTAACCAAGCAGCCGCCGCTATTTGATTTGTGTCTGTTGATACCAGTGAAAACCACAGATACAGGGAGAAACAAAATACACCAGACCACTGTGTGGAGAGAGGGGAGTGAGTGGTAGGATGGGGGATTGTATGTGTAGGTCATGAGAGTTATGAGACCGCAGGGTTAGGGCGAGACAATTTTGACTTTGCGGCTGGCCTAAGGGGAAATCACTCCGTTCTGCCTACAGGACAAGACTCATGACAATAAACTTCAACCTGCACGAGGCAGTGAAGGAGGAGGCACACAGGGGGTAATTGAAACAGAATAGAATTCTTTTATTGTCCCTGTGGGGGAAATTTGTCTGAGGGGGTTGAGAGCGGGGAGGCCAATTAGACAAGTTACATGCCGGCAAGCTACAACATCCTGGTGACGCTAATCCACTCTCAATTGC
This sequence comes from Oncorhynchus clarkii lewisi, assembly GCF_045791955.1. Lineage (NCBI taxonomy): Eukaryota > Metazoa > Chordata > Actinopteri > Salmoniformes > Salmonidae > Oncorhynchus > Oncorhynchus clarkii. The sequence continues at coordinate 17,927,489 of NC_092151.1, read as the reverse complement.
CTCTTTTTGATGGGTTTATGGTGCTCTGGGTGGGAGGTGAGAGAGAGGCAGTCTGGAGTACTGAGATGAGGAGAAGGCAGAGGGTGTTAACAGGGAGTAAGGCTTTGGTGCCTGTCTTTCAGAGAGAACGCGGCTGCACAGCCATGCAGACAAGCAAAGCACAGCCAGTACACACACACCGGCCCTGACAAATAACAGTGCCTGGACAGGAAGTGAGTGTTTACTGTTTCTCTGAGCAGCCCCAGTCTCCCCCACCTCTCCCCTGTGTCTGTGTGTCTGTCTGTGTGTATCTGCAAAGCCTTATAGTAACCACTCTCTGTCTCCTTGACGATAAGCAGGCCAGACGGATGTAGAGCACAGACCATTGGCAACCCTGCTCATTCTGAACACTGGAGACCCTGGTGTCATAATCCGACTCTCTCTTTCACACTCACACACGATCGTATAAAGGCAGACATACATGCACACACACACACGCATGCAGACACAATTGGCAGACCTTCTCATTTCGCAGACCTTGGTGAAATGGCTGTGTGCCCTCAGCTCATGAGCCAAAGAGAGGGGAGAGACAGAGAGGGAAGGATAGATAAATAGATTGATCGGCCTGGGATACTGATGCGCCTCTCCGCTCCACTATTCTTTGCTCTCCTTTGATGAAATGCTCCCTGACTTAAGTGCAAATTTTTCTTCAGTGACTCATCTCTGAAACAGAGACTGCAGTGAAAGCTTTAACCCTCTAGACTAGACCAATGCAACATACTGCTTTTGGGTGTACAATTATTTCACATTTCAGTCACTGATTTATTGTAAGGCCTGCTCCTCTCTTTTGTGTAGGTGCCCATTTTTCTGTAAACAGTCATAGTGTGGAGTGGTGACTCCACACAGAGACACAGTGACACTGACGTATTACTGGCCACTAAATAGTGGGAGGAGAGGAGGGTGAAAAACAGATCTCTTCAGTTAGTCTGTTTTCACACTTTTTTTGGTTGCTCAACACTTCCCAGGGGGACTCCCCTCTACACTTCCCTCTCCTCTCTCTTCATCCCTCCCTTTTCCCTTCCTCTCTCTCCCTCTATTAGGTCTAGTCCGTCCGGCTGGCTTGTACTGGTTACAGCCCCACTAGGTATCTGGTGTCAAGCCAATTCATGCTTTTGTTCAGAGATCTGCTTTCGTCTCGCAAGGGTGCCAATACTGATAAAATCCCATTTGTTATCATTCCATTTTGTAACGTCCAAGGTTGGTAAGGACTGGGGAATTCCAGGGTATAGAATCCTCCAAAATCTGAAATTAGGATTTCATTATCAGTCAGCTGGCTCATTCCATTCATGCATTGGAGAGGATAGAGATGCTTGCTTATTGTTATTCATCCTTCGCTATGCAATGACCTCCAGGCAGATATCCCCATCACTAGACCTGGATCTTCTCTGGAAGCCTAATTGACAAAGGCCTCTTCTGGGAGGCAGAGTTGGCGGAGCGACCGTTATGCACTTGTGTGTGCGTTTGTGTGCGTGTTTGCATGTGTGTGCCTGTATGTGCGTTTCCTCTAGCTACCACAGCATGTTGTAAGATTGGGCTTCCCCCTCAAGATAGGGCCACATGGGAAGAAGGCGAGAGAGATGGGGGAGGAGGATATGTATTTAAAATGGATATTAGACTCTCGTTACACACGGGGCCTTCCCAATGCTATAAACAATCTGTGGTGTAATGCTGAAAAAAATAAAGCTTTTAAAACCGAAAAGTCAGAATAAGATGCAGAGCAGAAGTCAAAGGCCGTCAGATTTGAAATATCTATCTGGATTTAGATTTGGGGGAGCGATAAAAAGAACCCTAACTGTGTCGGGGGAATGGCAGTAAAGTGGATGAATTTCACAAAGGAGTCCATTAGCCTTCTAGCCTAATGCATGATATCTCTGACAAGTCTCTAGAGGAACAGGTGCAAATGCAAGGCAGTGTCTGTTTAGTTTTTTTTTTTTTACTGAGGGGAGAAAGAGAATGAGTTAGGGGAGACAGTAAAGGAGTGAAGATAGGGTCTGGAGTCTATCTGAAGAATTTGTCTGTCCCTGAACTTTTGAATCTTAGCAAATATGTTAAATAGTCTACTTTTGAGCCTTTTTTCGAGGCGCAAAAGCAGAGATATTTTCCATGACCTCTTAAACACTTTGTCTAATGTTTTTTTTTCTTTTCTCTCTCTCTCCTTTTTCCTCAGATTTCTCTGTTTTGCATCATCCACTGGATTCCAGCTGTGAAGATAGAATCACACTCTTTAACTTCCTGTCTGTGCAATAAAAAAATAAGACTTTCTAATTTTCTTCATGAAAAAAACTGAACCATTGTAAAAGTGTGAAAACACACGATCCACCCAAATGCTACTGTGAGTTTACAGACGTTTAAAGAACCATCAATGCTCCTGAGAGGACCTTGTACACAGAATGATGTCAATGATGTCATATCGTTTCTGAGAGAGAGGTTTGGACGTTATTCATGCAAACAAACCCAACAACCTGCTGCTTGTACTGTAAGATCCAACAACCTGCTGCTTGTACTGTAAAATCCAACAACCCCCTAATCCCAGTGTACTATCGGCATACCGCGCCTGTGCGTCTCAGCCTTCCATGAAAGACCCATCAACATATCAGTCAGTCACACACTCACACAGCCTGGATTTCTTTCCGTTCAATCATGAAATACTTGTACTACGGACTATGTCTTTGCTCTTCTCACTCTGATAATTCTGTGATATGAATTTTGAAAAATGAAGAAGAGGGAACATTCTCTGCACAGGGCCTTTAATGTAATAGTATGAAGGAGCACCTGTTTGGACATAGGACACATATGAGGGGAGAGAAGAGGAGAGTGACCAGAGACTCCTCTTCAGCTTGATTATGAGCAGCTGATCCATAAACAGTTCTCTCCCTAGTGTATCTGAGACTTTAGACTCTTCTTGTTCCAGTCGTTCTGTCCTCGCCAAGGAAGAGGAGAGAGAAAGACAGAGATTGACAACCTCCTCCCCTCCTCTTCCTGTCCCCATCACCTAGTAGGCGTTTGGGGTTTAAAACGTTGTAAGTGGTGTTGGAAGTTCCTCTTTGGCAGTTTGCTGTGAGACCTGGCTCTAGCTGTCACTACGTGTTGTGAGGACTTGAAGTGCCAGCACCAGAGGAGTCTGAGAGGGGAGTTGTGGAGAGGGTGAAGGAGGGTCATGTCCTGACATGTCTACCGATGTAAAGTTACCACCCCCTTTCGCCCTGCCTCTCCCAATCCCATTCTTGCTGTAGGTCACTACACTCTCCTGATCCAAAATAACAATAATCAGAGAAGAGAAGTGGACAATGCAACACAGAACTGGAGAAAATGCTCATTCAAGCTCAGATGGGCTCGATTCAATCTGTAGTGCTGAATATCAGGATTACAGCGTGATTGAAATTGAAAGGCAATGTTTCCATGTTCGCGGAGAATGCATTCACGGTAATAGCTGCATATGTCGGCTCAATCGGAAATGACCTTTAAAATGTTAAGCTTTCTTTACAGATTGCATCCAGCACTGAAGGGTTTGCTCTTGCACACTATTTACTGTTTGTTCCGAAGTAATTCCAATGAGCAGTATTGTTTTGTTGGATCACTGATGGATACATTTTCTACTTTGCCTAGAAGATTATTCTGAACTCTTCAGAGCATGTACCATGGATATGGGGACTCAAGTATGATTGGCATGATTAACTTCTCTGGCCAAGAGCATCTTGTTAACTTCCTAACCAAAACTGAAACGTAATACATTCTTGTCTTAACTTGCTCCAGTGTATCATGTTTCATAAGTCTTAATTTATACAAAAATGACTTTATTTATTGTTTCTCTGCCTGCATTAATTTCCAGGTAAATGAATGTAGATCTTTTTAAGGGTAAATCATGCATGACCCTTGTTATAGATGCTCTATTTTATTGTTAATCCTTTGGTCTGCTTTTTTTTGCACAGTTCAGTTTCTCCCAAATTACAACCTGTTATAACCATATGGTCAGTGAGGTGAACAGGTCAGAGGTCTGGGGTTAGGAGTCAGTATACGGATGGACACTTAGATTACCTAGAGTGTAAGTGGCCAGTGGGTGGGAATGTGTTTGTTTTAGAGGTGGACTCTGGGTAGAGTAACATCTCACATTTACAGTGCCTTGCGAAAGTATTCGGCCCCCTTGAACTTTGCGACCTTTTGCCACATTTCAGGCTTCAAACATAAAGATATAAAACTGTATTTTTTTGTGAAGAATCAACAACAAGTGGGACACAATCATGAAGTGGAACGACATTTATTGGAGATTTCAAACTTTTTTAACAAATCAAAAACTGAAAAATTGGGCGTGCAAAATTATTCAGCCCCCTTAAGTTAATACTTTGTAGCGCCACCTTTTGCTGCGATTACAGCTGTAAGTCGCTTGGGGTATGTCTCTATCAGTTTTGCACATCGAGAGACTGACATTTTTTCCCATTCCTCCTTGCAAAACAGCTCGAGCTCAGTGAGGTTGGATGGAGAGCATTTGTGAACAGCAGTTTTCAGTTCTTTCCACAGATTCTCGATTGGATTCAGGTCTGGACTTTGACTTGGCCATTCTAACACCTGGATATGTTTATTTTTGAACAATTCCATTGTAGATTTTGCTTTATGTTTTGGATCATTGTCTTGTTGGAAGACAAATCTCTGTCCCAGTCTCAGGTCTTTTGCAGACTCCAGCAGGTTTTCTTCCAGAATGGTCCTGTATTTGGCTCCATCCATCTTCCCATCAATTTTAACCATCTTCCCTGTCCTTGCTGAAGAAAAGCAGGCCCAAACCATGATGCTGCCACCACCATGTTTGACAGTGGGGATGGTGTGTTCAGCTGTGTTGCTTTTACGCCAAACATAACGTTTTGCATTGTTGCCAAAAAGTTCAATTTTGGTTTCATCTGACTAGAGCACCTTCTTCCACATGTTTGGTGTGTCTCCCAGGTGGCTTGTGGCAAACTTTAAACAACACTTTTTATGGATATCTTTAAGAAATGGCTTTCTTCTTGCCACTCTTCCATAAAGGCCAGATTTGTGCAATATACAACTGATTGTTGTCCTATGGACAGAGTCTCCCACCTCAGCTGTAGATCTCTGCAGTTCATCCAGAGTGATCATGGGCCTCTTGGCTGCATCTCTGATCAGTCTTCTCCTTGTATGAGCTGAAAGTTTAGAGGGACGGCCAGGTCTTGGTAGATTTGCAGTGGTCTGATACTCCTTCCATTTCAATATTATCGCTTGCACAGTGCTCCTTGGGATGTTTAAAGCTTGGGAAATCTTTTTGTATCCAAATCCGGCTTTAAACTTCTTCACAACAGTATCTCGGACCTGCCTGGTGTGTTCCTTGTTCTTCATGATGCTCTCTGCGCTTTTAACGGACCTCTGAGACTATCACAGTGCAGGTGCATTTATACGGAGACTTGATTACACACAGGTGGATTGTATTTATCATCATTAGTCATTTAGGTCAACATTGGATCATTCAGAGATCCTCACTGAACTTCTGGAGAGAGTTTGCTGCACTGAAAGTAAAGGGGCTGAATAATTTTGCACGCCCAATTTTTCAGTTTTTGATTTGTTAAAAAAGTTTGAAATATCCAATAAATGTCATTCCACTTCATGATTGTGTCCCACTTGTTGTTGATTCTTCACAAAAAAATACAGTTTTATATCTTTATGATTGAAGCCTGAAATGTGGCAAAAGGTCGCAAAGTTCAAGGGGGCCGAATACTTTCGCAAGGCACTGTAAATGTTGACTCTGCTATGAGGCGTATCTGCTTTATTTTAAGTGCCACACTCAAATATTCAATATTCTGACTTGAGATGAGCGTATGTAGCTTCTGTGTACATCATTTATCACTTGCATGAAAAATACAAGCTAAGCATGTAGATCTCAAGTCAGAATACTGACATTTTAGTGTAGTGTGAGTGTGAAGATGAGGAGGAGGAAGAGGATGTGTAGTTCACTGAATCCTGTAAATTTAAAGGACAGGCAGACACCGCAGTGCTCTTCACCATATGGGCACTGATGTATGGGAGGGAATATGACAGGGGAGAGTTCCAAAGACCAACAAAGAGAATGTCTTAAATACTTGCATCCACCGTTTTGTACCAGTAGTTGATTTCTGGATGTTTTTGTCTGTTTGTCTGTCTGGGTGGCCAAAATATTGACATGTACAGTTTAGCATGATGAAATCATTGTCACGGTCAACATAAAATCTAACAGTTGTATAGATTTTCCCAGGCAGGATGTGTTCTGGATGGATTCAGTGAATGGCCTCAATCCCTTGTATTCCACATTCCTGTTTGATTATTTGAGCCACCCAAACCTCCCAGCCCTCCTCACAGCCCAACTTCCACCTCCCAGCCCTCCTCACAGCCCAACTTCCACCTCCCAGCCCTCCTCCCAGCCCAACTTCCACCTCCCAGCCCTCCTCCCAGCCCAACTTCCACCTCACAGCCCAACTTCCACCTCCCAGCCCTCCTCACAGCCCAACTTCCACCTCCCAGCCCTCCTCACAGCCCAACTTCCACCTCCCAGCCCTCCTCACAGCCCAACTTCCACCTCCCAGCCCTCCTCACAGCCCAACTTCCACCTCCCAGCCCTCCTCCCAGCCCAACTTCCACCTCCCAGCCCTCCTCACAGCCCAACTTCCACCTCCCAGCCCTCCTCCCAGCCCAACTTCCACCTCCCAGCCCTCCTCACAGCCCAACTTCCACCACCTCCCAGCCCTCCTCACAGCCCAACTTCCACCTCCCAGCCCTCCTCACAGCCCAACTTCCACCTCACAGCCCAACTTCCACCTCCCAGCCCAACTTCCACCTCACAGCCCTCCTCACAGCCCAACTTCCACCTCCCAGCCCTCCTCACAGCCCAACTTCCACCTCACAGCCCAACTTCCACCTCCCAGCCCAACTTCCACCTCACAGCCCTCCTCACAGCCCAACTTCCACCTCCCAGCCCTCCTCACAGCCCAACTTCCACCTCCCAGCCCTCCTCACAGCCCAACTTCCACCTCCCAGCCCAACTTCCACCTCCCAGCCCTCCTCACAGCCCAACTTCCACCTCCCAGCCCTCCTCACAGCCCAACTTCCACCTCCCAGCCCTCCTCCCAGCCCAACTCCCACCTCCCAGCCCACCTCCCAGCAACCAGCCCATGTCCCAGCTCCCAGCCCTCCTCCCAGCCCAACTCCCACCTCCCAGCCCAACTCCCACCTCCTAGGGCTACAAAAGCACAAACTGTTTAAGGAATTCTGTGGAGAACTCATTGGCTCCTTGATGTCGACCCCCTAACCAACCAACCCGCCCACAGAACACTGCACCTTTCTCCACACCAATCAGATAAGAGGGTTCCTTTTAGAACATAAATTACCCTGGCAACAGTCAACAGTGAGTGCCCCTCCAATTTACAAGTGATTGTTCAGTGTCATATTTTCCCTCTCTCATTTCTCTTTTTGCCCCCTCTCTCTTCCCGCCTTATTGGGATTCAGCTCGCTTACGTGTAGTGTGTTCTCCCTGACTGGCTTGCTGTAGGCATTCACCAAAATGATGGAAACTTCTTTATAAACACTTTCAATGTGCATTTGCTTTCATTTTTTCTGCCATGTTTCAATTTTTTATAACATTGTTTGTACATGTGACAGATTTTTTTTCACAGTGTGAAATTCATGGCAAAATAAATGAGTTTTTCCTCTTTACTGTAATCACTTGCCTTACCTGTCTTTATTTGCAATTAAGCTTTGATATATTGCAACTATTTGTGTAACTATTTGGTGTGCAAACACAATGACCTCTAAAGAAATGTATTGTAACACTATGCTTAAACCAACATCCAATGTCTTTCCCAGGCTGAACTCATGAAGGCACGTGACGGTTTTGCATACAGGCTATCTATCATTCCTAAGACAAACTTCCCCTATAAACCTCCTGCAAATATTTTGACATAGCTCTTGAGTAGTAGGAATGAGGAAAAATACAACCCACTCATTCCAGCAGTAGCACCATAGCCTTGGGTTCCGAAGGCCTAGCTAGCTCATTATTGCATGTTTCACATATTTAGGCAGCTTTAGAGGGAATGTAGTTCACTTTAATTGTCCCACAGTATTAAAGTCCACTGTATTATCCCTCCACACAGCCTTTTGTTCTGTTAGAGGAGAGACTAAAATAATCCTATCTACTGTATGCCTGTGGCTTTCCATCTCCGCTCTGTTCTGCTCTCACTCTGTTCTCTCACTCTGTTCCCTGTCTGTTCTCTCACTCTGTTCTCTTACTCTGTTCTCTTTGTTCTCTCACTCTGTTCTCCCACTCTGTTCTCTCTGTCTGTTCTCTCTGTTTTCTCTGTTCTCCCACTCTGTTCTCTGTCTGTTCACTCTGTTCTCTCTGCTCTCTCTGCTCTCTTTCTGTACTCTCTCACTCTGTTCTCTCTCTGCTCTCGATCTGCTCTCTCTCTGCTCTCTGCTCTGCTCTCTCTCGGCTCTCTCTGTTCTCTCTGTTCTCTCTGCTCTGCTCTCTCTCGGCTCTCTCTGTTCTCTCTCTCTCTGCTCTGCTCTCTCTCGGCTCTCTCTCTTTTCTCTCTGTTCTCTCACTCTGTTCTCTGTTCTCTCTGTCTGTTCTTTGTTTTCTCTGTCTCTGCTCTCTTTCTGTACTCCCTCCCTCTGTTCTCTCTCTGTTCTCTTTCTCACTCTGTTCTCTCTCTGTTCTCTCTGCTCTGCTCTCTCCTCTCTGCTCTCTCTCTCCTTTCTCTCTCTCTGCTCTCTCTCTCTCTGCTCTCGCTTGGCTCTCTCTCTGTTCTCTCTCCGTTCTCTCTCTCTGCTCTGCTCTCTCTCTCTGCTCTCTCTCTCTCTTCTCTCTCTCTGCTCTCTCTTCTCTCTCTGCTCTCTCTGCTCTCTCTACTCTCTCTGTTCTCTCTCTCTCTGCTCTGCTCTCTCTCTGTTCTCTCTCTCTCTGCTCTGCTCTCTCTCTGTTCTCTCTCTCTCTGTTCTCTCTCTCTCTCTGCTCTTTCTCTGCTATGCTCTCTCGGATCTCTCTGTTCTCTATCTCTCTCTGCTCTGCTCTCTCTTTCTCTATCTGTAGCTTGGGAAGGAATAAGGCAAAAAAGACTGCCCAGATACTTTCCCTTTTTCTGCCATGTCACCTAGGCAACGGTGACCTTTATCTGCTGAAAACTGTGGGGGCTGAGGAAGGAAAAAGGAGAACTCTCTCCCTCCCTTCCCTCATCTCTCACTTCCTACACCCTCCACTCGCTCTTTCCACATGAGACAGTGCAGAGAATACGGTACATATCTGCTTGCCAACTGTGGACTCACTATGTTTAACGTTTCCTTGTCTCTCTAACAAGTTTAATATCCCATTAGTGTGGAGACTGCAAAGCAGAGAGCACAGAACAGCACAGCACAGCCCAGCTGCTTAATAAGACAGCATCCCAAATGACCCTATTTAGTGCACTACTTTTGACCAATACCCTATGGAATTCGAGTGCAATTTGGGACTCAACATAACACTGCATTCCTCTAGCACTGTGGAGTCCAGCTCCTCTCCTTTCTGCTCTGCTTAGTGATTGGTGACAGCAGGTTCTGAAACACCAGTTTAACTGGCTCCAGTCCTGACCCTCGCCATAGACAAACACAACACACGTACCCTTTCACAGAAAGATGGGGAACACGACCAAAAGAGACATTCTTCAAGTTCATAGGTTGGACATGTGCTATTATTCAGCTTCACTTTTGTGGTTCGAACTGAAAGTTTTGCGACGCCCAGGCTTTTTTGCGGTGTATCCGTGAGATGGAATGAATTTTACTTTCCCCCTCATGGGACAGGCCACAAGATTTGGCCAAAGACAGACTCCAGTGGTAGAATATTGTTGCTGCCTTATGTCCCACCCGGAACAAAGAGGACTGAGTAAGTATGTTTATTTTCCCTCAGCGGCAATGCTGTATAACAAACATACAATGATTAGCACTTGAGTTTAAGTTTTGGTCTGTGTCTGAGGGACTGGGAGGCTCCTCTAGTGCCCCTATGTGAGTTAACAGTCCCTTATTAATCAAAGAAAATGAAATATCCTGTCTAGCAGGAAATGGCTCCTGTTTTTCCTTATCATAACATTACCAATGATAAGTTGACCTCCAGTGATTACTGGGAAGTCTGTCCTCACCAAGTTCAGTTCAAACCCCTGCTTTGTGCTGCAGATGGAGGGAGGGACAGAGAGAGTGACAGAGACAGAGAGAGAGAGTGACAGAGAGAGAGAGAGTGACAGAGCGAGAGAGAGACAAGGAGAGACAGAGAGAGAGAGAGAGAGAGCGCAAGAGAGAAAGACAGAGAGAGAAAGATGAAACATATTCAGATTTAGAAAGACTGCTTTTAAAATATAACAGGGACAGAATGATTGCCCACCCAGGAAGCCACCTACGCTCTGGCAGCATGTACTACGTGCCCACAGGCGATAAAAACAATGTTCCTGCATGTCACCGTTGCCTGGCAACACGTTTGGCAGCTCTCTGATTCAGCCTTACCAGTTCACGAGCACACACACACACACACACACACACACACACACACACACACACACACACACACACACACACACACACACACACACACATGAGCCTCCTGTCGAAGTAGAGTTGAAAAGAGAGACAAGTCCTTTGAGATGTGCCAGCCCTTACTCCCCTTTTACATCACCAATAAGATAGACAGAGAGAGACCAGGGAGCTTCAGGCCAAGTAAATATCACAGCAGAAAAGACCCCTGGAGGGGCTTTAAGTGACAAAGTAAAATATTATCTTCATGGTGGGGTCATTTTTATGTTGGATTTAGGGCCACCTTTCATTTCCAGTTGTGCTGCAGGTTTGCAGATCTGTGAGACAGGAGGGGAATGATCAAGAGCACACTGTATGTGTAGTTTATTAATTTTTAATGAGAGGTAACATAAGCCTCTCAATGAGGTAACACAAGCCTCTCAATGAGGTATCATAGGCCTCTCAATGAGGTAACATAGGCCTCTCAATGAGGTAACATAGGCCTCTCAATGAGGTAACATAGGCCTCTCAATGAGGTAACATAGGCCTCTCAATGAGGTAACATAGGCCTCTCAATGAGGTATCATAAGCCTCTCAATGAGGTAACATAGGCCTCTCAATGAGGTAACATAGGCCTCTCAATGAGGTAACATAGGCCTCTCAATGAGGTAACATAGGCCTCTCAATGAGGTAACATAGGCCTTTTAATGAAGTAACATAATCCTCTCAATGAGGTAGCATAGGCCTCTCAATGAGGTAACATAATCCTCTCAATGAGGTAACATAGGCCTCTCAATGAGGTAACATAAGCCTCTCAATGAGGTAACATAGGCCTCTCAATGAGGTAACATAAGCTTCTCAATGAGGTAACATAGGCCTCTCAAGGAGGTAACATAGGCCTCTCAATGAGGTAACATAGGCCTCTCAATGAGGTAACATAGGCCTCTCAATGAGGTAATCATAGGTCTTTCAATGAGGTAACATAAGCCTGTCAATGAGGTAGCATAAGACTCTCAATGAGGTATCATAGGCCTCTCAATGAGGTAACATAGGCCTTTTAATGAAGTAACACAATCCTCTCAATGAGGTAACATAGGCCTCTCAATGAGGTAACATAATCCTCTCAATGAGGTAACATAGGCCTCTCAATGAGATAACATAGGCCTCTCAATGAGGTAACATAAGCCTCTCAATGAGGTAACATAGGCCTCTCAATGAGGTAACATAAGCTTCTCAATGAGGTAACATAGGCCTCTCAATGAGATATCATAGGCCTCTCAATGTGGTAACATATGCATCTCAATGAGGTAACATAGGCCTCTCAAGGAGGTAACATAGGCCTCTCAATGAGGTAACATAGGCCTCTCAATGAGGTAACATAGGCCTCTCAATGAGGTAATCATAGGTCTTTCAATGAGGTAACATAAGCCTGTCAATGAGGTAGCATAAGCTTCTCAATGAGGTAACATAGGCCTCTCAATGAGATATCATAGGCCTTTCAATGTGGTAACATATGCATCTCAATGAGGTAACATAAGCCTGTCAATGAGGTAGCATAAGCTTCTCAATGAGGTAACATAGGCCTCTCAATGAGATATCATAGGCCTTTCAATGTGGTAACATATGCATCTCAATGAGGACCTGTCATACAGCACAGCATGTGGCTTGATGTATTGGTTTTTAGCCCACGGAACATGGTCTGTGTCCGAAACAGCACCCTACTCTCTATATAGTGCACTTTTTTAGGCCCATGGGCTCTGGTCAAGTAGAGCCCTAAATAGGGAATAGGGTGTCATTTTAGATACAGCCCTCAACTGCTGTATAGTAATGAAAGTTCGCAGCAGTCTCTGCCTTTCTTTGCCAAGCCCTCCAGCTGATCTCTGGCTCTCTGCTGACCTCTGGCTCTCTGCTGACCTCTGGCTCTCTGCTGATCTGGATCCCCTGGCACGTAGGAGATAACACATGATGGAAGAAAGGGTAGTGAAAGTTAGCTAGCTAACATATGCTGGACTTACTGCAGCAGAGAGAGATAGGAGAGGAGGGGCTCAGCAGGCCTACTGTAGGTCTGGACCACACAAGACTATCTAAACCCAGGTCAGGTCCTGTTCTCGTTGTTTTATATCAGAAAATAAAAAATAAAGAGTATCTTTAACTCTTAGGTAGGAGATTGCACTTCCCTTGCTGAAAGAGAGTGATTGTCGATTGCTGCATCATAAGAGAACATACAGAGAAAAGAATGAGAGCACAAGTGTTCTGTTTGAATCAGAAATGTCCCAATGTTTCCATGGAGTCAGTGAAGGGAGACGGTTCATTGGTTCTTCCCAGGTCCAACACATCTGCATCTCCTCTGCAGCATGATTGAACGAACAGGGAAATTAAAATGGATTAAATTAGCTCCTCTCTCTACCAAAGGAGGCTGGTGGGAGGAGATATAGCAGGACAGGCTCATTGTAACGAATGGAATGGAATCTTTGGAACGGTGTAAAACACATCAAACATATGGAAACCACATGTTTGACTCCATTTCATCAATACAATTCCAGCCATTGCAATGAGCCCATCCTCCTATAGCATACCAGCCTCCTCTGCGCTCTACCCCTCTTACAGTTCCCCTTCCCCCCTCTCTCTCTCCCTCTATCCCTCTATCCCCCTATCCCTTCCCCTTATCTCCCTCTCTCCCTCTCTCTCTCCCTCTCTCTCTCCCTCTCTCCCTCTCTCTCCCTTCTCTCCCTCTCTCTATCCCTCTATCCCACTATCCCTTCCCATTCTCTTTCTCTCCCTCTCCATCGCTCCCTCTCGCCCTGTGCAATCCTTGGAGAGACCTTGCGTTGATTGGGTCGCCTTCCAAATGCTGTCAGCGCCTGATTTACTACTTGAACATAATCTGAAGTGATTTTCCATCAGAATGAGGACAGTAGTTAGCTAAGCAATGGATTTAATCGAACACTGGGGAGCAACAAACAACCACTGATCTTGCCTGTCTGCTCTGCCTGTCTGCTCTACCTGTCTGCTCTACCTGTCTGCTCTGCCTGTCTGATCTGCCTGTCTGCTTTACCTGTCTGCTCTGCCTGTCTGCTCTACCTGTCTGCTCTACCTGTCTGCTCTACCTGTCTGCTCTAACTGTCTGCTCTACCTGTCTGCTCTGCCTGTCTGCTCTAACTGCCTGCTCTGCCTGTCTGCTCCGCCTGTCTGCTCACCTGTCTGCTCTACCTGTCTGCTCTAAATGTCTGCTCTGCCTGTCTGCTCTAGATGTCAGCTCCGCCTGTCTGCTCTGCCTGTCTGCTCCTCCTGTCTGCTCCTCCTGTCTGCTCTACCTGTCTGCTCTGCCTGTCTGCTCTGCCTGTCTGCTCTACCTGTCTGCTCTGCCTGTCTGCTCTGCCTGTCTGCTCCTCCTGTCTGCTCTACCTGTCTGCTCTAGAGGTCAGCTCCGCCTGTCTGCTCTATCTCCTCTCGTCTTCCAGATTCAATCTACAAAGATTGTTCTAAGAAGCTTAAACATAAATCTATTTAGAAAAACAAGCTCTTGGAGTTGTTGTTTGTGTAAAGAGACAGTTGACTGGGTGTGTGTCCCAAATGGCAACATACTCCCCCTATAGTCCACTACTTCTGACCAGAGCTGTAGGAAATATGGTGCCATTTAGGACTCAGTATGGGTGAGTGTCAGGAGAAGGACAGGGGGAAACAGAGCGTGGTGTCTCAGTCAGCGGCTCCGCTCCTCTTGGCTTATCAGTGTCAGAGTTGACACACCTCATCTGTGGGATAAAGCACCAGAATGCTCCTTAACCCGGTCCTGTCTCAGCCCAGAAACCTCTCAATGGGTTTACAGATGCAGATTGGACGTGACACGACATTTGGAGTGGGATCTGATGCTCAGTGCTATCTCTCAGATGTGAGCGTTAACGAAAGGGGCTAAAGTAAATGTTGGCTTATGGAGAGAGTGTCAAGCCTTCTCTGACTAATAAGACAGAGGATCGCAACAGTTTCTCAAGGCTTTTCTTGGGAAGCAGCCTAAGGTCATAGTCATCTGATGGCTGTGGTTAGCCTAGGCTACTATGGTCTTGCATGGTAGAAGTTACCAGCTTTGCCCAATTCCAGTTAAAGCCAGTAGTATATTTATAACGTTGCCAAATCCCACAAATAATATATTTCTGAATACATCTTTGGATAGTGGGAAAGGAACTTCTTATGGCTGCAGGGGCAGTATTGAGTAGCTTGGATGAAAGGTGCCCAGAGTAAACGGCCTGCTCCTCAGTCCCAGTTGCTAATATGCATATTATTATTAGTATTGGATAGAAAAAACTCTGAAGTTTCTAAAATGGTTTGATCATCATGTCTGTGAGTATAACAGAACTCATATGGCAGGCAAAAACCTGAGAAGAAATCCAAACAGGAAGTGGGAAATCTGAGGTTGGTCGATTTTCAACCCAGCCCCTATTGAAGACACAGTGGGATATTGGTTATGTTGCACTTCCTAAGGCTTCCACTAGATGTCAACGGTCCTTAGAAACTTGAATGAGGCTTCTACTGTGATGTGGGGCAGGATGGGAGCTGTTTGAGTCAGTGGTCTGCCAGAGAGCCAGGTCCTGGTCACGCGCATTTCACATGATAGCGACCTGCGTTCCAGGGCTTTTCTACAGACAATGGAATTCTCCGGTTGGAACGTTATTGAAGATTTATGATAAAAACATCCTAAAGATTGATTCTATACTTAGTTTGAAATGTTTCTACGACCTGTAATATACCTTTGGAGTTTTCATCCGATGTTCGGCTGGAACTGCATGAGCGTTTGGATTTGTGTACATAAATAATTATTGAACTAAATCAAACATTTAATGTGGAACTGGGATTCCTGGGAGTGCATTCTGATCATCAAAAGTAAGGGAATATTTATAATGTTATTTCTGATTTCAGTTGACTCCAACATGGCGGATCATTTTTGTTTTCTTAGCGCCGTTCTCAGATTATTGCATGGTTTGCTTTTCCATAAAGTTTTTTTGAAATCTGACACAGCGGTTGCATTAAGGAGAGGTATATTTCCATGTCTAACAATTGTATTTTCATTTACATTTATAATGAGTATTTCTGTAAAATTATGTGGCTCTCTGCAATATTACCGGATGTTTTTGGAACTAGTGAACGTAACACGCCAATGTATGCTGAGATTTTTTTATATAAATATGAACTTTATCAAACTAAACATACATGTATTGTGTAACATGAAGTCCTATGAGTGTCATCTGATGAAGATTATCAAAGGTTAGTGATTCATTTTATCTCTATTTGTGCTTTTTGTGACTCCTCTCTTTGGCTGGAAAAATGGCTGTGTTTTTCTATGAGTTGGTGGTGACCTAACATAATCGTTTGTGGTGCTTTCGCTGTAAAGCCCATTTGAAATTGGACACTGTGGTGGGATTAACAACAAGATTACCTTTAAAACGGTGTAAAATACATGTATGTTTGAGTAATTTTAATTATGGTATTTCTGTTGTTTTGAATTTGGCGCTCTGCACTTTCACTGGCTGTTGTCATATCGATCCCGTTAACGGGATTGCAGCCCTAAGTTTTAACAATGCTCCAGACAAGGTTTGTGCTGTTCATCTATCAAAAGCCTACGAAAATAGCTGTTCATAGCAAGGTCATCAGAAGCAGGCAGCTGGAAATGTTTTATGAGGAGCTCAATAAGCTCTGTTTTGTCCAATAACTTGGACACCTACCTACCTCACCGTGAAGCAAATCTTCCAGCTCCAAACCTAGAGACTAATGGTTTTACAAAGCTTTATCCTTGGGAAGGTATGAAACTCCCTATCCCACACTGATATGAAAACTGACTGCTGCTTTCTCTCTGTGAAGCACTGGGACTGAGGCTCCATACCTTAATGTTGCAGCCTAGCCTTGTAACCCGCCCCCCGCCCGCTCTCATTTCTCTCACAGCAGCAGATTTAAAAGCCTTCCTTCCCTCATACTTTGTGCTTGTAAATTCCAATCACCCCACCGCATCGCTCTGTTGAATATGCGATACGTTTTTTTTTATCAGACTCTTTCATATAAGATAAAATGTGTTTAGGGTCATTAGAGCGTAATTATTAACGTCTTAAGAATTGCTTTTAGTGCCACTTAGCTTACCTCAGCACTCAAAGGCGTATCTCATGGATAGAGATGAAACACCATAGGAGGTACATCATAAGGTGGATGCGCTCTGTGTCCAAATGGCACCCTATTCCCTATATAGTGCACTACTTTACTAGGACGTGTACTCAGAGCATTTGCAGACCAACTGGCAAGTGACTTCACTGACATTTTCAACCTCTTCCTGTCTGAGTCTGTAATACCTACATGTTTCAAGCAGACCACGGTAGTCCCTGTGCCCAAGAAAGTGAAGGTAACCTGCCTAAATGACTACCGACCCGTAGCACTCACATCTGTAGCCATGAAATGCTTTGAAAGGCTGGTCATGACTCACATCAACACCATCATCCCAGAAACCCTAGACCCACTCCAATTTGCATACCGCCCCAACAGATCCACAGATGGCGCAATCTCAATCGCACTCTACGCTGCCCTTTCCCACCTGAACAAAAGGTGAGAATACTGTTCATTGACTAGAGCTCAGCGTTCAACACCCTCCAAGCTCATTACTAAGCTAAGGACCCTGGGACTAAACACCTCCCTCTGCAACTGGATCCTGGACTTCCTGATGGGCCGCCCTCAGGGGGTAAGGGTAGGCAACAACACATCTGCCACGCTGACCCTCAACACTGGGTCCCCTCAGGGGTGTGTGCCTAGTCCCCGCCTGTACTCTCTGTTCACCCATGACTACATGGCCAAACACAACTCCAACACCATCATTAAGTTTGCTGACGACACAACAGTGTAGGCCTGATCACCGACAATGATGAGACAACCTATAGGGAGGAGGTCAAAGACTTAGCAGTGTGGTGCCAGGACAACAACCTCTCTCTCAATGTGAGCAAGACAAAGGAGCTGATCGTGGACTACAGGAAAAGGAGGGCCGAACAGGCCCCCATTAACATCAACGGGGCTGAAGTGGAGTGGATCGAGAGTTTCAAGTTCTTTGGTGTCCACATCATCAACAAACTATCATGATCCAAACACACCAAGACAGTCGTGAAGAGGGCACAACAACATCTTTTCCCCCTCAGGAGACTGAAAAGATTTGGCATGGGTCCCCAGATCCTCAAAAAGTCCTACAGCTGCACCATCAAGAGCATCCTGACCGGTTGCATCACCGCCTGGTATGGCAACTGCTCGGCATCTGATCGTAAGGCGCTACAGAGGGTAATGCGGATGGCCCAGTACATATCTGGAGCCAAGCTTCCTGCCATACAGGACCTATATACTAGGCAGTATCAGAGGAAGGACCAAATATTGTCAAAGACTCCAGTCATCCAAGTCATAGACTTTTCTAGCAGAGAGTGCCAAGTCTAGAACCAAAAGTCTCCTTAACAGCTTCTTCCCCCAAGCCATAAGACTGCTGAACAATGAGTCAAATGGCCACCTGGACTATTTACATTGACAGCGCCTTTCTTTTTACACTGCTGCTACTTGCTGTTTATTATCAAAGCATAGTCACTTTAACCCTACCTACATGTACAAATTACCTTGACTAACCTGTACCCCGTATATAGCCTCTTTATTGTCCTTTTATTGTGTAACTTTTTATTTCATTTTTTACTTTAGTTTGTTTAGCCAAATATTTTCTTAACTCTATTTCTTGAACTGCATTATTGGTTAAGGGCTTGTAATCCAGGCTGTATTATAACCGTGCATGATGGGAGTCCCATAGGGCGGCGCACAATTGGCCCAGCGTCGTCCAGGTTTGGCCGGTGTAGGCCGTCATTGTAAATAAGAATTTGTTCTGAACTGACTTGCCTAGTTAAATGAAGGTTAAATAAAATTAAATAAAAAATGAGGGGGAAAAAAGTAAGCATTTCACATTAATGTGACAAATAACATTTTATTGTATTTTATTTACTTTTGACCAGGGCCTATAGGGAATAGGGTGCCATTTGGGATATTGTGTAATAACAGTGTGGTACAGGTCTGAGTCCCTGCAGGCGGGCAGGCGCAAGGTGTAGCTGGCAGCCTCATAACATTGTTTACACCCCTCTATCTCTCGCTTTGAAATAGTCCTGTTTGGTCTTTTAATCAGGCTCTCACTCAAAGGAAAGGCATTGGTTCGCCCTGCAATTTCTACTGTTCTAAGTTTTTTTTGCTTGGGTGTGGTTAAGGTTGAGTTTGTGATAAATGGCACATGTGATAAGGAGAGGGTGAAAGAGAGGAGGGGTTGTTGAAATAGCTAGGTTGGTTATGTATTATTTTCACTTTAAAGTAGCATAGTGTTGGTGAAGTCTGTTAAACGCTAAACATTATCGAGGTGCGCTATCATCAGCTTTCTAATTACATCTAGGAATTTGGTAATGAGTCCGTTGCCTGGCAGTTGAACAGTGCTTGTGTCCCATATTGCACCCTATTCCCTATTAGTGCAGTACCTTTAACCAGAGCCTTAGGGACCCTGGTCAAAAGTAGTACACTATATAGGAAATAGGTTTGCATTTGGTACACATTCAGTGAGCCTGTCTCCAATGTTGTCAGACTCCAGTGATTCCCTGTCAGTTGCCCTTTTCAAATACACAGAGGAGGTGATTAGATTGGAATGAGGAACCAGCACAGAGGAGGTGATTAGATTAGAATGAGGAACCAGCACAGAGGTGATTAGATTAGAATGAGGAACCAGCACAGAGGAGGTGATTAGATTAGAATGAGGAACCAGCACAGAAGTGATTAGATTAGAATGAGGAACCAGCACAGAGGAGGTGATTAGATTAGAATGAGGAACCAGCACAGAGGAGGTGATTAGATTAGAATGAGGAACCAGCACAGACGTGATTAGATTAGAATGAGGAACCAGCACAGAGGAGGTGATTAGATTGAGGAACCAGCACAGAGGAGGTGATTAGATTAGAATGAAGAAACCAGCACAGAGGAGGTGATTAGATTGAGGAACCAGCACAGAGGAGGTGATTAGATTGAGGAACCAGCACAGAGGAGGTGATTAGATTAGATTGAGGAGCCAGCACAGAGGAGGTGATTAGATTAGAATGAGGAACCAGCACAGAGTATCACGTTTCAGGGAAGACCCAGATGCAGATAGTGTCGAAGTAACAACAGTTTTTTACTAGAACAGGGGGCAGGCAATACAACAGGTCAAGGGCAGGCAGAGGTCAGTTTTCCAGGGTAGTGGGACAAGGTACAGAACAGCAAGCAGGCTCAGGCTCAGGCTCAGCGCAGGAAGAAAGGTCAAAAACGGAAAACTAAAAAACAGGAACTTTAGAAAAGACAGGAGCAAGGGGAAAACGCAGGTAGACTTGACAAACAAAATGAACTGGCAACAGACAAAATGAGAACACAGGTATAAATACACTGGGGATAATGGGGAAGATGGGCAACACCTGGAGGGGAGTGGAGACAATCACAAAGACAGGTGAAACAGATCAGGGCGTGACACAGAGGAGGTGATTAGATTAGAATGAGGAACCGTCACAATCTGCTACTCCATTGACCGGCAGGCTTATGTGCATAGGGTGCCTTTTGGACAC